>NW_018745650.1:1090133-1415133 GCF_001683475.1 Chenopodium quinoa
TACCAATTTATTAAAAAAGTTTAGGATTACTGCCAAAGCAATTAAAAAAATAAAATAAAATAAAAAATAAAAAATCAATCACTCAATTCAAGTTTATTTTCCTCATTCAGCAATGACAATCTTACGTTATCTCAAAAAAAACCCAATCTCTCAATTATTCAAGTTCAATTCGCGCGAATTTCATCACAAAATCAGTCGTCGACTCGATCGTCATCTGGGGTTCCATCAATTCGCGCTTCCAATCAGGTATCTTGTTGTCAAATAAAGTGCTACTATATATCAAAACATGATTGAAAAATGTTACCTAATAATCAACAAAGTGTTACATTAGTTCGAAAAAGTGATACATAATGTCGGATAAAGTGATACTATATGATTGAAAAATGTTACTAAAGATAAGTAAGTGTTACATAAGAAATAAAAAGAAACACTTTAAAAATGATACTAAAGATATAAAAAAGTGTTACATAAGAGGTTATATAATAACACTTTTAAAAGTGTTACCATACGTTATCCAAAGTGTTACATAAGACCTTAGGTAACACAGGCAGATGTATCACCCACTAAAGTGTTATCTATTGTTTATAATAACATATTTACCACTTTATGTAACACTTTTTGGGTGTTACTTGAGGTTAGTTTTGTACTAGTATTTCCTTGGATTAGTTATTAAAGAATAATGGTTGCAGAGTAGTATTACCGAACAAAGTTTTAAAAATAGCTTGTGGTCCCTTGGAATGATGAAGGGGATTTATCTTAGACCACTCTCAATGGTGAGCAAAAAAAATGTCCACCCACTTTCTCTCTCAACAAATTTGTTTTGCCCATGGGCAAATTTTTTTCACAATTTCTCTCCCAATGGTGAGCAAAAAAAATGCTTGTCCACTACTCTCTCTCTTACTTTTTCAATACCCCACCATTACTTTCTCTCTCATACACAACAGTTCTTTATTTATTAATTTCATTTATATTTTAACAATATTACTCCAAATAAATAAAAAGTAGTCTAAATTTGTGTAACTTATTTTTTTTTATTTGTGTCGTTTTTATCTTTAAAATAAAGAATATGGAGGATTTATGGTATTTCTGAAATTATACCAAAATATACCAAAATGCATATCTATTTATAGAGAATTAAATTTTATGAACGTTAGTAATTTTATTTTATTTTTTTAATAAATATTTATTTCATAATTTGCATTACAACAAATATAACCATTGCAAATTGTGGGACCCACTAGAGCACTATTCTTCTTCAAAAATGCTCAAGTCTTGGGCATTTTCAGAAATGCTCATGAGCATTTTTTGGCTTTTTCTCATTTGCTCACCATTGTAATGCATGGGCAAATTTTATGCCCACCCAAAATGCCTATGAGCAAATTTTTAGCTCACCATTGGTAGTGCTCTTAGTAATTTTTATCCTCTTTTGGGGACAATTGTTAGCAGGTGTAATCGGTGGAAGTAAGACCAAATAGAATACACGTCTATTGTTGCTCTGTGGACAAGGTTTCTTAAAAAATGTGAAGAATCCACAATTGGAATTTTTTGAGCTTTGTGTGCATGGAAAAACACATAAGGTGAAGTTCTTTACAGGCAACTAAAAAGCCGAGAAATATTAGACCGTGCATATAAATGTTTAAGTCCGGCTAAAGTTGCCTCCAAGGGTGGTTCCCGGTACTTTGGTACATTTCTACTATTGATGATTATTTTAGATATGTTAAGATTTATTTTCTAAAGCATAAAAATGAGGTATTCAACATTTTCAAGCGGTTGAATACAATGGTTAAGACTTTATGAACTAAACATGCCAAAAGTAAAAAATTGTATGGACTTATAACGGTATTGAAATACATAGGGAGATTTCAAGGAGTTTTGTGACCAGGAGGGCATTGTGAGAAACTGGACAAAATCACCACAACAGAATGGAGTTGCTGAATCATATACTACTTGAGAAGGAAAGGTGTATGCGCTCAGGGTCAAGTAAAGAATGGTGGGCCAAGTCGATTACTACAACTTATTATATAGTGAAGCGATCCCTACATCCTTATTTATATGGAGACACATCTTTTAGAGTGTGTTCAGGGAACATACAGATTACGAGATACTTATCTTCGGGTGCATGGCATATTATATGTTAAGGATAATAAGCTTGATGAAAGATCCACGAAATAAATCTTTTCAAGGTATCCAAAAGGGGTTCAGGACGATTGTCTTTGGAGTATAGAGGATTCTAAATTTGTAATTAGCTGGAATATGACCTTTGATGAAACACCTATGGTAGCTTTATCTAAAGCTACGGTGCCTAATGGCGGTGATGTTGGAACAACTTCAAATACTCTAATGGTAGAGATAAAATCTATAGACCAATAAGATTCTAGTCATGTGTAGGTGGAGCATTCGGGTGTTACTTAAGATGAGGAGGATTATGAGCTTGATCTTAGCAAGAAAATGCACATTTAGTACAATAATAGAATCCTTTGGCATTCACTAGGCCTAAGAGGAATTATAAATCAGTTCATACCTCTAAGGCATTACGGGTAGGTAAACATGTAAGATTATGCACTCTCGGAGGAGGATGATGAGCCGATTACTTTCAAATAAGTTATTAAAGACAAGGATAGAGAGAGGTCATTGGTTTCTATGGAGTAAGAGATGCAATTTCTTCATAATAACAAGATATGGAGGTAGTCTTATTGGCCGTAAAAAATAAAAAATTAATAAATAATAAATAGATAAATACATAAAAACCTACAATTTGTTATAAGCTGGTGTATAAAAGGAAAAACAGGATCCTTCCAAGTCAGATAAAATAAGGTATAAGGCTAGGTTAGTGGCCAAGGGATTTGCACAAAAATAAGATGTTGATAATGAAAGAAAAAGTGTTCTTCGAACAAATATTTTATTCCCATAAAGGGATCAGAATTAATTAGGAAAGCTAATTATTCAGTGAGGTCAAATGATCGAAATGCCTAGCTGGAGACCGCTTCTGATCAGTGATATTAATGTATAATTAACATTACAGCTTAATCTTGACTGAACCCTTCTGGTCACACCCAATCGTGTAACTGAACCAAGGCGACGAATTAATCCAAGGGATTAAATAAGTCAAAAAAGAGTTTACGAACTAAGACGTCGGATTCCAAACTTAGAGCGTTAAAGCCGAGCGTCGAGCGTCGACTCGATTTCAGGAATTGATGAGCCTATTTTATATATATTTTTATTCCCCGTCCCACGGTCATATTTGTGTTTATTTGAGCTCTACGAAGCTATTTTTATTACTAATATACATTTTCTAGTGTTTTTGTAGATTTGGTATTATTTTTGAATTTGTAAATTTATGATAATTCCCGAGCTTATTAAACCACTACGAAAACATTAAAGTTTGATCGTATTTCATGACCATATATTTGAAGCCCAAGGTCGAGATAATTACATTTGGTTTGGTGATTAAGGACTCGGTTTGTTTGGAGTATTAATTTTATTATTAGTCCAATATATGGCTATCAAGAAGAAGGATATTGGGCCAATTCATATAAAGGTCCAAGTTACAAGTCCAAGCAAAGAACTGAAGCCCAAACGCTGCTAGGTGACCGGGCCTAATCGGGCGCGCCTCCTTTTTTTGCTTTGTCGGTTAATGGGTTTTAGTGGATGATTATAAATACCCAATTAGTGGGTTGTTAGGGGGGGACGTAAGTTTTTAATTAGTTTTCTTTTCCTTAGTTTAGTTTCGAGTAGCAGCTTTCATCATTAGTTTTGATGATTAATTTTACTTGTTGACTTTTTCTAATTTCTCTTGTTTTAATTTCGAGCAGCAGTAGTAGTAGCTTTCTAGAATTGCACTTTTATGATTTTAAGATTCCATTAGTTTTAAACTTTTGATTACGGTAGTTTTGGAGTTTTGTTATGCTTTGGTTATTATAATTTTCCATTATATTATCACAATTGTTTACCCTATATTATTATTATCGTCTTTACTTTAGTCTTATTATTATTGTTTTATTTTGAGTATGTTAGTTTAATCGTTTTGATTAGTTTAGTTTTAATTATGTGTGAGTAGTTTATCTCTAGGGTACTTCGGGATTCGTAAATAATATGAAGGGATGATTTATTATCGTTGATTGTTAATGTGTTGGATTAATTTTCTATTGATTGATTTACTGCTATGCAATTAGATTAGCGCTGGTTTAATTGAATGAGTTATGCATTATTAATTCGAGATTCGAGAGATGAGAAATGATGTTTAGGTTTAGTTCCAATAGGCAGGTTAATTTATAAATGGTTAAGTCAAGATTCGAGAGATGTGATTTAATACCGATAGATTAATTATGTGATTATTATACGTAGCGAAAGCCCTTTATGATCTGGTTAATTTATGCATTGATGATTGATTATTGTGTTTTACCCTGGAATATTATTTATTGGTGAACCTATACCCTAGGCTTTGATTTATTGATTTCTCCCTTATTTAATTTGCTTTACTATAATTATTTTCCGCTAGTTTAATTTTAACATAACAACAATTCGGTTACTTAATAGTTTAGATTATTTTAATTATTTAGAAATAGAAAGACTTGTTTCCCTGTGGATTCGACCCTACTTCCCTATCTACTTTAGTTAGAGGACTTAGGTAATTCTTTTGATTAGGTGATACGACTTTGGCGCTATTGTCGGGGAAACGGTTTTTGTTTTTATTTCTGATTATTTTTGTAGTCTAGATTATTTTCTTTCGTCTCAAAGAACGCAAGTTCTTTGAGACAATTTCTTATATTTGTTGTTTAGTACAAATTAAGGTTTAGAGATGACTGCTCCTCCACCTTGCAAGCTCAGCGGTTATTCGCAGCCGTCCCTGACAGATTTTCCACACCTTGCTCCCACACCAAATCTCGAGGGAGTACACTTCGAGATTAAACCCCAGTTTATTACTATGATCGAAAGGAAGCAATTCAGCGGAGCTAAGAGTGAAGATCCAAATCTTCACATCTTGGATTTTTGCCAATATTGCAACACTATTAGACAAACTGGGGTCACGGAGGACTAAATTAGGAAGATTCTTTTTCCCTTTTCTTTATGTGGTAAAGCTAAATCATGGTACAATGGATTGAATAGAGCTGCACTTGGTATTACTGACTGGGAAACTCTTGCTTTGAATTTCTATAATAAATACTACCCTGCAGAGAGGACAACTTTGTTAAGGAGTTCGATCCAGAATTTTTCCCAAGAAGAGGATGAATCTTTATATGAAGCTTGGGAAAGATTTAAGGATTTGTACAGAGAATGCCCCCATCATGGGCTAGCACAATGACAGATAATCCAAGCCTTCTACAACGGGTTTAGATATAATTCAAGAATGATTTTGGATTCTGTAGCTAACGGAAGATTTATGAATTTGGATGAGAATATAGCACCCAATGTTGTCGAAGAGATGGCTATTCATAATTCCCAATATGGGAATCCAAGAGGATTTGCAAATAAGGGAAAACACCAAGTCAATTCTATATCCATTTTGCAAGCACAATTGACTTCTATTAGCTAGAAACTAGACAATATTAATAATTCTAATTCATCTTCCGTTGCTAATGTTTCTGCTATTGGTACTAACTCTGCAATAATTTGTGAAAGTTGTGGTCTTATAGGTCATTGGGCGCAGGAATGTAGGACTTCACTTGAGAAGATTAATGTTTTTCAACCCTATAAGCAAATTAGTCCATACTCTAACACCTACAATGCAGGGTTGAAAAATAACCAAAATATGCCGTACAATGGTACAAATGTGCTTAACCCCCCACCACAGGTACAACAACCATAGCAGAGGTACTACCAACCTCCACATTAGAGACCACAACAGATTGTTACTCCTCCTTCTGATTCTGGCTTATCAGAAATCAAAACGATGTGAGTCAATATGCAGAAATAGATGTATAGTAGAGATGCGTAAATTGACTCAATCCTACCACATAATAAAATCATGGATAATCAAATTGCGCAACTTTCATGTACTCTGCAAACTCGCCAGCAGGGAGCCCTACCATCGCAGCCAATACAACCTACAGATCACGTGAATGCAATTACTCTGAGAAGTGGTTCAAAATATGATGGGCCTTCTATGCCCAAAGATGATGAACCTATCATTAAAAAAATTGCTAATCCTGATCCTGTTATACCAAATATTGTTGTTACTAGCCCAGCAGAGCCCCAGAGTAAAACTAAGTCTTCTGATAATAAATTGCAAGGTAAAAATCAAGATAAGATCAGGGATGTGCAGAATCCTGCTATCAAACTTCCATTCCCAAATAGACATCTTAAGAGTAAGTTAGATAAGCACTTAATAAGTTTCTCGAGGTTGTTAAAAATTTGCAGGTAACAGCTCCTTTCACAAAATTAATTACTCAAGTTCCTGCATATTCTAAATTCATGAAAGAAATTTTTACTAGAAAAAGATCTGTTAGTGAGGTAGAGACAGATGCTTTTACTGCAGAATGTAGTGCTATATTACTGAATAAATCTCCGCCTAAACTAAAGGATCCGTGATTAGGGGATTTTTCCCCGCCACATGGACCACTCAAGCCCTGCCACATGGACCAACCAGAGTCCGCCATGTGTCACCTTGTGAGAGGTCCAAGGTGGAACAACCAAGCCACGACACGTGGCAAACAGATAGCTTACCAGGAAACTGGCCTCTAACTGCCTAAATTCCTAGGCAAATCCCATTCAGTCCTAGGTTTACTGAAACCTAGTAGTGGGCACGTTTTCCAACACCCTATAAAAGGGAGATGTTTCCCCCTCGAGAAAGGACAATGAATGCACATTTACTCATAATCAGAGAAAGTCAGACACCTGACACCTCGAGCTAAGAAATTATACATTGTAGATACTCTCTTGGAATCCAAGAGAGACCTTTTACTTTCCGCACTTTACTCCCCGAACACGTTCTAACTTGATCGTTGGAGGCGGAACTCCCACCCACAGGAGTCTCCGTTGTTTTGCAGGTACAAGCGTTCAGAGGTCTGTCTTGGAATTGCAACTCTCCCACAGGACATAAAAAAAACCCCGAAACATTTGGCGCTGTCTGTGGGGAGAGTACTTCTGAGATGACTTCACAAGAGCCTGTACCGCCCCTTAATGAGAAAAGGCCTATGGACGATGTCCAGGTCTACTCAGACCAGGATACAGATGACGACTATAATGTCGCCACACACACGACCCCTAACGGGTCCCTAAGAACACGACGCATCCGTCCCACCGAAAGGAGGGAACGGAACACCGACCAGGAAGGGCCTAGTGAAACAGTCGGGTAACCGGCTGGTTAGCTCTAGGTGGCCAAAGGATCCACCCCCATCACTAGAAACGAGCTTATGACTCTCACGACAAGTTTCAAAGGGGAGATAAAGGATCTTATTGATAAACGGATGGCTGTCCCTACCAAGGAACAGTCGGCCAAAAAGCCCTCTCATTCTAGGAGGAATAAGCCGGTTAAGGACCGAGAGGCCACTCCTTGCCCTAAACCAAGGAAGGGACAGAAGCCCTTGATAAACTTGGCCAGACTTCAGTCCCCTGAGCCAAGGAAGAGGAAGGCCATCCGGCATGTACAGTCGGATGGTTCCAAGAAAACATATTTCGATGCTCGGATGGTAATCGAGCAAAAGAAGAATATGCAACTGTCGAAGTCGGCCTCAACGTCAAACTTCAATGACAGCTTTTAGAATACCTCAATGAGGTATTCTCAATCAAACCGAGAAGACCAGACAGGCGGCATGTCCGCTCACTCTAGTCCTCAAATGTTCCAAGCGACCCCGTATGCGCCTCAGCAGCCATACATGCCGTATAAACAACCACATATGCAGCCTAACCTCTTTGGGGGGCAGGCGGCACATAACGTCCAACCCTTGGATTGGTAGCTCCAACTGCTAATACTAGGAGAACAACCCACTACATTCTCCAAGGAAATAACTGAGGCCGCACAGCCGGCCAAGGTGAAGAATGTGTTGGTAGGTACTTATGATGGTACCACCAACCCAGAGGACCACCTAATGACTTACACTAACCTTATGTATCTTCAAGGGTTGGACAATGCCACATGGTGTAGATGCTTCCCGGCCACATTGAAGGGCGTTGCTCAGCAATGGTTCAGCAACCTGCCAGCTGGATGCATCAATAACTTCAAGACACTTGCATATTTGTTCGCGTCAAACTTTTCAATGAACATCCCTGCAAAGAAAACAAGTCTTGACTTGCAGATTCAAGGATTGTCTAATGAGATAGCCTACACAGACTTTTTCATAGGTCTAAAGGACGGGTCGACCTTCAAGTTTGACCTTGTCAGAAAGAGGGTGGCTACCCTCCAAGAGGCACTGATGGAGGCGGACGCCTATATACAGGCGACTGAGCTCTGTAACATCAGTACGCAGTTAGACTCATAGAGGTCTGAAAAGATAGAGAGTAGACCATCACAGCTGGCTAAGAAAGAAGAAAAGAAAAGAAAAGAAGTCTGGATGGCTGATACTACTAAACATCCATCCCAGAAGAAAAAGAAAGAAGCAAAGACGTACTCCCCGAAGTACAATTTCAATAAAGACAGTTACTCCATCCTCATGGAGATTAAGGACCGGGTCTCTAATGAGAAGCCGACCCCTATGAAAGGTTCCCCCAAAAATCAAAACAAAAACAAATACTGCAACTGTTAGGTTTTACAGCAATTCAACAAATTAAGAATTACTTTAAGATTGTGGGGACAAAACCTAAACAGTTTATAATTCCAAAAAAATTATACAACAACCAAATACTAATTAAAGTATTACAAACCAAGCACTAAATAGACAATGTAATTCAGAAATTACAAAATTAAAACACTAATGTGAAAGATTATACACTTGCCTCACTCCAAGCCAATGAATCCAACAAGAACATGAGAATAATAAGTACCACGTGAGTCTTCAATACCGGATACTTGTCTAAGGCGTTTAAACACTTTCCTAAAGTGATTATTTCCCCCACCACGGTGCTTGGGTTGAAACCGGAAAGTCACTTTGAGATACAATAGACAAACACTACAATCTTTGCACTAGAATTGTAGTAAGATGATCAAATTCTTAAAAAATAAACTTAATTGATAGAGGATTTCTAGAAGAGATTGCAAGTTTCCTTTTGAAATTGTGGAGAAGAGAGAATATTGGAGAGGTATATAAAACTTTCTCTCTATATCCGAAAATAAATCGAACACTCCTTTTAATTAAAAAAGGAAATAACCGCAAAAACCGCAGACAAGGGAAGCAGCGCGGGCGCGACACAAACAGGCGCGGGCGAGCCACCATGCCGCGCGGACGCGCCTCCCCTATTCTGCCGAAATTCTGCAAATTTCCAGAAACTTGGCGCGATTTTGACGCGCTTTTGTAGCGGGCCGCGCCAACCCTGCACGGGCGCGCTGAACAATGGCGCGGGCGCTCCACTACGACACTCTAAATAATCAACAATCCTCCCCCATTTAAAGTGTACCTTTAAAACCTTCTCCACTTCTATCAATTAAGCCACATCTCATGCATCAATACCAATGTCCCTACGGATTGAATTGACACCTAGTACAACACTCTTAACGACGATCATATCCCATGACTTCCATATGGTTTGAATCACACGGATATATTAAACCATTCAAAAATGAAGTACACACAAGACAAATCGAAATAATAATCACTCGACACTTTTAAACAGCCATGTGTCCGTATCTTTCATAAGTTCATCAAAGTCTATATGTCCATCTAGACTTCTTGAAGCGTCTAAACTTCAAACTTATATAGGTAGGTTCTCATATACGTAATAGTGCCTTTGGGACAAGACACCGTCATCTAGAGCTTCTCAACTCTAGATCTTTGAGAACTTTAAATAGAGGCTACCTCACACATCACAAGTAACATAACAACATAGGTCACTAAACATTGCTAACAAACATCAAAAATGCAATTCAACCAAATTGAATCTAAGACTTGATGTTTCTTCAATTGTTAGATTGGGTTTCACAAACACTAGTAGAAAAAAAGAAATAGGCAACCCCCCTATGGCAACGGTTCATGAAAACCGTTGCCAAGTTAAGTGAGCGTCATTTTAAATATCAGAGTTGGCAACGGTTAACCGTTGCCAATTTTTTTTAAAAAAAAAATAATAATTAACATTCTGTTGCCAATTGCGTTTTTTTTAAAAAAAATAAAATAAAATAAAAGGTAAACGTTTGGCAACGGTTAACCGTTGCTAAATTTTAAAAAAAAATTGCGGGTTTTGTTTCCTACTCTCACTGTTCATCAACGTCTTCATTCATTCATTCATTAAATTGTACTGCGTTTTCCCTCCTCCTTCTTCATTCAACTCGCTCCCCTCTTTCTTCCTCCATTGAAGTGGCCTCCATTGAAGACAATTTCCCCTCCTCTCTTCTCCTTAGCACGCTGCTTCATTCAACTCAGCTCCCCTCTTCGTCGTTCCTCCATTGAAGCTAAGTGTTGCGAGCTTTCTCACCTCCATTGAAGACCGTATTCGCGTCGTAATCCGGCAATAACTCCCTCCATTGTCTTCAACCTAAGGTAAGTAGCAATTAGGTTTAACTTATATCCCTCCATTGATGAATTCCTTCGACTTTTTGGTGGATTTGCTTTACAATGTAGTAATTAGGTTTTACAATGTAGCAATTAGGTGTATGGCGCCCTTTGAAGTAGTTGTTCGAAACCCATTATTCATGACATACAATTTAATTGTTTTGTATTGCTGATAGTTTATACATAGGCTTGTGTACAGATTTGTTTAGTGCTAGTAATATTGGTGATTGGGGTGAACTTGTCTCCTGCCTAGGATTTTGTGATGATTAAGATGAGCAAAATCGGTTCCTCATTGCTGTTTTAAACTTTGGGTGATAAAATACGGAAGAGTGGTAGAGTCTAATTCAGTAGGGAGATGTGGCTGTCGGTAAATCTTGAGTGCCCCTTTGATTGTTTTATAAAGCTGGTAGATAATGGCATTGCCATCAATATCATGGGATCGATGGGCAAGCTGGGTCTAGTTCATTGTAGGAGAGCAGGGAAGGGCCAAGGGGGCCAGAGTAGGGCGGGGGATGAGATGGACTGGTGTATGGTTGTGGTGTAGTGTGTTCTTGCAAGTGGTTAGTTCAGTGGTAAATGTGAGACTTGTGTTAATACGAGTAATATTGTTGCTTTTAACAGTTTGTCTAATTGTAATGTATCGGGTCATTATTTAATAGTTTTTGTCGTTTGTGGCAACTTTACACTTCATGCATGCTTTAGTGATGCAAGTATGTACTAATGTCCCTATTTGTATTTATTATCCATTTCTCATACGTACTTACTAACTTTTAATTTGTTTTTTGTTTTGTTTTTTCTTTTTGCGTTTTTATAGGTTCATATGTGAATTGAAGTTGAAGCTAGTTAAGTTTGAAGACTACACATTAATTTAGCTCAAGTGGGAAGTTAGAAAGAATACATCCATTGTGTTGGTATGAATTATAAACTTCTCTAAGCTATAAATATTTCTTTCTCTCTATTATTGTTTTAATAAACGTTTTTTCATGCTAGCTATTAGATTTGTGTATTATATAATGACTAACTAAATACAACAATAAATATATGAAATGTTTGCATCATCATGTGCCTAGATACCCGTTCAAGGCTTTCTCATTAGGAGAAAGTCTTGAATAGTCCCCGATTGGGACTATTCTTGAACGCTTACTCTCACTTAGGTGGTGAATGTATGTCCTTTTTTTCGATTTTACGGAACATCTTGGCTTACCATTTCCTCGATCACCATGTTCTCTGGGTACATATGTGGGTAAGTACTTACCTACGTCGTGTACTTGGAGAACTGGGGGGAAATGCTGCCGGATTTTCCTTAAAATTGGAAAGTTGACATACATTCACTAGTGAGAGTAAACGTTCAAGGATGGGTTAGGTTGGAGTGATAAGGACCCTTTGGAAGCATATATTCATTAGTGTATGTATATGAAAGTTATATGCATGGTGTGTGTTTGAATTTGATTTATATATATAGTAGATGTAGCAATTATACATTATTATTCGTAATATGTTGCCATGTTTAGAGACAATTTACTTAATGGAGAAGGATCGTGGATGGATGTATGGTAGACGTGATACATTTGATTTCTTTAATGGGGTTCAAGAGTTTTGCGAGACGGCTTCATCTTATCAGCGCAGAATGGGTTTCGAGTGCCTCTATTGTCCTTGTGTTGATTGTAATAATGTGAAGGTGGTCAATAGTGTTGATATCATTAGAGATCATGTAGTTTGTCGTGGGTTTAGGCTTAAATATCATGTGTGGATTTGGCATGGTGAAGAAGGAGAGTACAGTGGGGATGTTATTGGGTATGATGTGCATGATGATAGGAGCAATGATATCCGTGTGGACGAGGAATACAAGAATGATGAACATATTGTTGATGATGGTGCTGAGGAGGGATTTGAGGATGATCATGTGGATGAGGTTGAGGATGAAGGTGTGGATGAGATGATGCGTGGTTTTGAAGGTGACGTGTTTGAGTCATTATCGGAGGCTTCTAAAAAGCCTTTGTATCCTGGGTGCAAAAAATACTCCAAACTATCAGCCGTGCTTACTCTTTTTAACATTAAGTCGAAGCATGGGTGGACGGACAGTAGTTTTACTTCCTTGTTGAGCGTGTTAAGTGAGAAGTTTCCCGATGGGAATGAAATTCCTAAGTCTTACTATTACGCTAAGAAGCTCATGTGTCCATTTGGTTTGGAGTATAAGAAGATACATGCATGTCCTAATGATTGTATTCTTTACCGAAATGAATATGAACAATTGGAGGAGTGTCCAAGATGCAAGAAGTCGCGCTACAAGCGCAAGAGTTGCAATGCTGGCACGAAGGGACCTCCTGCTAAGGTGTTGTGGTATCTTCCCATAATTCCAAGGTTTAAGCGTCTGTTCTCTTTACCAAAAGACGCTAAAAACATGAGGTGGCATGCATAGGGAAGAAAGAAAAACAGAATGCTGAAGCACCCAGCCGACTCCCCGCAATGGAAGAACCTTGATATGAAGTTTGGGGAATTTGGTGATGAAGTCAGAAATTTAAGGCTTGGTTTGTGCACGGACGGGATGAATCCATTTGGCACTCTTAGTACCCAGCACAGCACATGGCCGGTACTTTTAGTGATCTACAATTTGCCTCCTTGGTTGTGCATGAAACGGAAATATGTAATGCTTTCACTCTTGATATCGGGGCCAAGGCATCCTGGAAACGACATAGATGTGTATCTTGCGCCATTGGTTGATGATTTGAGAAAGATGTGGGACGAAGGGGTTTCCGTGTTTGATGCTCATAAGAATGAGATGTTCACATTGCGTGCAGCTCTTATGTGGACCGTTAATGATTTTCCTGCATATGGCAACTTGTCTGGGTTTAAGAATAAAGGGAAAAAGGCATGTCCCATTTGTACTGATGATACGCCAAGCAGACGCCTTGATCATTCTTTCAAACAGGCGTATTTGAGGACAAGAAGGCTGCTCAGGCGCGATCACCCATACTGTCGGCAGAAAAAGGCTTTCGATGGGACGGTGGAAGAGGGGACTGCTCCTAGGCCACTGACTGGTGAGGAGGTTTACGCTCGGGTTAAGGGTGTACGAACAGTATTTGGGAAATCTGAAAAAGCGGCGGATCAGTTGCTCTCTTTAAAAAAGAATCAATCTTTTGGTTGCTCCCGTACTGGAAAGAACATGACGTTAGGCACTATCTTGATGTAATGCATATAGAGAAGAATGCGTGTGACACTCTTGTGGAAACGTTGATGAATATTCAAAACAAGACAAAGGACGGAAAGGGTGCACGTTTAGATTTGGAAAAGATGGGGGTGCGTCCAGAATTGTGGTTTCAGCAAAGGGTTAGTAAGGGAAAGGAACAGGAAAAGGAAAAAGAAATGGGTTCGAAAAAGGGAAAGGGGAAGAGCAAGGGAAAGGGAATGGCCGCGGATGCGTCGAAGAAGAAAAATGAGGGAAAAGCCAAAGAGGGGAAGGCCTATTTACCTCCGGCTTGCTACACATTGTCAAGGGTAGAAAAACGGAGGTTTTGTGAATGTCTGTATGGAATTAAGGTTCCATCAGGGTACGCATCTAACATGAAAAGATTTGTATCCTTAAATGGAGAATTGAAGCTGACAAGTATGAAATCCCATGATTATCATGTTCTGATGCAAGTTTTTCTACCAATTGCAATACGTGGTATTTTGCCAAAGCACGTGAGGGAAGCTATTACAAGCCTCTGTTCGTTTTTCAATACAATATGTAGCAAAGTGCTTGATCCTTGTACCCTTGATGCTTTACAGGCGGATGTGGTTGTGACTTTGTGCAAATTTGAGATGTACTTCCCGCCCTCGTTTTTCGACATAATGGTGCATTTGATTCTTCATTTGGTGCGTGAGATTAAGTTGTGCGGTCCAGTGTTCTTGAGGTGGTGCTATCCTTTTGAAAGACACATGGGTACATTACAAGATAAAGTTAGGAATCGGGCTCACCCGGAAGGAAGTATAATTCAAGGGACCGTGGCCGAGGAGATTGGTAATTTTGTGGCCGACTATGTAGCCGTTGCTGAACCTATTGGTATTCCTACTTCTCGACATGAAGGTAGACTTGATGGTCATGGCACAATCGGGTCGAAACGAACGTCACCTGATCGAGAGAAGTTCTTACAAGCACACCTTTATGTGTTGCACCATGTTGCAGATGTTCACCCATATTTAGACGAGCACATGGCTAGTTTGCGTGATGAGTTTCCTTCAAAAGGTGAAAGGGCACTGATGCAGTTTCACAATAAGAAGTTTGTGAGTTGGTTTCGTGATCGAGTGATGGGTGGAATGGATGAGAGTGTCACAGCTACAGTAAGGTGGCTTGCTCATGGTCCTAGGGATGATGTTCGCTCATTTGAGGGATATGACATAAATGGGTACACATTTTGGACGGAGCGTCAAGATTTGAAATTATCCTCGACCCAAAACAGTGGTGTAACGATTGTGGCATCGTCAAGGGAGTTTGCAAGTGCTAAGGATATATCACCCGTTGATGCAGAGTTGTCATACTACGGTCGAATTCAAGAAATATGGGAGCTTGATTATTGTGACTTCACGATTACTCTTTTCCGGTGTAAGTGGGTTGATAATATCAGGCGTAACGTCAAATTTGATGACTTTACACTTGTAGATCTTGGCAACTTGAATGATAGTGCGGAACCATTCTTCCTTGAATCTCAAGCTAAGCAGGTGTTTTACGTATCTGACCCTGCCGACTCAAAATGGTCTATTGTGCTAGCCGGCAAAAGAAGAATCCTTGGCGTTGGAGATGTCGAGGATGAGGAAGAATATGATGCCTTTGATGACTCGACACCTTTCACTGTTCCTAGACCTGTTGTGCCAAGTGAGATAGACGACCAAGCCAATTACATGAGATCAGACCACGATGAAGGAATATTAGATTGAGGTACTGTATATTTTCTGTTAGTTTGAATTGCAGGCGTAGAAAGAATTAAAAATTCACATTTTAGGTGAAATTGAATGAAATTGTTGAATTACTTGCCCATTTTTCTTATATTCTTTTAAATGACATAAAGTAACTTGCTTCACCATTTTCTATGTTTATTTGTATTATAATTCAGCAATTTATTTGTGATTATAAGTTTACCTTACAATTCAGCAGCTAATAACGTATTATGTTTGTAATGACAGGTGTTAACATCTAATGGCGGACGATCGATTCCGTGTTTGAGTTGAGGATGTTGAATCTAACTCAGATGATTCATCTAATGATTGGGACCAGCCGTATGATGTGAACAAGGAAACTGATTTGGGTGAGCCAGAAGATCAGGCGCAAGATGTATTAGAGAGAATGATAGATGACTTTGAAATTGCAGCTGAGCAAGCGCCTCCAATCGATAATGACACGATGGAGCCGTTTCGTGAGGATCAAAGTGGAGGGGGGGGGGGGTGCAGGCACCAGCGAAGAAAAAGCAGAGGGGTCCGACGACAACTTTCAAGAAACCTGTCAGTCCTATGGTCTTGGAGTATGACAGGGTAGGGCAACCCTCAAGTAAATGGCGGCGTCAGTATGCTGGTCAAGTTGGGATATGTGCGCGCAAAATCCCCATTACGCTTCGTATGAGCAACTACAGGCTTGATTGACACATTTTGGAATGATACCAGGGTAAAGTTTATGGATTCCACATTATTTATAAACAATTTCAATTTATTGTTATGTTATGGGCAAACTAATAATGTTTGTTATTTGTGCTTGCAGAGTCTATTTAACATTCCAAATGAGTACGCCAAGAGAAGGGTGTTTGAATCCTTACTTGCGGCAAGATTTAGAAGCTTCAAGTGTAACTTAGTTCGCCGGTTTATCACAAAGAAACTTGTGAGGAAACCAAAGAACAAGAAAGGAGGTGACAGTGATGATGATGTCATCGATGAAGAGAAACTCCCATGACAAATATGGCCTAGCATATCGAAGGATGATTGGGACGCTTTCGTTCTTCAAAAATGTAAAAAAGAAGACATTGTAAGTTTAAAGAACTCTGATGAAAATTGTGTTGTAATTTATCGTCTTTTTTATTAGTAATGAAACTAACATATATATCTTTTAATGTAGGAAATGAGGGAGCAGAATTCCAGGAATGCATTGCAATACCAATACCACCATCATATGGGAGCAATGACGTATGATGAATGGAGGGATACGTGGGTGAGTGAAGGAGTATACCCCACTGTGCTTTTAGGGTCCTCCACAGCGCCGTCTGACTCCACGACCAGTACTTAAGTGAGTCGTGCTGGGGATTTCTTTTGCTCTATGCATTCGCGGGACAAGAAAACCAGAAAATGGTCCATCAAGGCTCCGGAAACCAAAGAAATGACAGATAAGCTAGTAAGCAACTATGAACTAGTGAACTAACTTATTCATTTGCATGTATATCACTTTATATAAACACTTACTTCATGTTGCCATTTTGTATTTGCTACAGCTTGAGTACATTGGAGAGCTTGTTGAAGGCAAGCTCGTCCCGACGGTAGAGAAGGATCCCTTCACCTTGGCTATGGGAAATCCCTACCATCCGGGACGGGTATTAGGTGCTTGGGGGAGCTTGCTAGGATGGGAGAAGGTAATGGGTCCCGAATATACCAAATATGGAAGATCCCGAGCAAGTGTGAACTCACCACAGAACTTCGATGCCACAGTGGCATCAATTAAAGAACAAGTGCGCAATGAGATGCGCGAAGAGTTCAATGCATGGGCGAAGCAAATGAATTTTCCGACCTTGCCCTTTTCCTCGACAACACCGGCCGACTCAAGTAGCCACCCACGAAGAGAAGGAGAACATGAGGTAAATGATTAGAATTTAATTCTATAAGTTTTGATATGTTGAGTTACGTGGGTACGGTTCTAATTAATGTTTCACTATCAATACACTATTGCAGATTGGTACTCCTTCACATGCGAACTCAAGGGGGCTTGATACTCCGACACCTCATCACTTTCCTATTCTACAGGTGATTTTGTGCTTACTTGTTTGGATAATGATATTTGTTTTTGGATTGTGTTGTGAAATGGTTAAGTTGGCTGTGAAATGGTCGTGTTCGCTGTGTTGTGTTATCAGTATGCTTTGTTGATGTCATGTGTTGTTGTTGTTTGCTCTTCCTTCTCATTCTCCTCATTCTCCTCTTCCTTCTCCTTCTCCTCATTCTCCTCCTTCTCCTCTTCCTTCTCCTTCTCCTCATTCTCCTCCTTCTCCTCCTCCTTCTCTTTCTCCTTCTCCTTCTCCTTCTCCTCCTTCTCCTTCTCTTTCTCCTTCTCCTTCTCGTCCTCCTCCTTCTCTTTCTTCTCCTTCTCCTTCTCTTTTTCCTTCTCCTTCTCCTTCTCCTTCTCTTTCTCATTGGGAAGCGGAGAAGGTAGGAGAGGCTGCCGGAGAGGCTGCAGCAGCTGTGCAGCACTACAACAGCTGTGTAGGAGCTGTGCAGCACTGCAGCAGCTGTGCAGCCTCGCAGCAGCTGTGCAGCCTGCAGCTCCCAACCCTTCGCGCTCGGGTTTTTTTGTTTTTTTTTTTTTTTTTGCACTCGTTTTGTTTTTTTTTTCTTTTTTTTTAACTAGCACCTAAGATACTTAGTGATGAACATGTATGGCTTGAAACAACCTAAAAAAGCAATTTCACAAGTTTGAGGTTCATTGACAGTATTTACGGCTCGAAATGGCCTAAATGAGTTCTACCTTGCCCATTTTTCATGATTTTAGCTCAATGCTTGATTTAACTCCTATATTACACCTAAGATACTTAGTTATGAATATTTATGGCTTGAAACGATCTAAAAAAAGCAATTTCACAAGTTCAAGGTTCATTTACAGTATTTACGGCTCGAAATGGCCTAAATGAGTTCTAACTTGCCCATTTTTCATGATTTTAGCTCAATGCTTGATTTAACACCTATCTTACACCTAAGATAATTAGTTATGAATATTTATGGCTTGAAACGACCTAAAAAAAGCAATTTCACAAGTTCAAGGTTCATTTACAGTATTTACGGCTCGAAATGGCCTAAATGAGTTCTAACTTGCCCATTTTTCATGATTTTAGCTAAATGCTTTATTTAACTCCTATGTTACACCTAAGATACTTATTTATGAATATGTAAATGAAGTATCTTCGTAATTGGTGCAGGAAGAGACCCGTTGTGGACTTCTTCACCCGGGCGAATCATATGATGGACTTTTGCATGTTGTTGCCTATGGTAGTGCACAACCGGCCGAACAAGGTACGGTCCATCTTCGACCTCTTCTGCCTGAGAATTATTCTGTCGGGATCCATTCTGTGGTTCCCGGGTTCGAGGACATCTTAATACCTGTGCCCGTGGAGGAGGATGAGTTCACTACACTCTGGGCAGCAAAAGGTAGTTTTGTGCAATGGCCATCTGCTTGGATACGGTTGATGAACCAGGTAATTAAGATTTAGATTTCACGCTTTAATCTTTTCTTCCCAAGAGTTGGATGGAAATATTTTCTAACCATTTGTGTGATCATACTTATTAGCCATCGAGGAAAAGCCAAACGCCAAAGAAGAGGGTGGAGGGGCCAAAGAACAAAAGTGAACATGGTTCGGTGAGTGGAAAGGCGTCGATGAAGAGCCCTTCACGAGGTTCAGCTACGCAAGCTACTCCATTAGTTGAAGACACGGTGCTTCAATCGCTATCTCAGGAGTTAGCTTATTTGCACAATTGTGTTTGCGTGTTGCCTAATGACAACCCCATCCAAATTCAACTTCATAAGGAAATGTTCCACTACGATGATGATGCAACGGCATGGCTATTCAAAGAAGATGTGAAGGAATTTCTAAGTGGTGCAATGCTTAACATTTCCCTCATTCAAATATCCATGAGGTAATTCAACTGGTACTCAATTTATGTTATTCAGTTTAGTGGTGTTTGTCATTTGGTTTTCGATTAACATTGTGTTATCATGCATGCAGAGCACTCCAGGAGCAAATATGGGAGCTTGAATCTCCTTGTCAAGTTGGGTGGTTGTGCCCTGAGCAGATGTCCACTGTTAGAATCTTAGGAAACTCCGCTGACGTGTTGTACTATGCTGAACGGGGTATCAGGAAATCAGTGAGTGCAGGAGACAAGTTTATATTCGTCCCATACTATGAGGAGTACGTCTGATTATGCTAGTCAAGTTCATTTGTTTTCCCAGTTTATTTGTTGTAATAGGCTAACTATTGATTTGATTGTCTCGTGTGTAGTTTTCATTGGACCCTACTTGTGATTTGTGTTTCCAGTAACACAATCTTCTACTTTGATTCTGCTCGGTTACCTCAAGTAAGAAAGCGCCTCGTGAGGTCCATACTGCAAAACTAAGCATCTAGTTTGTTTCACTTCTTGTTATTCATTTTCATATCTGAACTCATATGTATTGATTATAAACGTCAAATTTGAACTTATTACTTTGATTTTTTGTAGTACCATGAAGAAGATAAATCCTCGATCTCCTCGAGGTCCTACATGGAAAGCACCCAAGGTAATTCACCCATGATGTTGTGATTTTCTTACTTTACAATGCTTAAGATGTTGCTTATTTGCTATGCATTTTTATTCATGTGCTTTGTTCCTCATGCTAGTGCGCACAACAGGAAAACGGAGTTGACTGTGGACTATATGTGATGAGATTCATGTATGACATAGTGATGAGTCATTGTACAGACACACGTCAGCTTGAAGAGGTATGCCATTTTGGTTGAAATTGCTTCCAAAACCTCTTACTTTTTCTTTTCTTGTAATATCAAGCATTAGGCACCTATACTAAGTGATAATGACATGTTTTAACTAGTTATGAGTTCAACAGACAAGAAATATAGAAAATAGGCATCCTAGTAGCCAAAATGGCCTTACTTGAGCCATTTTGGTTGAAATTGCGTCCCAAAACCTCTTACTTGCTCTTTTGTTGTAATCTCAAGCATTAGTCACCTATAAATAAGTGATAATGACATGTTTTAACTGTTATAATTTCAATAGACAAGAAATATAGGAAATAGGCATCCTAGTAGCCAAAATGGCCTTACTTGAGCCATTTTGGTTGACATTGCGTCCCAAAACCTCTTACTTGCTCTTTTCTTGTAATCTCAAGCATTAGTCACCTATAACTAAGTGATAATGACATTTTTTAACTAGTTATGAGTTCAACAGACAAGAAATATAGAAAATAGGCATCCTAGTAGCCAAAATGGCCTTACTTGAGCCATTTTGGTTGAAATTGCGTCCCAAAACCTCTTACTTGCTCTTTTGTTGTAATCTCAAGAATTAGTCACCTATAACTAAGTAATAATGACATGTTTTAACTATTTATAAGTTCAATAGACAAGAAATATAGGAAATAGGCATCCTAGTAGCCAAAATGGCCTTACTTGAGCCATTTTGGTTGAAATTGCGTCCTAAAACCTCTTACTTGCTCTTTTCTTGTAATCTCAAGCATTAGGCACCTATAACTAAGTGATAATGACATTTATTAACTAGTTATGAGTTCAACAGACAAGAAATATAGAAAATAGGCATCCTAGTAGCCAAAATGGCCTTACTTGAGCCATTTTGGTTGAAATTGCGTCCCAAAACCTCTTACTTGCTCTTTTGTTGTAATCTCAAGCATTAGTCACCTATAACTAAGTGATAATGACATGTTTTAACTAGTTATGAGTTCAATAGACAAGAAATATAGGAAATAGGCATCCTAGTAGCCAAAATGGCCTTACTTGAGCCATTTTAGTTGAAATTGCGTCCCAAAACCTCTTACTTGCTCTTTTCTTGTAATCTCAAGCATTAGTTGTTTCGGGGTTTTTCTAATGTCCTGCAGGAGAGTTACAATTCCGAGACTGGAACCGGACGCCTGTACCTGCAAAACAAACGGATGCTCCGGATGATTGGAGATCCGCCTCCGACGGTCAAGTTAGTACCTTATTAAGGAGTAATTAATGCGGAAATAAAAGTGATATGGTCTCTCTAGGTGAGAGTGTTAAATGTGCGTCCTCCCCCTTAATGAGGATTAAGGGAGGTATTTATAACCTTGGGAAACGTGTCAATCCTAAGTTTAGGTTAACCTAGGGCTGATTGGGCTTCCCTTGGAAGTTGGGCCTAGGTGGCCGGTTTTTCCATTAGGCATGGAGGATGCCACGTGTCATGACATAATCGGTCCAGGGTGGACAAATAGGCGTGTGCCACGTGGCAAACCCTGACAGTTCCAAATGGAGGACACTTGGCAGGACCTGATTGGCCCACGTGGCGCATTCCGATTGGTGGGAGCAAAATCCCCTAATCATTTGCCCCTCACAGGTGGCACGTGACTGGTCACGTGTTACCTGTGACAGGTGTCGCACCGTGACAGGCGACAGCCTGCTACAGGTGTCACTCGGCGAAAAGCCGAGAGATTCTCCCGCCCAAATTTTGAATTTTGGAAGTGACCCTTTGCCTTCTCACTTCGCCTATATAAGGGTGTGTTGACTTCAGTCATTTTCACACTTGAGAACTTTTTAAAGAGAACATTCGGACCCCTGAACTTGCTTTGACATTTCGGACTCTTTCTGCCTACCGCCTGTTCTGACAAGCCGACTACACAGGATTTCCAGAACTCCGTCAACTTCACTCGTTCAGGTAACCGTCGGTTCTCTTACTCTTAATTTTCTCTTTATTTTATTCTTTTTTGAAATGGCACCACGGAAGCACACGACACGACCTAGGTTAGTGATAAGCCGGTCACCGGGGACGGCTGAATCTAGGACTAGGAGTGCTGCCTGCCCTTTTCCGGACCCATCTTTGCCCTTTATACAAAGTTCGACTGTCTCTGTGTCTATGCAGAACATGATGGCGAGAACAAAAAGAACTTCTAGGATTTCGAACTCACACGACTCCTCCCACAGGGTGCCGATTAGTGAAACATCTGACCAGGTGCCAGATGTGGAAGTGAACCAAAGGGGCTTGAAAGCCGACAGTTCTGAGGGAGGAGTCAAAGTGACCCCTTCTAATTTTACAGTTGACAAGTCTACATTCTCTCCTGCTCCTTTTGAAGGAGAGGAGGCGGGCCCCTCTGGGAGAGGGGAGGAGTCGTCCTCTTCGGACTCGTCAGAGGACGAATCCGAGTCTAGCTCTTCTGATCATGCTTCTCTGGACACAGAAGAGAAAAACAGCCGCCTACAAGAGGCAAGGCTTTCTCATGCAGTTGAGAAGGGGGACAATTGGGCGGAGCCATCCGCCTCTTACCGAGAGCAAAATACCCCCTACTACTGCACTGTCCCACGGGGCTGGATCACGGCTATGCAAGAGAAAGTGGGGAGCTTTATTGCGAACCACACAATGGGCCCCGACTTTTTAGTTTTCGTGCCGGATCTTGAAGACACATTCGTCTGGCCGGCTGGTACTAGTTATGATGGCGCCTGCTTTGGCTGCTACGAGGCGGCCATCAAGGCTGGGCTGCGCTTCCCACTACATCCGGCTGTTCAGCGGATCTTGGATGGGTATGAGTTAGGGTTATGGCAGTTAGCCCCAAACTTCTGGGTCAACGTACTCGGCTATGTGGCCGGGTGCGAACTGCACGGGGTGGAGCCAAACTTCGAGGCTTTCGCCCACATGAACTACCTCAGCCGGACCCCTAAGGCAGGCGGTACCGGCTGGTATCAATTGACGAGCCACAGAGGCTACCTCATGACAAGAGGTAAAGAAAACAAGTGGAAGGACTGGTGAAGCACCTTACTTATCATTGAGAGTTCAGACACAGAGCTGAACAAGCGCTTCAACAGGTGGAACAGGAATCCGCCTCTTCTTGCAGGCGGCCGCAGCATGCCGCCTGTTCCCCCCAAAGCTAAGAAAGAGATCCTGGATAAAGGACTCTTTAAAGTAGAGTCGAGGGTCGACTCTACTTCAGGGGTACGAGAGCAAGTACCCCTGCACTGCGTCCCGAGCTTCAAATGGCTCTATGACGAGTGCTTTTTAGCCGCCTGTGGCCTCAGCAGTCGGTGCTCAAGAGGTAGGCGGCCTGTCGAATACTCTGTTTTTCCATGCATTAGTGTTATGACTTTTTATTAACTTTGCTATTTGTTCTTGCAGCGGACGCCATGAGCAAAATTACCGCCTCCAAGACTGCGGCAGTCGTGTTGCGAGCCTCCATCATGCAACAATCCTCAACCGACTCCCCCAACAAGGGGGCGCCCTTGGTGAGCTCTGAACCTTTCACTCTCTTTTTGGAGTTGGGTTTATGCATATACTGACCGAGTGTTTTTTTTTTTTTTTTTTTTTTTTTAGACGGGCACTCCAAGAGCCTCTTCTTCCCAACAGCCGGACTCCAAGACCCGGAGGATGACTGTTGCGAGCTCTCCTGGTAATGCCAGGAAACATGCGGCGGCTGAGAAACAGCCGTCCACTCCTTCTAAAACTCCAATCGGGTTGCCTAGAAGTATGAAGCTGTCCTTGTGAATTTAGACTTGCTCCCTTCTTTACTAGGTCTAACTCGTTTGTTTATGCTTGATGCAGCCGGCCCTCAGGAGCCGGACTTGATCGAGGTAGCCAAGTCAATGATCAAAGCCGTCCCTCTAGCTGAAAGGGAGGCGGTCAGGGGTGTCGGCACCCTTGACCTAGACGAGATTGCAGGGGTTCTTGCTGAGATATACTTAGCATATTTTTGGTTATTTAAATTCCAGGACGCCTGTTTTTTATTTGGAAACTGATGCCTGTTCCCTTTTACTTAGGCCCTGCTCCGAGTGAACGGCCTTCGCAAGCCGCTTGACAGGAAGAACAAAGAGGTAAAGGCTGCAAAAGCTATGGCCGCCTCTGACTGTGATAAGGCAATGTTTCAAATTGCCCAAAATGAGGTTTTGACAATTGATATTCTTTATTATCAGGCGCAAGCTACTTCTGCTATCCGGGCTCAGTTAGAGGCGGCCCAGAAGAAAAATAATGAGCTGGAGGCGACCATCAATAATCTCAAGGCCGAGCTGAGACCTTTCGCCAAAAAATGTCCTCATACGACACCTTGGAGAAATCCTTGGCGCACGATAAGGAACGCCTGGTGACCCAAGAAAAGAGTCTTACTCAGGAGCTCTCGGCAAAGGCCGAGCAAGAAAAGAAAGAGCTGGTCCGAGAGATGATGGAAGACTCTGATCAGATCCAGCGCCTGACCTGGGGCCGCCTCTTCCCCAGTGCCGACTTTTCCTCCTGGGAAAAAACGTACCGCCAGTATTCTGATAGATATAATCAAGAGATCCTGGCGGCTGCTGAGGACGAGACGTTGGAGGAGGAGGAGCCGGTAGTGGCGCTTGTGCCGCTTGGGGGTGATGCATCGAAGAAGGATGCAGCTAAAGCCGAGTCTAGCAAAAAGAGTGCTGACCAGGCGGCAGCTGCTATTATTGAAGATCTGCCCCCTTCTTAAGCTTTATGTCTTCTTTTCACGGCCTGCGTGCCGTTTGTTTCTATTTACCTGGCCAGGGGGCCGGGGTTCTGAATATTTTGCCGGTCTTAATGAGCGGCTTCTTTTTGTATCTTTTACCCGGCCAAGGGGCCGGGGGTATGAATGTTTATGCCAGTCCTTCGAATTTGTTTCGTTTTGAATTTGTTAAGTATCGAAACTCTGATATCCAATTGCATACTTATACCGACTGTTTTGCATGGCCGATAGTTGCGGACAGGTACGAATAGTTAGCCACGCCACCTATGCCCCTGGACGACTGGTTGTCTGTTTCCAGGATAAGCGATCAGTCGGCCACTTTAAAGACTGTATCCCCTTAAACCAAGTAGGAAGGTGGTTTCTTACCTGCCTTGTTTGTTTTTAAAGGCTAGAGACTCTAGTCAGTCCAGGCCGACTGTTCCCCGCCACAGTTAATCTAGTGTGAACAGGCGCTGTATGAACACCTTTTTAGTTTCATACTAAATTTTTAAGGAGTGACCAACTAAACATAATTGGTACCTAGTCGCCGAGTGACTGAGTAGTAGAGGTTTCAAGCGGTGGGTACCGGTTGTTCCCCTTTATTCGCCAATGTTTGTTGGCTATTAACTCATAAGATACCGACTGTTCTTATCCCAAGTAGTTCAGTCGGTTTGGTTGACACGGATGGTTACTGCGAACACTTGTTTGACCTGATTAGTCAGTTATGTGAGAGGTATCCTTGTCCGGGAAACGGCTACGTGGTTGTCTTGGTTAGACAGTCGTATAGGTGCCGTGTAATGATTTTATAGAAAAATGTTCCACCCAAAAGGGAGCTACTCTCTGCGACGAATTTCATCCGGATGGATGCCGTCGGACGCCTGCTATAATGTTGGGACAGGTCGAATTAAACTTATATTTGGATTAGTTGGCTTGGCGCCTGGTCTGATCATTTCAGCCATGAGCCTTTGATAGTTCTTGGTGAACTGTGTTATGGGAGAGTAGCCAGTTGTGTGGAACAAGCGGCGTGCCCCTCTTAAGTAAAAATGAAAATTAAACATGGAGAGTAGCCGACTGTTTGTCAGTAGGCATGCCCCTCTTAAGTAAAAATGAAAATTAAACATGGAGAGTAGCCGACTGTTTGTCACTAGGCATGCCCCTCTTAGTACAAAATTGAATGAAACATCAATCTTTTATTAAGTAGCCCCCGACTATTTACATCATTCAAAAGAAATATTTCTTAAGATTATCTACATTCCAGGTTCGAGGCAACGGTTGGCCGTCTGGTGTTTCCAGACGGTAGGTACCGTCCCTGACCTCTTCATAGATTCGGTAGGGTCCTTCCCAGTTGGGAGTTAATTTGCCAGACTCATTAGCCCTACCAACTGCTTCCATTTTTCTAAGTACAAAGTCCCCCACTTTGAGTGGACGCCTGTGTACTTTTTTGTTGTATGATCTGGTCATTCTCAGGCGGTAAATTTCGTGGCGCAAGACATCATTGCCCCTCCTTTTTGGGAGTGAGTCTAATGCCAAGCGCATGGCTTCCCAGTTTGCCTCTTCGTCATATAGCATTACTCGAAGAGTCGGTTCGTAGTGTTCAATTGGAAGAACAGCTTCCGCACCATAATTTAGGAGGAATGGAGTTTCTCCAGTCGCCCCTTTCTCAGCCGTCCTAATGGCCCAGAGAACATGTGGTAATTCATCCGCCCATAGGCCGCCTGCTCGTTCAATCTTTTTCTTGAGACCGTCTAAGATGATTTTATTAAAGGCTTCTACCTGGCCGTTTGCTTGTGGACGGCAACTGATGCAAAGTGGTGTGCAATTCCTTGGTCACCCAACCAGCTTTTGAGAACAGGCGTCTCAAATTGGGGACCATTATCAAAAACCATAGACATGGGAACCCCGAACCGAGTGATGACATTTTTCCAGATGAATGAAATTACATCCTTCGTCTTGATTACCTTTATAGCCTCCGCCTCCACCCATTTAGTGAAGTAGTCGACTGCAACAAGTATGTACCTCCTTCCGCCTGTAGCAGGCGTATAGGGACCCAAAATATCCATGCCCCACTTAGCAAACGGTAGTGGGCTATGAATGGTAGTGAGGTCAGTAGCCGGACGGTGAATTAGTTTGCCAAACCTTTGGCACTTGTCACATTTTTTCACCATCTCCATTGCATCTGCTTCTAAAGTAGGCCAAAAGTAGCCCTGCCGCCTTGTCCGTTGAGCAAGCGACCTACCGCCTATATGGGAAGCGCAGTAACCGGAGTGAAGATCGTCTAGTATCTCTCGTCCCTTTTCTGGAGTAACACACTTTAAATAGGGTTGAAGGTACCCTTTTTTGTGAAGTTCTCCCGTTATCATTTCAAAACTGGCTGCCCGTTTTTTCTGCGCTGCCCTGATTGGATCCATCCAGGTTGAGCTTCTGTCTAGGATTCCAATAGGGTCTTCCTCGATGCTTTTCTTCTCCATTACTTCCCAAAAAACAGTTCGAGGAGTATCACAAGAGGCGGATGATGCTAATTTTGAAAGTGCATCCGCCTGGTTGTTTTCTGATCTCGGCACTTGATTCAGATGAAAATCTTCACGGGATCTGACTGCTTGTCGTACCGCCTGTAAATACTTGATCATGGCCGGATGGGTTTCTTCGTATTCGCATTATACTGACTCACTATCAATTGTGAATCGGAACAGGCGTCTATCTTTCGTGCCCCTTCCGCCTTGCACATGCGGATTCCGGCTAGTAAAGCTTCATATTTTGCCTCATTGTTTGAGGTCTGAAAACTGAAGCGTAGAGCATACTCGTACCTGTCGCCTTCTGGCGACAGACAAATGACGCCTGCTCCACATCCATTTGAAGTGGAGCTTCCGTCCACATATACCTTCCAGACTTGGTCTGGATCTCAAGAATCAGGGGGACGAGTCATCTCAACAATAAAGTCAGCAAAGGCTTGCCCCTTCACTGCTTTTCTAGGCTCGAAAGTAACTTCGAGGCTCTGTATTTCTATGGCCCATTTGATCATCCGGCCTGACGACTCCATGGTGGTCAGTGGCTACTTGATAGGTTGATCTGTATACACGACGACTGCATGTGCCAAAAAGTAGGGCTTCAATTTTTTAACAGCCATGAAGAGTGCAAGACCAAATTTCTCCACTAAGGGATACCTCAACTCGGCATTTTTTAGTACATGACTGACAAAGTAGACCGGTAGCTGACAGCCGTCTCTTTCAGCAAGAAGAACAGCACTTAACGCATGATCAGAGACGGCCAGGTACATGTAAAGTACTTCTTTAGGCAAAGGGTTGACCAGCCTCGGCAAGGAGTGCAAGTGAACTTTCAATTTCTGGAAGGCCGCCTCAGCATCCGGCCCCCATTCAAACCTTGCCTTTTTCTTAATGGCCTGGAAGAAGTATAAGCATTTGTCGCCTGATCGGCTTAGAAATCTTCCCAAGGCCGCCAGACAACCTGTCAACTTCTGAACCTCTCGGACGGTACGAGGCGACTGCATGTCGATGACCGCCTGCACCTTCTCAGGGTTCGCCTCTATTCCTCTCTGATCGATAAGGAATCCGAGAAATTTCCCAGACTCAACTCCAAATACACATTTCTTGGGATTGAGCATGACATGGTGCCGCCTGAGTGTGGCGAACGTTTCTCGGAGGTCCGACAAATGATCTATCTGAAGCTTAGACTTGACAATCATATCATCAATGTATGCCTCGACGTTTCTCCCAATCTCATCAAAGAACACAGTGTTTATCATTCGCTGGAAGGTGGCCGGGGCATTCTTAAGACCAAACGGCATGACCGTGTAACAGTATAACCTTTGATCAGTGACGAAGGCCGTCTTCTCCTGATCTTTCTTCCATAAAGGAATTTGATGGAAACCAGAGTAGGCGTCCATAAAGCTCATCAAAGCATGGCCGGCTGTTGAGTCGACCAGGTTATCAACTTTAGGTAGAGGGTAACTGTCTTTGGGGCACGCCTTGTTTAAGTCTGTGTAGTCTACACACATTCGCAAGGTGCCATTCGGCTTTTTAACAAGCACCACATTTGCAACCCAGTCTGGGAAGTAACATTGCCGAATGAACCCTGCATCAAGTAATTTTTTAACTTCGGCGGCTGCCGCCTGACTTCTCTCTTCGCCATGGTTCAGCTTCTTCTGCCTTACCGGCTTCTTTTTCGGATCCACGGCCAGTTTATGTACCGCTGATGCCTGGCATTTCATGGACTTCGAATGCAAAGATGTCCTTGTATTCTTTCAATAGTTTGTGAAAGTCGTCACCCAGGACTCTCAGAGCAGTCGTCCCAACTTTGACTGTTTGATCAGGACGCAAGTCATCTAAGATCAGGTCCGTATGCTCACCAGCCGACTGAGGGCGGAATTCATCCGACCACTCCTCTGCCAATGATTGCTATTTTCTGTCTTTTCTTGCGGCCCCCGTCTGGGCTGCCTTTCTCTTCTTGCCGCCTGCTTCTTGAACAGGCGCACTCTCCTTGATATTGTCAAGGTCTGTTTTTCCACCACTTGACCCAGCGGCCATAACAATGGGCTTGATATCCGAGAGATAGCACTCTCGGGCCATCCTCTGATCTCCCCTTAGGGACCCGACTGTTCCATTATCCCTCTCAAACTTGAGCAACATAAGAGATGGAATTATAACAGCCTTGGAATTATTCAGGGTTGGTCGTCCCAGAATCATGTTGTAGGCCGAGAGTTCTTCTACTACCAGGAACCGGACTACCATGTGTCGTCCTTCCCCTTTTTCGCCCAGGCGGATGGGTAAATCCACTCGTCCCACTGGGTGGACGACTCCTCCTCCAAACCCTACTAAAGGGTGGGATGCCGGATGTATGCAATCAGTCTGATATTTTAGTTTTGACAGACATTTGCTACTGATAAGATCTGAGGAGCTTCCAGTATCTATAAGGATTCGGCCAACTTTCTGGTTGGCCACTTTACATTCAATAACGATAGGGTCGTCATGCGGCCCCCTTACCCCTCCTAGATCTTCTTCAGTGATGACAATCTCAGGAAATGAATATTTGGAGGGCCGTTCTTGGTGAACGGAATTTACGTCTAGCCGCCTGATATTGTCTTTGTTGCCCCTAATAGTGGGGCCGCCTCCTGAGAAGCCGCCTGCAATGGTGTAGACAACTGCATCATCTGTATCAGAGCTGTCAGCCTGTTGACTCTTGTTGGCCGACTGCTTTTTCGAGGAAGTGTTCCCCGCAGATTTCTTGATATAAGAGTCAAGATCGCCTTGCTCAGCCAGGCGGTCCAGATACCGCATGAGACTGATGCATTCGTTGGTGTGATGACCAACATCTTCATGATAATCACAGAATTTTTCTTGGTTCCGGTTGCTTGCAGAACCCTTCATGGGGGCCGGCTTCTCAATTGAGATTCGTCCCTTGATTTCCTTTAGGATAGCTTGGCTATCCTTGTTAAACGCATAATTTGGGGAGTATGGTTTGAATTCTTTCCTCTTCTTCTGGGCCGTCTGTTTAGAGGAATCAGCCGCCCAGACCTCTTTTCTCTTCTTCTCATCTTTATTCGACGACTGTTTCTGTCGTCCTTCTCTTTTGTCGAACCTTTTCCCGTCCGACTGTTTTCCTGTACTACAAAGATCAGTCGCCTGTATATAGGCTTCCACTTCAACCAAGGCCTCTTGAAGAGTCTCCACCCTCTTTCGGACCAAATCAAATTTGAATGTCGATCCGTCTTTGAGGCCTCTGAAAAAGTCAGTATAGGCTACCTCATCCGGTAACCCTTGAATCTGTATTCTCATCAGGTTAAACCGCCTGATGTAAGAACGAAGCCCCTCCTTCTCTCCCTGCTGAATCGTTCCTAAATTAACGGTCGTCTTCTTCGCAGGTATGTTCATGGCAAAGTTGGAGGTGAATAAGTAAGCAAGCGTCCTGAAGTTATTCACACAACCAGTCGGCAAGTTGCCGAACCATTGTTGTGCGATTCCTTTGAGAGTCGCTGGAAAACACTTGCACCAAGTGAGATCATCCAACCCTTGAAGGTACATCAGGTTGGTGAATGCCATCAAATGGTCTTCTGGGTTAGTAGTGCCGTCATAGGCGCCTACTAATACATTTTTCACTTTGGCCGGCTGAGCGGCTTCAGCAATTTCCTTGGAGAAGGCCGACGGCTGTTCCCCAAGTCTAAGCAACCGTAGCTGCCAGTCCATAGGTTGGACATTCTTTGCTGCATGCCCACCAAACAGAGGTGGCTGCAAAAAATATTGTTGTTGCGGTACAAATGGTAAGTTTGGTACCGCGTGGTCACTTTGAAAGCCGGACTAACGGGAGGTGCCGCCTGACTGACTCTCATGATGCGACTGAGTATACTTCATTGAGGTATTGCATAGACTGTCTTGGAAGTCTGAAGTAGATGCCGACTCTGACAATCGGTCATTCTTCTTCTGCTCTAGCAATAGCCGAGCATCTGTGTATGTTTTCTTCGACCCGTCCGCCTGAATATGACGAACAGGTTTCCTCTTTCCTGGAGTAGGAAAGCGATACTTTGTGAAATCAAGGACAGGTGGCTCCCACTTCCTAGAGTTAGGATGAGGGGTCGCCTCTCGCCCTCGAACAGGCTTCCTCCTCCCTGAAGAGGAAGGTTTCTTAGCCGACTGCTCCTTGGCCAGAGAAAGCGGCTTCTTGTTGAGCAACTCTTGAATCTCTCCCTTGAAGCCCCTCATGAAGGTCATGAGTTCGTTTCTTGTAATGGGAGCAGACCCATCAGCCGGCTGCTGCTGAACAGGCGGTGTGCCGGCTGGATCACTGAGTCCAGTTTGAAGATGTTCCCGTTCCCTTCTTTTGGTATGACAGGTGCGTCGGGCCCTTAGGGTCTCGTCTGAAGCTGTGTGAGCTTCAACTTCAAATTCTTCCTCAGTATCATGGTCCGACTGAACTTGAGGGTCGTCTAGGAGACGCCTCTCTTCAGGAGTCGGTATAGACGTGGATGCCATCTCAGAAGTACTCTCCCCACAGACGGCGCCAAGATGTTTCGGGGTTTTCTGATGTCCTGCGGGAGAGTTACAATTCCGAGACTGGAACCGGACGCCTGTACCTGCAAAACAAACGGATGCTCTGGATGATTGGAGACCCGCCTCCGACGGTCAAGTTAGTACTTGATTAAGGAGTAATTAATGCGGAAATAAAAGTGATATGGTCTCTCTAGGTGAGAGTGTTAAATGTGCATCCTCCCCCTTAATGAGGATTAAGGGAGGTATTTATAACCTTGGGAAACGTGCCAATCCTAGGTTTAGGTTAACCTAGGGCTGATTGGGCTTCCCTTGGAAGTTGGGCCTAGGTGGCCGGTTTTTCCATCAGGCATGGAGGATGCCACGTGTCATGACATAATAGGTCCAGGGTGGACAAATAGGTGTGTGCCACGTGGCAAACCCTAACAGTTCCAACTGGAGGACACTTGGCAGGACCTGATTGGCCCACGTGGCGCATTCCGATTGGTGGGAGCAAAATCCCCTAATCATTAGTCACCTATAACTAAGTGATAATGACATTTTTTAACTAGTTATGAGTTCAACAGACAAGAAATATAGAAAATAGGCATCCTAGTAGCCAAAATGTCCTTACTTGAGCCATTTGGGTTGAAATTGCGTCCCAACACCTCTTACTTTCTCTTTTGTTGTAATCTCAAGCATTAGTCACCTATAACAAAGTGATAATGACATGTTTTAACTAGTTATAAGTTCAATAGACAAGAAATATAGGAAATAGGCATCCTAGTAGCCAAAATGGCCTTACTTGAGCCATTTTGGTTGAAATTGCGTCCCAAAACCTCTTACTTGCTCTTTTGTTGTAATATCAAGCATTAGTCACCTATAACTAAGTGATAATGACATGTTTTAACTAGTTATGAGTTCAATAGACAAGAAATATAGAAAATAGGCATCCTAGTAGCTAAAATGGCCTTACTTGAGCCATTTTGGTTGAAATTGCGTCCCAAAACCACTTACTTGCTCTTTTCTTGTAATCTCAAGCATTAGGAACCTATAACTAACCCCAATTATTATTATTTCACTTCTACTAAATCATGTTTTGTGTATTCTAAGTTTTGCAAGGGGCAAACGGGACTTCCATACACGAGCGAGGAACTCCATGTAATTCGGGAGATGTTGGCGACCTACATCACATTTAATTTGTAAATATCGTCATACATTTTTGTACTATATCATCTCTTCATCAATCCTAACCTTAGCTTATTAATTATGTACTATACATGAAACTTTTTTCTAATTTATATCATCTCTTGCGATTGTTATTATTAATTATTTATGTTTTGTTATTAATGTTACGAATTATTGTTACTATTATCATATATAATAATAATAATAATAATTATTATTATTATTATTATTATTACTATTATAATATTAATAATTATATTATTATTATTATTAATATAATAATAATAATAATTATTATTATTATTAATAATATTGCAGCCAAAAAAAAAAAAAAAAAAAAAAAACAGGTCAACATTAGTGCAGCCAAAAAAAAATGACAATACAGGTCATTGGCAACGGTTAACCGTTGCCAATGTTTAAAAAAAAAAAAAAGGCATACATGTCATTGGCAACGGTTAACCCTTGCCAATGTTTCAAAAAAAAAAAAAAAAGGCATACAGGTCATTAGCAACGGTTAACCGTTGCCAATGTTTAAAAAAAAAAAAAAAGGCGCGCCATTGGCTTTGGCAACGGTTAACCGTTGCCAATTACTTTTAAAAACAAAAAAATAAGGGCACCATGGTCAATGGCAACGGTTAACCGTTGCCAATTGCTTGAGTTGGCAACAGTTTTGAACCGTTGCCAATTTTTTTGGATTTGGCAACCCTCAAATACTCAACGGTTCAAAACCGTCGCCTTTGGGGGGGTTTGAACCGTTGCCAATTTGCTGGTTTCGTGTAGTGAAATTTGTGTTTTTGGACATAAACTCATTCCCTTCAAAGCAAATATGATGGAATGCCTTGGCATTTCTTTAGTAAAGCAATCCGCCAAATTAAATTTTGTAGGAACATAGGCAAGACTTATGACCCCATCATTGATAAGCTCTTTCACTAGGCTATGCCTAAGTGAAATATGCCGAGACTTACCATTATACACTTGACTATATGCCTTTATTAAAGCCGAATTTGAATCACAATGGATTGCCACCGGTGGCATTGGCTTAGGCAATAAACGCAACTCTAACATGAGATTTCTCAACCACTCAGCTTCCTTACTAGCTGAGGCAAGAGCAATAAACTCCGCTGCCATAGTGGAATCGGCAATGCAAGTTTAATTCTTGGAATACCATGAAATGGCACCTCTCCCAAACATGAACACCCAACCACTTACGAAAGAGTCATCCTCTTTGTAAGTGATCCAACTTGCATCAGAATATCCTTCTAAAATCGAAGGAAATCCACTATAAAACAAGCCATAATTCAATGTACCCTTAAGTACCTCAAGAACCTCCGAATTGCAAACCAATGCTGTACACCCGGGTGAATAGTAAATCTACTGAGTTTCCCTACAGCCAATGCAATATCTGGTCTTGTACTTGTCATGGCATACATCAAGGATCCAATTATCCTTGAATATTCCAATTAGGAAATTGTTTTTTCCAAATTCTTAACCAATTTAACATTAGGTTCCATGGGGGTGTTCACGGGACACTTATCAAACATATTAAACCGTTTGATCATCTTCTCAATATAATGAGATTGACTTAAGATAAGTCTTCCATTGTCCCTAATAATCTTGATGCCTAAAATGACATCCGCCTCCTCCAAATCCTTCATTTGAAAAGATGAGGTTAAGAATTCCTTGGTCAATTCTACTTGTTGTAGACTTGTACCAAAGATAAGCATATCATCAACAAATAGACAAATGATGACACCATGACATTTGTCATCAAATTTGCTATATATACACTTATCAGCTTGATTCACTTTGAATCCAAATGACAAAATCGTGTTATCAAATTTCCGATGCCACTACTTTGGTGTTTGTTTAAGTCCATACAATGACTTAACCAATTTACACACCTTATCTTCATGTCCTTCCAAAAAAAACCCTTCGGGTTGTTTCATATACACTTCTTCCTCTAGATCTCCATAAAGGAATGCCGTTTTGACATCCATTTGATGAATCACTAGATTATATACCGAAGCCATTGCGATCAATAAAGGCAATTCTTGCAACCGGTGCATAGGTATCGAAATAATCAACACCATGCTTTTGCCTAAAGCCTTGGATAACCAATCTGGCTTTAAATTTCACTATAGAGCCATCCGGTCTCCTTATCCTAGTGAAAATCCACTTGGAACCAAGAAGTTTGCAACTAGGAGGTAACTCCTCTAATACCCAGGTATTATTTCCCATGATGGAATCCATCTCATCATTTATAACTTTCTTCCAAAATGCACTATCTTGAGAAGATATGGCCTCGCCATAACTCTTTGGGTCACAATCCACATTAAAACAATATGGAGTAGTAGAACTAAGGACATCCCTAGAACCTTCAACTAAATATATTATAAAGTCATCAAGAGGGTTCCTAGGTTTCCTTTGTCTCTTACTTCTTCTAACATGAGGAGTCTCATCCTCATTATTAAGAGAGCATTCATGAGATTCAAGGTGATCATAAAAATCAACAATCTCCTTTCCTTTGGCACTAACCTGTAGATCCTTAGGTCTACTCATTGATGAAAAACTGTTTTCATAAAAAATTACATCTCTTGACTCATCAATAACTGAATGAATCGATATATAGTCATTTTGTTCTATTACATAGAACCTATAGGTTTTGCTATGCTCAGCATAACCTATAAAATTGTAATCCAAGCCCCTTTCATCAAGCTTTCTTTTCTTGTTGCTAGGCACTCTTGCGATTGCCATATAACCCCAAACCTTGAGATACTTCAAGTTTGGATTTCTTTTGTACCAAAGTTCATAAGGAGTAGATTGTTTTCCCTTAGTGGGAACCCGATTAAGAATGTGACAAGCTGTCAACATTGCTTCACCCCAGAACCCTTCACTCAAACCCGAGTAAGATAACATGGAATTAACCATTTCTTCAAGAGTTCTGTTTTTCCTTTCAGCTACACCATTTAATTGTGGTGCATAACCAGCTGTAGTCTCATGAATTATACCCAAAGATTGTAAATAAGCTGGATCATAATATTCCCTCCCCCCCCCCTTATCAGTTCTAATTCTCTTAATAAATGATTCTACTTTTAGTTCTACTTCTCTTTTATAAATATCAAACTTTATTAAAGCTTCATCTTTGGAATGCAAAAGATACACATAACAAAACCTAGAATAATCATCTATAAACGTAATCATGTATCTTTTCTCACACAAGTCACTATGGATCAGTTCTAAAATATTAGAACTTCTCTTAACTCTCTTAAAAAGAGTTCTAGTGAATTTTTTCAACATACAAGTAGAACATTTATTAGAAGAAATATCACAAGGTGGAATTAACCCCAGTAATTATACAAGAGTTTAAACAATCCATGAGTTAAATAACAACTTCCAACGAAATAGCTACCTCTAATTATACATCTATCTGCTTCAAACACTAGTTTATATCCAAGACGATTCAAGGTAGGACCAGATACAAGATTTCTAGAAATCTCCAGAGCATATAATACATCCCTAAGAATGATACCATTGCCCGAACTAAACATTAGCTCAACTTGTCCTCTTCCTTGGACCTTGATGGAAGAGTTGTTCCCCATATAGAGCTCTTCTCCATCAACAACATTATGAAAGGTTTTGAACCAATGCTTCACCTTACATACATGCCTTGAAGCCCCCGAATCCATCCACCATAAGTCATCATCTTGTACCATAAAAATGTTAGGATGCGTTGCATTTAAATCCATACCGGAATTAAATTCAACCTTATGTAAAGGATTACCTTTGACAGATGGGTCCTTGCTATTAAAAGCATGGCCCTCCTTGGATTTCTCCATTTTCTTCATGAAAATGTAGCAGTTCTTCTTGCGGTGTCCATTTTTACCGCATTCCCAACAAGCAAACTTGTTGTTGTCCTTTTTCTTCTTGGACTTTCCTTTGGAAGAATTAACATTCTTCCTCTTTCCACTAGTTGAAGCACTAGATTTACCCTCCTCCACCACATTAATGGTAGAAGTGCTAGGATTTTACAACAACCAAATACTAATTAAAAGTATTACAAACTAAGCACTATATAAACAATGTAATTCAAAAATTATAAAAGTAAAACACTAATGTGAAAGATTATACACTTGCCTCACTCCAAGCCAATGAATCCAACAAGAACATGAGAATAATATGGACCACGTGAGTCTTCAATACCGGATACTTGTCTAAGGTGTGTAAACACTTTTCTAAAGTGATTATTTACCCCACCACGGTGCTTGGGTTGAAACCGGAAAGTCACTTTGAGATACAATAGACAAAAACTACAATCTTTGCACTAGAATTGTAGTAAGATGATCAAATTCTGAAAAAATAAACTTAATTGATAGAGGATTTCTAGAAGAGATTGCAAGTTTCCTTTTGAAATTGTGGAGAAGAGAGAATATTGGAGAGGTATATAAAAATTTCTCTCTATATCCGAAAATAAAATCGAACACTCCTTTGAATGAAAAAAAAGGAAATAACCGTAAAAACCGCAGACAAAGAAAGCAGCGCGGGCGTGACACAAACAGGCGCGGGCACGATTCTGCCAAAATTCTGAAAATTTCCAGAAACTTGGCACGATTTTGACGCGCTTTTTTAGCGGCCCGCGCCAACCTTATGCGGGCGCTCCACTACGACACTCTAAATAATCAACAACGACTACCATGAGGATATTGTCCACGACACCAACGAATGCTACAGCGTCAAGCGTCTGTTGGAATGACTGGCTGACTAAGGGGTACTCAAATCCTATGTCCTAAGGTCCAAAGTTACCCTACAAACTAACACTGGACGGCCGCCCAAAAAGAAGTCCCACTTTACTAACAGTTCGGATACTAATGAAACTCCGATCTGTACAATAGCAGGCGGATTCGCTGGAGGCGACCCTACCATCTGGGGTAATAAAGACTACGTCAGGCGGCTCGATGTTAACTCAGTCGACGAGGGTCAGGCGTCCAAGGACTCCTTCCCCGAAGTCGTTATTACTGAGGATGACAAGGGCAGAGTCAGGAAGCCGGATGATGATCTCGTTGTCATCGAATGGAAAGTGGCTAACCAAAGAGTTGGCCGGATCGTCATTGACACTGGTAGTTCGTCTGATCTCATCAGTCACAAGTGTCTGACCAACCTCAAGTACAAGCCCAAGAGTATGCACCAGGTCTCTTATCCCTTGGTGGGATTTAGGGGTGGTGTAGTACATCCGATAGGTCGAATAGACTTACCTATTCTTCTGAGCGAGAAAGGGGAGGGACGCCACATGGTGGTTTGGTTCATAATTGTTGAAGAACTAACGGCCTACAACATGATTTTGGGGCGTCCCACCCTGAATGAATCCAAGGCTGTTACCATTCCTTCTCTTATGCTCCTCAAGTTTGAGAGGGATGATGAAACAGTCGGCTCCTTACGAGGAGACCAGAAGATGGCCAGGGAGTGTTACCTCTCTAATGTCAAGCCCACTGTGGCCGCAGCCGGCCGCAGTGGAGAAACTACTGACCTAGACCAAGACAAGGAAGCTTCGCCTACTACAATAGCAACCGTCAAGAAGAGAAAGGCCAACCAAATGGTGGCCGGGAAAAAAGACAGGCAATAGCAATCACTGACCAGTCAAAGGCCTGATAAACTCCGTCCCCAGCCGACTGGTGAACACATGGACATCGTCCTAGATGACTCTCGTTCTTACTGAATTGTTATGGTTGGGACAACTGCTTTTGCTTAAATTGGTGCAGACTTGCACCACTTGCTAAAAGAATTCAAAGACATCTTTGCCTTTGAGGTGGACGAGATGCCAGGCATCAGCGCGGATCTAGTCGTCCACAAGCTTGCTGTGGATCCCAAAAAGAAGCCGGTAAGGCAAAAAAAGAGGAACCATGGTGAGAAGAGAAGCCAGGCGGCAGCCGGCAAGGTGAAGAAATTGTTAGATGCTGGGTTCATTCGGCAATGCTATTTCCCTGATTGGGTTTCCAAGCTTGTAAAGAAGCCGAATGGAACCTGGCGTATGTGTGTAGATTACACAGACTTGAACAAGGCATGTCTGAAGGATAGCTATCCTCTCCCAAAGATCGACAGTCTGGTCGACTCTACAGCTGGCCATGCCTTGATGAGCTTCATGGACGCCTATCCAGACTTTCACTAGATACCCTTGTGGAAGAAGGATCAAGAAAAGACGACATTCGTCACTGATCAGGGTTTATTCTGCTATATTGTGATGTCGTTTGATTTGAAGAATGCGCCTGCTACCTTCCAAAGAATGATTAATACAGTTTTTGTTAATCAAATTGGAAGGAATGTGGAGGCGTACATTGATGATATGATTGTCAAATCTAAATTTCAGACGGATCATCTTACATATCTCCGAGAAACATTCTCCACACTCAGGCGGCACCAGGTCATGCTCAATCCCAAGAAGTGTGTTTTTGGTGTTGAGTCTAGGAAGTTCCTCGGACTTCTGATTGATCAAAGGGGGATAGAGGCCAATACAGAAAAAATATAAGCGGTCATAGGCATGCAGTTGCCCCGTACTGTAGAGGAAATTAAAAAATTAACAGGTTGTCTGGCGGCATTGGGGAGATTTCTCAGTCGGTTAGGCGACAAGTGCCTCTATTTCTACCAAGCAATCAAGAAGAAGACTATGTTTGAATGGGGGACGGATGCAGAGGCGGCCTTCCAAAAGTTGAAGGAACACTTGCACTCTTTGCCAAGGCTCGTCAGCTCTTTGTCAAAGGAAGTGTTATACATGTACTTGGTCGTCTCTAACATGCTCTCAGCGTCGTTCTCCTTGCTGAAAGAGATGGCTGCCAACTCCCCGTCTATTTCATCAGCCATGTCCTGAAGAATGCTGAGTTACGGTACCCCATGGTTGAAAATTTTGGCCTGGCCTTCTTCATGGCAGTTAAGAAGCTAAAACCCTACTTCTTGGAACATCCGATCGTGGTCTACACTGACCAACCAATCAAGCAGCCACTGATAACCATGGAATCATCCGGCCGAATGATTAAATGGGCAATTGAAATGCAAACCTAGAAATTACTTTTGAGCCAAGGAAAGTAGTGAAGGGGCAGGCACTGGTCGACTTCATTGTTGAAATGACTAGGCCAGCTAATCCAAAAAATCCTGACCAAGTCTGGAAGGTATATGTGGACGGGAGCTCCACAATGAACGGTTGTGGTGCAGGCATCATATGTCAGTCTCCTGAAGGGGACAACTATGAATATGCACTACGTTTTAAGTTCCAAGCCTCGAACAACGAGGCAGAATACGAAGCCCTACTAGCCAGAACCCGCATGTGTAAGGCGGCTGGGGCGAAGAAAGTGGACGCCGATTCAAATTCGCAATTGAGTGTTAGCCAATACCATGGTGACTATGAAGCCACACATCCAGCTATGATCAAGTATTTACAGGCGGTCAAAGAAGAGGCTGGGACACTTGAGGAAATCCATCTAAGTTAAGTGCCCAAGTCCGAGAATAACCAGGCGGATGCCCTCTCCAAATTGGCATCATCCGCCTCTTGTCACACGCCAAAATCTATATTCTGGGAAGTGATAGAAAAAAGGAGCATTGAGGAGGAACCCATTGGAGTCCTTGATCGAAGCTTAACCCGGATGGTTGGCATCCGAGCATACTTAAAAGACGACACCCTGCCGGATACTTACCTACAGATGATCATAATGAAAAAGCGTGCGTCCAACTTTGAAATTCATAAAGGGGAACTTTCAAGAAAGGCTATCTTCAACCTCTTTTGAAGTGTGTTACCCAAGAAAAGGGTCGAGAGGTCCTCGAAGATTTTCATTCAGGGTTCTGTGCTTCCCACATAGGAGGCAGGACCCTAGCAAAGAGAGCTAGGCGGCAAGGCTACTTCTGGCCTACCCTAGAAGCAGACGCCACGGAGATGGTGGAAAAATGTGACAAGTGTCAAATAAAGGTATGGAAAGCTCATCCATCGTTCGGCCACTGACCTGACGGCTATCCATAGCCTAATACCATTCGCCAAATGGGGCATTTACATTCTAGGTCCCTATACGCCTGCTACAGGCGAACGGAGATATATTTTGGTAGTAGTGGACTACTTCACCAAGTGGGTAGAAGCGGAAGCAGTCAAAGGCATTAATACAAAATATGACATCTCCAACATTTGGAGAAATGTCATCACTCGGTATGGGGTACCCATGTCTATGGTCTTTGACAATGAACCTCAATTTGAGACGCCTGCTCTCAAGAACTAGTTGGGAGACTAAGGAATCTCTCACTGTTTTGCATCACTCGGCCGCCCCCAAGCAAACGGCCAGGTTTAAGCCTTCAACAAGTTAATCTCTGATGGCATCAAAAAGAAGATTGAAAGAGCTGACGACCTATGGGCTGATGAGCTACCGCATGTTCTGTAGGCCATCAGGACGACTGAAAAAAGGGGTGACTGGTGAAGCTCCATTTGAGCACTATGAGCCGACACTTCGAGTCATGCTTTATGACGAAGCGGCTAACTGGGAGGCCATGCAACTAGCGTTGGATTCACTTCCAGAATGCAGAGGCAATGCAGCCTTGCGCCATGAGATCCACTGTTTGAGAATGACGAGAGCTTACAATAAAAAAGTGCACAAGCGGCCCTTAAAAGTAAGGGGACTTGTGTTACGAAAAATGGAAGCAGTTGGTAGGGTCAACTAACAGGGAAAGCTGACTCCTAACTGGGATGGCCCCTACCGAATCTATGAAGAAGTTAGAGGCGGCACCTATCGCCTGGAAACACCAGACGACAGGAAGCTAGCCAGAACTTGGAACGTAGACAACTTGAAAAAGTACTACTTCTGAGATTTGTAAATTTTTTGTATATGTAAACATGATTTGTAATTTATTTTTCAGTCTTTGCAAAGTCTCCTCAGTGGGGCAAGCCGCCTGTACAACATACAGTCGGCCTTATTTCTTTTAATCACTTACTCTCCCATGAGTAAAAATGTTAAGTCTAGACAACTTAGCAAACTGTTCTTCTCTGAACAACCTAATGAGGCCACATGCCGGATGATCAACCTGAGGCCCATGGCCGGATGATCCTTATGAAATTAACCTAATACGTCTGTCCCTAACTTGAGCAGGCATCCGGCGACATCCATCCGGGTGAATTCGTCGCAGAGAGCATCTCCCATTTGGGTGGCACATTTATCTATAAACCTAAAACAAACGGCCCTACCAAATGTCTCTAAGATAACCTCCCAGTTGTTTGACATGAGACAAAGATAAACGTACCGCTCACTTTAAAAAAGCGGCATACAAATAAAATCTAAGTCGAAAACCGCCTGCTATTGCTTGGGACAATGCAGTCGGCATAATTTGAGTAAATAAGCTAAGAAAAACTTGGCGAATAAAGAGGTATCATGCGGCCAAAGCCGCCTGTTTCTTCTACTCACTCAAACCAAAGTGACAGAGCTTGATTAACCCTAAGGGTTAACTCATAGTCACTCTCGCAAACTTGGGATGGAACCTAAACGATACGAACCAGACCGCCTGCTTTATGGCAAACAGACGGTACTCAGCCATTATTCCTCTTAAAGTTTGCAAGCACTAAAAATTGTAAACAAAAAAACAACATGTGGCCACATCCGATTGTTTCTTTTGTTCAAGTGATGGAGACAGATTAACCTCAAAAGGTTAACTCATAGTCACTCACACAACCTACAACGGAATCTAAAGGTTCCAATTAAGCCGCTTGTCCTTGTAATAAACAGACGGCATTTGGCCACTATTCCTATTTAGGTTAGCAACACCGTGGAAGCTACTTTGATTAAAAACATCTAGATTGGAGCTTGTTCTGTACAAGCACCAAGCATACGGACTATTTACAATCAATAAAATAAACTAAGTACAAAACTTAGTGGCAAAAGCGAGGTTCCTTAAAAAACTATATTGAAGACGAGAGCCGGATAATGCTGAGTGTCCACCTGTTGTATAGCCGCCAGTCCGCTTGGTTTAGGGCAATCACCATAGTGATTGATTGACCTAGAAATGAGTCATACTATTTAAAGTATCAAAGATTTCCAAGTCAATCCATCAACCTTAGAAAACCAAGCGCACAGCCGGCCAGGGGCAAGAATAGTCGGTATACCAAAACAATCGGCACTTGAAAGACACAACATTCATACAAAAAGGCAAGCTACACTTAGCAAAATTCATGTGATGCATAGCAAAAAATTCATGAAAAGAAAAATTCAAACTCAAAGGTTGAACAAAACGACCGGATTTTTAATATTAACAGTCAGCCAAGGGACCGACAGGATTGCTAAAACTTGAAATTGTCAAACCCCGACCCCTTGGTCGGGTAATGATACAGAACAAGCGACACACAGGCTGAAGAAAGTTGACATATAAGAAAAACGGGAGTTTAAGCAGTTGGAGGATGTTCAGTGTCGGCAACCGCTTGCTTTAGATCCTCAACCGGCGGCTGTTCTTTCTCGGCATCCGCCTCCTCCTGCGGTGGCTCTTCTTCGGCATCCGCCTCCTCTTTCTCCTCCTTGTCGTCCTCTTCTTTGTCCGACTCCTCGGAAGTGGAGTCAGACGCCTCATCCTCCGCATCCTCCTCGCCGTCTACCTGATCCATGATCTTCTTGTTGTATTGATCAGTACAGGCGACGAATTGGCTCTCCCATTTTTCATAGCTAGACTCTTGGAAGAGGGTCGCCCAGGTCATCTTCATAATGGCGCTGCATTCATCCATCATGTCCTGAACAATGGTCATCTTTTCCTCGCCAGCTTTCTCATTAAGCTTTTGGGTGAGGTCAGCCTCTTGATTCTGTAGGCGGCCCTTGAGTTTATTTACCCGGGCTTGGAGTCCCTCGGCTTCCTTGTTCGCCTCCTTGAGAGGCACCATCTCAGCTTTGAGTTCCTTTACAGACTTCTCTAGCTTCAAGATCTTCCTGGCCGCCTCTAAGTCCTTCTTGACCTGCAAAGTGGCGGACGCCTGGTAATACAGTATGCCAGTGGTCAGAATCTCGTTTTGAGCTATCTGGAACATAGCTTTATCAAAATCAGAGGCGGCCATGGCCATCGCAGCTTTTACCTCTTTGTTATTTTTGGAGATGGGTTTGAGGAGACCATACACTCGCAGCATAGACTACACTCGGCCAAAAACAGTCGTCAGTTACAGGCGACCAGGTAAATATTTAAATGACAAAAAAAAAGAGAGAGAACTTTTTACTAAGTATACCTCGGCAAGGAGAGCCAGGATGGCTTCAAGGTTAAGGGTGTCGACTCCCTTTACAGACTTCCTGTCCTCAACAGGGATGACCTTCAGCATGGACTTGGCCATCTGAACCAGGTCCGGCTCTTGAGGGGCATCTGCAAAGTAGACCCTGATTAATACGCGGCATAAAAATAGAAACAAGCCGCCTGAGTTCAGAGGAGTCGGTTTCTTGATGAAACTTGGGAGATTTGAACAAATTATACCTCTCGTCGCCTCTTTCTCTCTCGGAGGCCGGCTGCTCCCAGGGGCAGCCGCAGTTCTTCCCCCGCTTTGGGGAGTCCTTCTTTGCCTTTCGGCCGCATGTCTGCTGGCGTTGTCAGAATTCGACACATCCCCACTCGTCTGTTTCCTGACCTTGGGGTCCGGCTGGGAAGAGGAGGATGGTCTGGCTACGTCGCTCTACAACACAAGTCATTGAGTCATAAACAGGCGACATATATAAAAAGAAATTGTGCCAAGTTAAAGTAACTCACCCTAGGCGCCTGTTTGGCAGGCGACTCCTCAGTGGACCGCTTACCCAGAATGGCCACGCGGATTTGGGCGACTGCTTTCTTAGAGGCCGAGATTTTGTCCATGGCTTTATCTGCAATAGATGACTCAAATGGTTAGACGCTGAATCAGCCAAGTCTTTCAAGACACTCTAACAAGCGGTCCACTACCTCTCGACATCTCCTCGCTAACGCCGCCAGGCGGCCAGATATGTCCCATCGTATAACCAGTTATACTTTGGGATTTAATTTTGAAGAATGAACTCCCTCACCCCAGTCTCGGGGTTTGCCTGTATATCAACTTTGTAGAGCCCTCGGTCTAGGATCTCTTCTTTTGATCTTTGAGGAACTGGCGGCAGATCAAATCCGCCTGTCAGGTAAGGTGGACCCCTATTCCACCTATTGAACTTCTCGTTCTTGACCTTGTCAGAGTGGGAGACTATTTAGAAGGTGTTCTTCCAATCCTTCCACTTGTTCTCATTCCCCATGGTCATCATGTAGCCCTTGCTGCTATTTAGCTGGAACCAGCCGGTCCCGCTTGTTTTTGGGGTCCGACTGAGATAGTTCATGTGAGCGAATGCTTCGAAGTTAGGCTCTACTCCATGCATCTCACAACCGGAAACATAGCCTAAAATATTGAACCATAAGTTTGGAGCCAGTTGCCAGACTCCCAGCTGGTACCCATCCAAAATCCTCTCTACAACCGGATGTAAAGGAAATCTTAAACCAACTTTAATAGCCGCCTCATAGCAGCCAAAACACTCATCCCTGTAGCTGAACTTCTTTGGCCAGACTACCATATCCTCGACATCCGGCACTGTAAGAATATAACCATGACGCATTACATGGTCAGCCCTAAAACTACCAATCTTTTCAGATATGGCCCTCCACCTGCCTTTGGGAACGTGGCAATAGTAAGGGGCATACATGTCTCTTTGGGTTGCAGCCGCCTCTGCCCAGCTCTCTCCTTTTTCTACTAAATGACTCTCTCTCGCCGCATGTAGCCGAGAATGCTTCTCCTTAGAGTCTTCAGAGTGCCGACTGGAGGTGCTCGGCTCAGAGTCACTGACTCTCGGGCAGAGCAGTCGCCTTCCCGGATAAATCAATGATAGGAGGATCATTTTGTACTTCCTCTCCTGAGTCTTCCAAGATAGAATCACTCGGGGTGCTTGGGGGCCTAGTGGCACGTCCGAGATCTTACTAATAGGCGCATAAAATGAAGAGCCGTCTGATGTTGTTATCTTGGTCGTTCTCTTTGTTCTAGCCATGGTGTCCTGCACAGACACATAAACAGTCGGACTTGGGGCAGTTCGCAAAGGGTGGTCCAGTCTGGGGCAGTCGGCACTCCTAGTTCTAGATTCAGCCGCCCTCAGTGACCAGCTGATCACTAACCTAGGTCGTGTCGTGTGCTTTTCGGCTACCATTTTTGAAAAAAGAAAAACAAATAGAGAAGGTGCAAAAGAAAACAGGCGGTTACCTTTGAGTGAAGGAGTCTGAACTTTTGAAAAATCGGGCAGCTAAAGAAGAAGGCGGTCTGAAAGCAAGCGGCAGTCGTCTAAAATGTCAGAGCAAAAGTCCAAAGTTCTGTCTGAAAAAGTTTCTAGAATGTGCAAATGATTTGGACATCCCCTATTTATGGGGGGGAATTTCAAGGGTTAAAAAAACGGTAAAAACCGTTAGCAAATCATAACGTGACACCTGTCACAGGCACCACGTGGCATGCCACGTCACCCTTGTGAGGGGCAAATGATTAGGGGATTTTTCCCCGTCACGTGGACCACTCAAGCCTTACCATGTGTCCGCCACGTGGACCAACCAAAGTCCGCCACGTGTCATCTCGTGAGAGGTCCAAGGTGGACCAATCAAGCTAAGACACGTGGTAGAGAGATAGCCAACTAGGAAACTAGCCTCTAACGGCCCAAATTCCTATGGAAAGCCCAATCAGTCCTGGGTTTACTGAAACCTAGTACTGGGCACGTTTTTCAACAGCCTATAAAAGGGAGATTTTTCCCCCTCGGGAAAGGACAATGATTGCACATTAACTCACAATCAGAGAAAGTCTAACACTTGACACCTCAAATTGAGCAATTACATATTGTAGATACTCCCCAAACACGTTCTAACTTGATCATCGGAGGCGGAACTCCCACCCACAGGAGTCTCCGTTGTTTTGCAGGTACAGGCGTCTAGAGGTCGTTTTTGGAATTGTAATTCTCTCGCAGGACATTGAAAAACCCCAAAACAATCCGGGTAGTTTTTCTATTCCATGTCATATTGGTAATTTGATGATTGATAAAGCTTTATGTGATTTGGGTGCTAGTGTAAGTGTTATGCCATTATCTGTGAGCTCTAAATTAAATATGGGTAAATTAAAAGCTACCAATATTGCTCTACAAATGGCCGATCGTTCTGTTAAATACCCTTTAGGTGTTTTAGAGGATGTTCCTGTTAGAGTAGGTAAATTTTATATACCTGTTGATTTTGTTGTTCTTGATATGGAGGAAGATTTGCAAATTCCGATTATTTTGGGTTGACCATTCCTTGATACTACAGGGGCTATAATAGATGTGAACAGTGGTAAACTTACATTATGTGTAGGGGATGATAAAATTAATTTTAATCTAAATAATGTCCCTAAAAACCCCATGTTAGAGGAAAAGTGCTTTAGTATTGGTGTGGTCGATGTAAATAACTTTTCTAATAAGCCACAATCTCTCGTTAGAGATCCCTTGGAGGCGGTATTTTGTGTTGCATCTTCCGCAGGAAAAAGTAATACATGGAAAGATGAAGTGGATGCTATAGAACAAGCTCTAAATTGTGTAGGGCTTGGGTTTGAAGATGAACAAGTGGAGAAAGAGAAACAAATTGCAGAAATTGAGCGCGTAGGGAAAGTCCCACCCAATCGGATGATAAATGCCCAATCTTGTGAAAAAACAAAAAAATTGAGTATAACCAGAAGTATCGGACAACAAGTAGTGAAGAACCACCTGATCGGAATCTAGGGGCGGGCCCGGTCGGGCTAAGCTCGCCCGATCAGGTGCGACAGCGCGACAACAAAATTGGCCAACTTCAAAACGCCATAACTTTTGAGTTTCTTAACGAAATTTTACGTATGACCTATCGTTGGAAAGCAATTCAAGTCTACTTTCTAATGAAATTAGAATCACTGCATTATCATTTATATAAAAAAATTTATGATGGAAATAGTGAACCTGACTCGTTGTTGCCTCTTGTCCTTCTTACACTTTGTATTTTAGGTCGTTACTAAGATACCTCTATCAAATGATATTTGTAGTCCTAAACATGCAACTAAACGAGTATAGAGGCAAGTTAAGTGTCGAACACAGGGAAACGATTAAGCACCGCTATTTATCTCCTAATGTCAATCTAGTTCGGTCAAGAAATATGGTGGGTAAAGTAATGACTAAAGGGGATAGAATAAAAATTAAAACAAGCACTAGGGGGAAGGATCAAACATGCTATGAATTCAACGAAGTTAGGCATCGGAAAATAGGTTTACATGTAACCCAAGCAACTAATACAAGGCAATATCAAGAATACTCTCTAATCACCTATCGGGATTAAGAGCTATCCTAGCTAGCATACACTTACACTATCGTCATATGGTATACAAACTAAGGTCATGCAATAATCAATCACCTAATGACTATTCCTAAATCACACTATCGTCATGATTTAATTCAAGTCACTCAACCTCAACATGCATATGGCCATAAACATGGAGTGGCCAATAAGTATAAGCACAAGGAAGATTTAATCACAAATATTCCAAATTAACCTAGCCTAACATACATCAAACTCAAAGCATGCCTTCACCAAACCCCTAGCAACAAGAGAACTACTCACAATCCATAACCCTAACTACAATTATACTAATCAACATAGTAATTAAGGAGTTAATGAGAAAGATGATAACTTTATCAACTAAACTAACAAAGATAGGAACTTTAAGAATAAAAACAAGAGAATAAGTAGAAGAATACCAATAACTTCATTGAATACTAAGTGGGAGGACAAAACCCATTCAAGTTCCAAAAAGCTTCTTCCAAAATACCCAAAAATAACTAAAGTTTTGGGAAATAGAAAATTATACTAAGATATATTGAGCATTTTCAATACCCATTAGCTAAAAACTAGATCTAAGAGTTTTTACCCTAAAAACTTCTATTACAAGCCTTCTTTTTCTCTTCTAAAGTAAGCTGAATTTTTTAAATCAAAATTGCTCCTTTTCTCTCTCCTCTTTGATGTTTTAATCTAATTTCAGGTTTCGGATTGTCGCAGAAAGGCGCGGCCGCGCCTAAGAGTAGTGCGCCCGCTCCAAATATGGGTATAACGGGATTGGGCCAGCTCAGCACACGCCCGCGCCTAGGGTTGCGCGCCCGCGCCAAAACATTGGTGCAATGTCTTCAATCCTTGCTCTAGTTCCTTCCCAATCTGAATTACCGGCAATAATCTGCAATTACAAAATAGGAAGGCAAAGCGTAATACAATGAAGGGGAAGGGGAGTAAAGACTACCTAAACCATATAGAAACACATTACGCAACACAAAGGTAGACTACTCAAATTAGGCAAAACATAACAAAAGCACATTAGAATGAACCAAATTACTATTAAAACTACTAGAAAAGAGTACCCTAGGAGTGACATAAATGTCACTCATCAAATTCCCGCAAGTTAAACCCTTGCTCGTCCTCGAGCAAAGCTAAAGACAAAGAAGAATACGACACAATTATTCAAACATGAGAAAGTAGAAAAGAAGGGGAAAAGTGTATACACTAAATCACTTTCGTAGGAATCACGGTTGTTTTTAGCCTAAACAACAAGCCATTTACACCTCAAAGTCGCCAATGAGGACAAGTATGCTCTCGTGGGGGTTTCCAAAGAGTTTAACCCACAACTCTTGGCAACATGCTCAAAACAAACCCAAACAAAGGAGCAAATAAAGAAGAAAATCAACTACAAACACGGAACAAAACATGAAAATGAATAGCATATTGAAAAGACAAGCATGGATGGATGACAATCTTTTTAAGCAATGAGAGTAAACACATTTTTAGATGCCAATGGTTGATTGAAAGATAAGCTATGCTAAGCATAGAGAACTCTAACATGCTCCACTCCCCCCGCATTCCAAACATTCTTACCGCGTTCCCTCATCTAGATTCAAATCCACCCTACTAGGTAGCATCTCATGACTCCACGAAGGAGCCGGAACAAAGATAAGACAATAAAATCAAGGGGAATCCGACATCTTACCAAGTTATGCTCTCTTCATATGCTTGAAATCTATCCCTCTCCACCGACTAGTGACTCAACTAATCCAAGTCAAAAGGACTTTAAAAGGGGTTGTAATGTAGGCTAGGAGGTAAAGGTGAGGAAAAAGTATGAAAATATGGTGGTAAATCCTAATTGTGAAGCAAAGAATGGCGCTAATTCCCAAAAACAACGTAGAATATCACCAATTTCCAAACAAAAATACATCTCCCCCAAGCTTATTCAACACAAACTCGCAAAACTATAAATAAAATGCATAGAACCTCTCCCCCAAGCTTGAATTGAGCATTGTTCTCAATGCGCAAACTAGGGAGGACACTACATCAAAATCTTTTTGCAAATTTTCAATTTTATTTTTTTTTTATTTTTATGAGCTCATGCTTTTGTCCACTTTTATTACTTTGTCCTAGCCTTTTATAACTATGGACGACTTTTTCTTAAATTCACATTTGCTTTTATTAAACACCAAAAATTACGAAAACACAACCTTACTTTCCATATCAAACCATCACCTTCCAACTTATCAAACCAAATTCACAACAAACTTTCTTGGCTCAAACTTCACAATTCTACGGGTGAAAAATGAAATAGAAGGGCCATAAGGTTTGTAATATGCTACAAACAAGGAGGTGTACGCTCAACATGGCTAGCAAGGGGGGATGCAAATGAAATAACAAAGAAGCAACAAAAGAAAAGCTAAACCTAGAAAAGCAAAATAGTCACCGAAGAAAATGCCTTTGTCCTCCCTAGATTTAGTTCGGTCGCGATCTCGGATAGCTAGACATCAAGTTCTCGATCTAAGCATGCTTTAGTAAGGATCCTATGCCGCTCATACAAGAAGTGTTGGAGGCTTGAACAATAGAGCTCACATCGGGGTACAAAAACTACCTTGAGGGCTTCAAATCCCCTAATGAGAGCAACACCTTCTTACCACAAACAAGTTAATTTGGTTTCGATGGGCTTTACGAGTTCTAGCACAACTATCTTAACATAGACATATCCTAGAGTCAACCAATGACAATCCAAGAACGCGAAAACTCTTAAGCATAGCTTTTTTTTTTTTTTTTTAACAAGGAAAGGAAGTTGAATAAAAGAGAAAGCGGAAATAAAAGAGGAAGCAAGCATAATCAAATATATCCCAATCGACAAACAAGTGGTTGTTAGATATCAACATCAACGGCCCCAAACACACTAGGTGTTGATAGCAAACATCCTTGAACCATTCAACTTCCATTAAACTACAACTATCCTGAAGTACACCAAAAGAAATAGAAAAAAGGAAAAAAAAAAAAGAAAAAGGGAAAGATCTCGACCAAAAAGATGCCTCGCAAGCATATCCAAGGGATGGCACACTTCCCAAAAGAGGTGAGTATCTAAAGAAAGGAAAAGAAAGAAAAAGACAACCTATATACACAAAGGGGTTAGAACAAATGAGAACAAGATAAAATTCAACCCTCACTTTTTTTTTTTTTTATGGCTTGTAATTTTTACTTCACTCCAAACTAATCTACCACTGAAAAAATTTCTTAATCTCCTCAAAAATCAACATCATCATAAAAAATCATTGAACAATATATATATACATACCTGTACTGGTCAATCGCCACTCCGGCGAAAACCAATATTCATCATCATTATCATCAGCAGGAAAAAACGGGGGCGGACTCACTGGTATCCAGCAAACCGAGAGAAGCGTCCCCAAAGCAGCATCATCATCAAAATCACATCAAAAACTCATCAACAATATCAGTAAACAGGGGCAAAATTAACCAAAGAAAGCAGTCATAGGCAACTCAACAGAATAAGCAGCATAAAGGTGCAGGTAAAGCAATGAAAGATCAGCAGGCAAACAAGTGAGAATCCCAGCCAAGTCACTCCTTACCAAGAGTATATCTCCTACTCATCAAAATAAGCATGCAAGAGCAAGGGAGAGAGATATACTCAAGGGACGTAGCCTACTGGCCACGAGGGCCAGGCTTTCTAAGTGAGCCGGTCTGATGTTGCGGCACGTCATAAGCGAAGCCACTAGGGGGCCAAAAAGGCCCTAACCACCGTCAAAGCCCGGCGGCCAACCATAGAGACCCCTTTTAAGATCCTCTTGCCAACTGGGCAAAGGATCAGAGGGAGTGTCCTCAAATTGGGAATACAGAGGAGCGGGGTGATCAAGGATGCATGTAGGGGTAAGCGGGGTCTCTTCTAAAGTCACACCCGCAGGGCACACGATAATCGTACTGCCAGTCCTCTAGGAAGATGCGAAGCTCCCTACCAGGCTCGGAGGGACCTTGTCAGTAGGGGTAAGTGGGGAGATTGTCCCCCCCCCCAAGAGGGAACATGGTCGTGCTGAGGCAGCCAATTAAGGTAGTTCACAGGGGAAGCAATCTCTCCTCTATCCACAGCTGAGTCATAGAGGGCCTGCTGCTGCAGATGGTGGCCCTGATGTGACTCATAAATCACTTGCAACTTCCTAACTATATCAGATAGCTAAAATGTACATGTGGGTTGCTGTGCACCCGCCTGCTGCTGCTGCTGCCCACTACTAAGCCTCCCCTCCAACTCCTCCTGTACCTCATCCTCTCCCTCTATATCGGGCACACGCCCATTGTCTCTCAGGACTCTCCACACATAATCGGTGTCACGGGTGATGGAGGTAAGGTGGGGTTTGGGAAGAAAGCAATGGTGTTCCCCTCTCACAAGCCAACTGTAATAGGTAGGGTTAGTGGTCGGCAGGTAAATGTCACCGCTACTCTCTACAGGTGTGCAAAGAGGTAGCATATCGGTGTGCCCCAACTTAATGGCCAACCTAGTGACCATTGCCCCGCAATGTATGTCTCCCGACCTCTTACCCTTAGCGATGGCTACACAAGTGGTCATGAAAAGAAAGCCTAAGTTAAGCCTACGGGGTTGCTCTCTCCTAGAAGCAATCCACAAAATACACACCTCCTCTTTAGATAACTTCCCTAGATCTTGCTTGCTAATAACTGAGTATCCTAATAACCGGTGCAAGATCCTAAGGGCCGGGTGGTACATCTCACTGGCAATGGATTTCCTTGTAGTGAATTCACTCCTACCAGAAACATGACGCCACCAACTAGTCTCATTGTAATCTCTAAAGTTTTCATAAAGAGGGTGGTAGATGTCTGCTTCAGGGTGGAAATCTAGGGCTTGGTTGAATTGCTCTAAAGACATCTCATGTGGAGTGTTAAAAAGTTGGAATTTAATCTTATAAACATCGTTATCCATATCCAAGGTATCTACAGAAAAGGAGGAGAAGAACTCTAAACAGGGCTCTAAATAAGTCATGAAGGAGGAGTTAACAAAAGATCCCATCCTCAAATTCTCAAAAAGAAACCATAGGTCATCATTTATGCCCAATTTCTCGATATCCCCTCTATGGTAGTGCCTCGAAGGTCTGAATTTCCGCTTTTTTAATTCATATCATTGTAAACAGGGTTATAGCTTTTGTTGATGAATTTTAGGGTAGGAAGAGTGTTTGGAGTGTTGGAATCAGGGTTTCGGGAAGCTTGTCCCAAATTTGTGGTTTTCCTCTTTTTCCCAATCCTCAAAGAACTCATGACTACTCTCTTTTTTTTTCAACACAAGCCAACTCGGGCTAATTCCAACCACAACCTCCACAAACTACAATGTACCTATTTTACAGCAATAATAATCCAACAACAACCAAATATGTCCACAAATCTAACAGCAATTTTCAATGATAATCAACAATATCCTGCAATAATAAATAATAAACAACAAAACTCCACAAATAATTAGCAGTATCTCAATACTAACCAAAGGTAATCAAAATCTTTGCTTAAAAATAAATCAAAAGATATAAAGAGAACAATGAAATCGAATACCTAACCTTTTTGTGCGAAAATTTGTTGTTTTTATGGACTTGAAGAACCGGATTGGAGGGATGTTGCTACAATGTTCGTGTCGTTGAACCTTCAGGATGAAATTGTTGTGATGCTCGTGATTTGATGATGGCGTAGTGGTGAGATGGTGAAGGCGCGACCGTGGTGATGATGATGGTGAAGGAATGACCTTGAAGCTTGTTTGATGATGGTGGAGATGGATTTGAGAGATGGAGAAGTTAGGGTTTGTTTGAGTTTTAGAGAGAGAGAGAGTGTGAGAGGAGAGTTTTTTTTTTAGAGTGAGAGGGGAGATAAGGGGTTTTCACGGTTTAGGGCGTTTTTCTTCTTTTTTCTTTCTTTTCTTTACGAAATTCAACTGGGCGTGTCCACTCCCGATATAGGCGCGGCCGCGCCAAATACAGGTGCGCCCGCGTTTAATGATCACACGCCCGCGCAGATAAGATCGAGGGTTTAGTAAATATTCTTCAGATGTGACGCTTGTAAAGGGGCGAGCGAGCCACTTGCAGAAGCACGGTCTCTCCTCAGTCGCGCACAAACCTCACACCCCTCTGTTTTTTTTTTCAAGTTTCAGGCGCCAAAAACGGCGCGTCCGCACGGTCTTAAGAGCGGTCGCTTTTTCAACAGTAGCGCGATATCTCCTTAGCCGCACTCAAACCGCGTACCCTTCTGTTTTTTTTTCTTCAATTTCAGACCCCAGATGAGGCGCGCCCGTTCCATGTTTATCGCGCCCGCACCATCAGAAGATTGCGGACCGCTCCTTTTATCGCGCACAAACCGCGACCCACCCTGTCTTTTTTTTTTTCAATTTGCATACTAGGATTAGACGCGCCCGCGCCAAAACGTTCGCACCTGTTCCTAATTCCTTTCGCGGGCCATTCATTGATCACGCACAAACCGCGACCCATATTACCTTTGGTCCTAATTGGACCTCTAGCTCTCAAAATATTTCAATTTTGCTTCAACTCTTCTCTTTTCTCTAAAACACATTCGACAGCACGTACATCACATTAGATCAAGAAAAGTAGAATAAAAAAGGTTACAAACCGGGTTGCCTCCCGTAAGCGCTTCTTTAACGTCACTAGCTTGACACCCTTCACATGAAATCATGGTGACTTGAAAACATCAATGAGTGATATATTTTTCGGCTTCTCAATTGATTGACCCTCGTAGTATGCCTTGAGACGGTGCCCATTCACTTTGAATGGAGGGTACTTGTCATTGAATATCTTGACTGAGCCATATGGAAAGACGTTGGATACTTGGAATGGACCGCTCCATCTAGACCTCAATTTTCCGGGGAAGAGCTTGAGTCTTGAATTGTAGAGTAGGACCTTTTGCCCTTCCACAAACTCCTTCTTGGAAATTTGAGTGTCATGCCATGCCTTGGTTCTTGCTTTGTAGAGGCTTGCACTATCATAGGCATTCATTCGGAGCTCTTCTAGCTCATGAAGATCTAGCATCCTTTGTTCACCCGCGGCATGGAGATCAAAATTGATTTGCTTAATGGCCCAATTTGCTTTATGCTCCATTTCAACCGGGAGATGGCAATTCTTCCCATAAACAAGCTTATAGGGAGTTGTCCCAATTGGAGTCTTAAAGGCAGTCCTGGAAGCCCATAATGAGTCAATGAGCATACTAGACCAATCCTTCCTTGTTCAAGCAACGGTCTTCTCCAAGATGACTTTCAACTCCTTATTCGTGACCTCCGCTTGACCACTTGTTTGGGGGTGGTAAGCAAGGCCTCGTTTGTGCGATACACCATACTTTGAAAGAAGCTTGTTGAATGTATGGTGCTTGAAGTGTGAACCTCCATCACTTATGATTTCCTTAGGAACACCGAATCTTGGAAAGATGACTTTCTTGAACAAATTGACAACCACCTTTGAGTCATTGGTGGGAGATGCAACAGATTCCGCCCATTTAGAAACATAGTCAACGGCAACAAGAATGTGTCGGTTCCCTTGAGATGAGATGAAAGGGCCCATGAAGTCAATTGCCCAAACATCAAAGATTTCGAGCTCAAGGATCGGATTTTGAGGCATCTCGTCACGCCTTGAGATGTTTCCCGTCCTTTGGCACCTATCACATGTCTTAACAAAGGACCAAGCGTCCTTGAACAAAGTCGGCCAACACTAGGCGAAAACACGTAATCCGCACCGGTTCAGAACCCCCATTTAGCACCGGTTTTGAACCGGTCCTGATTTGGGGGGTGCAAAAACCCCAGACATTTCGCAGCGGTTCAAAATCGGTGAAAATCAGGCTTTTCGCACCGGTTCTGGGTGAAAACCGGTGCGAAAAACTACACTTTTAGCACCGGTTCTTTCTTTGAACTGGTGCAAAAAGTGGCAAAAAAAATTTTAAAAAAACTTTTAGCACCGGTTCTGTCCAAAACCTGTGCCAAAAATGCCCAAAAAAATTAAAAAATTTGTTTTTTTGCATTTTTTTTCACTTAAATTGTACCAAATACTTGTATATAATCATAATATACATAAAACACATATATTTTCTTCAATAACTTGTAATATTACACTGAAAAAAACCAAAATAAAAAATGGCGATACAATTATTTGAGGAATTGTTCAAGTCCGAGTTTGTCTACATTTGCCAGTTTCAGGAGTTGTTAATGAGCTTTACTCAGCCAAACACATACATGTCTTTGCAACTGTTCAAGTCTGAGTTTCTCTATATTTGCCAGCTCATATTCACCATTTTCCAAGTGTCTCTAATCTGGCCTAAGCCTCGAGTCAGTTGGTGGCAGCTTCTCTTGCAAACCAGGAGTCAGTTGATTGGTTTCCTATCGCACCAGCAGCTACATTTGATGTAGTTGTAGGGCAATCTTTTGCCCAGCGCCCTTCCAGGCCGCATTTGAAGCAGGATGAACCACTTTTCATGCCATAGCTTCTGTTGTCAGTGGCTTCGGACTTCTGGTTTCCTATCGCACCAGCAGCTACGTTGGATGTAGTAGTTGGGCAATCTTTTGCCCAGTGCCTCCAGATTACAGATATGTTCTGTCCTAAATTTGTGCTGGTCTCAAGAGAGAACAATAAAAATTAAAATGTTGCAGCTATATTTCACAAGTTGGAACAGCTAAATGCAAAAATAAAAGCTGAGCGCCATAAAATAAAAGTTGCTGGTTCCTGTAAAATTAAAATGTTGCAATTATATTCATCAGCTATTTGAAGAGCTCCTGTTTTATTGATCTTTACTTGAAAACCTGAGCGCCGTAAAATAAAAGTTGCTGGTTCCCAGTGATTAAATGAATCCAATTGCTTGACAAGCAATACAAAAATATGTATCACTTCACAGTCTATAAGCCTTAAAAATGATATAAATACAACATGAATTGGTCAGATATGATTTGGAAGGCATAGACAATGTATTTCAAGCATGAAGTAATTTCTTTTCCTTTATTGTATACATTGGGTATATTAATATATTTCTAAAAAAATGGCTAGATCACCTCAGATCCTATTCAAAATCAACACAAATAGAAGCCACCCCTTACCTAAATGGTCACTTGAATAAATTACCTCATGTGTCGTCCAATAAAACTTCATCCTGATTTTTCAAATTTTTCTCTACTGTGGTTATTTACTTTTCAGCTAGATTATATTAAAGATCAATCTCTACGTAGAGGAAAAATAAGTTGTTCTGCACAAAAGCCTTTATTTAAAATAAGAATAAAAATAAAAAGGAATTTAAATCATTCTTTCCTTCTAAATTTCACCAATGCAACGAAAAGTGTGAAACAAGAATTTTACAGGGACTTTCATATTAGTATTTTCCTTCCCTTCCAATACTTATGTATAGTTTAATCCAAACAAGGAAGAATTATATGATTTTATCAGCAATTATAAAGCCTGAGAAATCAACCCTCAAATCGGGTCAACTATCCCTAGGGACTAAGATATCTAACATTTCATCCTCTTTCCCACTTGTTTAAAGCTTTAAGGGGGCCGACAATCTAGTCTAGAGCCAATATCTCCATAATGGATTATGCAAAGATTTTAAAACAAAAGGCAATGTTCTTGGGTCGTGAAAAGAAAATTTAGGTGAAAGATAGTCATTTTCTAATATGGATTTTTCTTTCACGTACTTATTTGGAAGCTAAGGTAGTTAACTGTTCACCAATGATTGTTTGAATGATGTCAACTCTAATCAGAAGAATGCAAAGAATATAAATATTATCACTAGTAAACTTACCAAAACTAATACACCGAAATTGGCTTGGCTTTTAGTAATATACGAGTCAATCTTTACTTGCATATCTGGGTCTAGTGAAGGAAAAAATATTCAAGAACTGACCAACAATGCTTATTAGGAACTAGATAAACAAAGAGATTTAGTGAAAATAGACTTACCACATGTTATTTTATTCTGGTCATTGGCAAAGCGTCTTACTAATTCTCCCTGATTATTGTAACAAAAGAGATTTTCCGATTTGTCAAGAATGTGAATCTCTTGAAGATGCACTTTCAAAGGCGGAAAATGATTTTGCTGAACTGGATAGTGAAAAGGAAGCCGCTAAACAGGAAATATCAACATTAAGTTCCAAACTTAATACCTGTTTAGAGGAGTTGGCTGGAACTCATGGTAGCTTGGAAAGCAGGTCCAAGGTAATTTTTTAAGATGATTCATCATACCACTCAAAAAACCCACAGCCACCATTCTCCTGCAAAAAAAGAACCTAAATGTTAGCATCCCAACATTATTATAGTCTCATCTAGGAAAAAAGAACCAATAATTATTAGAAGGTGTAAAGTAGTAAACTCAAAATATTCACCCACTGATGTAGGTTCATTTCACAATGCACCCTGTGTAATGGTTAAATAGCTATCTCTACTGCTCAACACGACAAGTTTGCATCAGAAAGTCTATAAAAGGGTTAGGAAGGGAAACGATACTCAGTAGCATACAAGAAAAAGAAAGCTCCCTACTACAAAGACAATAAATGGACTATATTCCACATAATTATGCATAGTAATCAAGACAATTCCACATAATCAAGACAAGATAGATGTAAACCAATCTTCCAAAGAGATTTGCAGCTAGCAAAACAACCAATGCCCAAATTTCTCAAAAAAATCCTAGTTACATAAGTTAGTCTTAGAGTCTTTTCTTTCCCTGGAGGTTGGATCATACAGACATACAGGACCTTGTAGCAATAGCAAATTCACAGTTGACTTTACCTGTCAAATGCATGACCATATAAAAGTTGCAAGCTCTTAACATGCTTGTTGGCTATGCCGTGAATCACATCAAGTTGGCATTTATTCAATCAATCATAAGTACAGCTTTAAAATCCGATTTTTCTTCTCTAAAAACACAAAATAAATTGCTGCCAAAGTTACCACATATATAAGCAATACAAACAATCACATGATGAGCTAGCTAAAGATAAAGGTCCGAGTAACAACCGCTAGCATTAAAACATCGTCTTTCTTCATTAGCAAACAATTAAATGCTTTCACCATCCACATTTTAAGAATTATTAGTCTTATTATTAACACACTGATTCATCCAAGCAACCAATACATCAACTTAAATACGAAATTAAACTTACTAAATTTCGAAAGTGGTCTATTGCAATTCACATCCAAAAACCAAAAATGATCAAATGAAATAACTTGTAAATAGTCTTAAACAAATCAATTCTCACTACCACAACCCCAATTTCACTTCAAATCAAACTTGATAAAAACACAAATCACAAAATAACATAAAACAACAACTCCAATTCCAAAATCAAAATCCCTAATTAGAAATAAACTCAGAAACCTGACGATTAGGGCAACGAAAGAACTTCCGACCGCGATTACGCTCTGTATTAGTAGTAAGAACCAAACAACTCCCCAATCCACAAGGACACACCTTCTCAACCCCCACCATGAAGAGTATTCACAGTATTCTACAATATCATCCCAAAACCAATTTCGGAGATTCAGAGTCAAATTAGAAACCCTAATTACAAAACCCAGCAAAAATTATCATAAAAATTGAAGAAAGAGAAACAAACCAGGAGACGTTGAGGAACATTGAAGGAGCAGAGAATACGAACAGGTCCACTATTCAAAGCCGCCGTGACAAGGAGGTCGTTGTGGTGGAGGTGTAGCTGTGCGCGCTTCAATGAGAAACCCTATATTACCACAACCGTAAAATTACTAAATTGAAAAGAAAATCAACGACAAACCCTAGATTGCGAATGAATTCAAGAGATTAAGTAGACCACAAGAAAAATTTTACCTCGAAGCTGCTTCAATGGAGGTGAGAAAGCTCAGAATCGGCTTCAATGGAGAAGATAGATCACACGTGAGTTCAATGGAGGCCAGAGATATGGAGAGAGAAGGAGGTGCTGCTTCAGTGGAGAGAGAAAGCTCGTAAACCACTTCAATGGAGAGAGAGCGAGCTGCTTCAATGGAGTGCAGTTCGGGAAGAGAAGGAGATGCGAAAACGAGAGAGAAAGAGAAGAGCAGAACGAAGAGGGAAAGCAGGGGGGAAAAAAGAAAGAAGAAGAAAGAAAGCCATAAACCGATTTTTTTTTATACATTACGCACTGGTTTGGTTAGAACCGGTGGGAATCCCCTTTCTTTCGTTATTTTTTTTCTTTTTTTTCGTTTGTAATTTGCACCGGTTTAATAGGAACCGGTGCGAAAAGTCATTTCCCCAATACCGTCCATTTCTTTTGCCACCGGTTTTCAAGAACCGGTGCGAAATGTGCGGTGCCTAATACATTTTTTCTACTAGTGCAAAAGAGCATCGATTGCAAGACTTTAGAGGCGGTCTTTTGGGCACTCATGTGCCCACCACAAGGGGATGAGTGGCACATTGAGAGCAGACTTTGGAATTCTTCATCAGGAACACACCTCCTCAAAAGCCCATCCACCCCTCTTTTCAACAATGTTGGATCATCCCATATGTATTTCTTGGCTTCATACTTAAGCCTTCGTTGTTGTTGAGAAGTAAAAGTTGGTGGTATATCACTACATGCAAGGTAATTGACGATGTCGGCAAACCAAGGGGTTTCCTTTGCATCAAGAGCATATAGCACATCGTCCCTTAAAGCATCTTCAATCGGGAGGTCGTCTTCAATCATTCTTGTGCTTCCCAATCTTGAAAGATGAACTACTACAAAATTCTCGACTCCCTTCTTATCTCTTAATTCCAAATCGAAGTCTTGAAGGAGCAAAACCCATCTCAACAACCTTGGCTTTGCCTCCTTCTTGCTCATCAAGTAGTTAAGAGCCGGATGATTGGTGTACATTATTGTCCTAGACCCAATGAGATAGGGGCTAAACTTCTCAAAAGCATGAACAACCGCTAGGAACTCCTTCTTGGTTGTGGTGTAGTTCCTTTGCGCATCGTGGAGAGTCTTGGACAAATAGGAAATCACATGTAGCCTACCCTCTTTTTGTTGCCCTAGAACCAACCCGATGGCCTCATCACTTGCATCACACATTAATTCGAACGGTAGTGACCAATCGGGTCCTTGGACAATCGGAGCGAAACACAAGGCTTCTTTCAACCTAAGAAAAGCACTCAAACAAGATTCATCAAATACAAAATCTTTATCTTGTTGTAGAAGAGATGTGAGGGGCTTAGAAATCAAAGAAAAGTATTTAATGAAGCGGCAATAAAAGCCGTCATGACCAAGGAAAGTCCTCACTTCTCTCACATTTGTGGGAGGAGGAAGTTTCTCAATCACATCAACTTTTGCACCATCAACTTTGATGCCCGATTGGGAGACCTTATGGCCAAGCACAATACCATTCTCCACCATGAAGTGGCATTTCTCCCAATTGAGCACCAAGTTGGCACTCTCACATCTTTCTAGACAACGAGATAAATTCAAGAGGCACATCTCATATGTACCTCCGCCCATAGAAAAATCATCCATAAAAACCTCCATCTCTTCCTCAATCATGTCACTAAAAATTGACATAATGCATCTTTGGAAGGTAGCCGGAGCGTTACAAAGACCAAATGGCATCCTAGACCTACGGTAGGCAAAGGTACCGTAGGGGCAAGTAAAAGTGGTCTTTTCTTGATCCTTTGGGTCTATTGGGATTTGGAAGAATTCCGAATAACCATCAAGAAAGCAATAGAATGCATGCTTTGTAAACCGCTCAAGAATTTGATCGATAAACGGTAATGGAAAATGGTCTTTGGAAGTATTAGCATTCAATTGGCAATAGTCAATACACATACGCCAACCCATCACAAGGCGGGTTGGGACCAATTGCTGCTTGTCATTGACCATTATGGTCATCCCTCCCTTTTTGGGCACTACTTGAACCGGGGACACCCAATCACTATTAGCGATCGGATAGATGATCTCCGCTTCAAGCAACTTAGAAACTTCCTTCCTTACAACCTCTTGCATGGAAGGATTAAGTTTCCTTTGCCTTTGCCTACACGGCTTAGCACCCTCCTCTAAATCAATTTTATCCATGCATAGAGAGGGGCTTATACCCTTGAGGTCCTCAAGGGTATAACCCAAAACCTTTCGATAATTTTTCAAAACATTGAGCAACAGGAAGGTTTGCTCATCCGTGAGGCTTGTATTGACAATGACCGGGAAAGATTCATTTGCATCTAGGAAAGCATACCTCAAACCCGAAGTTAGAGGTTTCAAGTCTACCTTCGGTGCTCCTTTACCATTGGAGACCTTTTCCTCTTCCGCTTGGAAGACTTCATAAGTTGGGAGTATCTCTTGGTCGGTGATTGTTTCCACTTTGTTGTCAAGCATCTCCTCCTTTTGATCACCTATCTCATTCTCATTCAACAAAACATTCTCAAGTGGATCGTTAGAGGCATGCACACGAGGGTATCGAAATTCATTCATCAAATTTTCAAAAGTATCTACCCTAAATCATTCATTACTTGCGGAAGGTTGTTTCATGACATTGTTCAAATCAAATTCAATAGAGTCATTATCAACCTTCAAAGTCATTTTACCTTCTTTAACATTAATGATTGCTTTAGAGGTAGCTAGAAATGGTCTACACAAAATTATAGGAATCCTCTCATCCTCATCCATCTCTTGAACATAAAAGTCCACCGGAAATGTGAACTTACCAACTCTAAGGGGTATTTCCTCAACTTTCCGTATGGGCAATTTAGTGGACCTATCTGCTAGTTGGAGGGTGATGTTGGTAGGTGAAAGACTTCCTACATTGAGCTTTTGGTAGACCGAGAAGGGCATATGAATTACACTAGCACCTAGATCGCACAACGCCTTTCCTAAGTGAATCTCATTAATGGAACAAGGAATGGAAAAACTACCAGGATATTGCAATTTTGTTGGGATCTTGCTAGAGAGAATGACACTACAATTTGCTGTCAAGTTTACGGTTTCAACTTCTCTCTTCCAATTCAATAGGTCTTTTAGGAACTTAGAGTAGTGGGGAATCTCCTTCATGGCATCCACAAAAGGTATCGAAACATGACTACCTCTAAGAACTTTCCAAATTGGGCATCAAGCCTAGACCTAGCAAACCTTTGGGGGTATGGAAATTTCTCATTCCTAGGTTGTCGATTTAGGGGAAAAAGTGTTTGATCTTTGTCACTCTCTTTTGTTGGCTCCTTCTCTTTTTGCTTCTCATCCCTCTCATTCTCTTTTTCTAGGACCTCACTCTCTTTAGGTGGCTCATCCTCGTCTTCTAGTTCTATCCTCACATTGGAACTCTCCTCATCATTTGACTCACTCTCAAGGACTTTCCCGCTCCTAGTAGTGATAGCATACATAGGTTTGGGGTTTACACCTTGACTAGGAAAAGAGGAAGAGGAAGAAGGGGAGGATGAGGAACTAGGTGGGACTATTTTTGAGATTTGGGTCTCTAGCATTTTCATATGCGCCTTGATTTGCTTCTTTTCCTCCTCTTGGATTTTGTTAAAGCTCTCTTGATTCTTGATGAATTCTTGAAGCACACCCATCATAGAATCCAAAGCGACTTCCATTTGAGGAGGAGGTAAGTTGGAATTTTGGGCTTGCGGCCTCACCTGCTCAAAATCGGGAGGTCTATTTTGAGGCCTTCCATTTCTGTAACCCTGATTGGAATTAATAGTGTTGTTGGTTTCGATTCCAATTGGGCCTTTGGTTTGAGTAACTTCTTCCATTGTAATTGGAAGAGTTTCCCTTACCTTGGCCTTGGTTATCATAACCACCACCACTTTGATTCCATTGATTTTAATTCCAACCACAGTTTTGGTTTTGATTCCAATTTGGCCGCATTCCAACATTTCCCTCACATGGCACAAAATTCATGGCATTAACATCTTCAACATTATCATCATTTTCATGGGGAGAGGGACCTTCACTTATGGACATAGATTGTTGAGAATTATGATCATAGTTTCCACATATATCACAAAACCACAACCGGAAGGCATAGCATTGTAATTAGAAGTAGAGGGGCTCATACCATAGCCTCCCTTGGTAGAAGGGGAGGAACTTTGAGAATTTGTCTTCATAAACTTTTCCATTTGCTTAGCCATTTTGGTCATTTGGTTCGAAAGGTTGGTGATTGCATTTGTTTGCTCTATGGATTGCACCGTACCTTTGCTAGAAGTGGCTTCCCTCTCACCTTCGTACCAATCCTCATAATTGCGCACGACATCTTCTATGATACTCTCCACTTCATCTTCCCTTTTGTTCATGATTGGGCCTCCGGCTCGGCATCAAGGCTAGTCTTTCTTTGAGAGGAGAGTCCTCCATAGAATGTTTGGAGAACTTGCCAATTAGGAATCCCATGGTGTGGGCATTGCCTTTTAATTCTTTGAATCTCTCCCATGCCTCACAAAGAGACTCTCCACCTCTTTGGCGGAAACTTTGAATCTTTGAGCGAGCCTTGGTGGTTTTCTTGTGATTGTAAAACCTTCCTAGGAACGTCGTAGTTACCTCATTCCAAGTTGTGAGGGAACCGGGGGGACATCTTTGTTCAACCAATGTTCCGCCGCTCCCATGAGTGAGAACGAAAACATCTTCAATCTTATGTACTCTAGGGAGACTCCGTTGATCTTGATAGTGTCACAATACTTGAGAAACTCTTTGAGATGCTCATGGGGATTCTCAAATTTCCCACCGGTAAATTGCCTCTTCTCTATCATTGAAATGAAATTAGGCTTTATCTCGAAATTGTTTGCTTGAGTGGTGAGGGCTAAGATCCCACTTTGAGAGGCATATGGTTCGGGTGCTCCAAGTTGCTTTAGTGACCTTTGATCACCCATGTTTCCTTGATCACCCATGCTTTGTTGATTATGGTTATTGGCAAATGGGTTGGGAATTAAGCCTGTGGATGGTTCACCCTCCTCACTTGAAGTGGGTGAAGATGGGGTAGGGGAACTTCTCACTTCCTCTTGAAGTGGGTCTTCACCTCTCTCCCTTGCTTGTCTCCTCAATTGAGCTAGAGTACGCTCTAGCTCGAGGTCTATGGACACCAAAGGCTTAGAGCAATTAAGCCTCCTGTGCGTATACAAAGCTAAGCAGAAAGTGAGCACTGACAAGATACAGAAAAACAAAAGAACGGAAAAGAACTAGTCTCAACAAGAAAATAAACACACAATGGAAATCGTTCCCCCGTCAACGGCGCAAATTTGACAGACGGTATTTTAGGTCGTTACTAAGATACCTCTATCAAATGATATTTTTAGTCCTAAACATGCAACTAAACGAGTATAGAGGCAAGTAATGGGTCGAACACAGGGAAACGATTAAGCACCGATATTTATCTCCTAATGTCAATCTAGTTCGGTCAAGAAATATGGTGGGTAAAGTAATGACTAAAGGGGATAGAATAACAATTAAAACAAGCACTAGGGGGAAGGATCAAACATGCTATGAATTCAATGAAGTTAGGCATCAGAAAATAGGTTTACATGTAACCCAAACAACTCATACAAGGCAATATCAAGAATACTCTCTAATCACCTATCGGGATTAAGAGCTATCCTAGCTAGCATACACTTACACTATCGTCATATGGTATAAAAACTAAGGTCATGCAATAATAAATCACCTAATGACTATTCCTAAATCACACTATCGTCATGATTTAGTTCAAGTCACTCAACCTCAACATGCATATGGCCATAAACATGGAGTGGCCAATAAGTATAAGCACAAGGAAGATTTAATCACAAATATTCCAAATTAACCTAGCGTAACATACATCAAACTCAAAGAATGCCTTCACCAAACCCCTAGCAACAAGACAACTACTCACAATCCATATCCCTAACTACAATTATACTAATCAACATAGTAACTAAGGAGTTAATGAGAAAGATGATAACTTTATCAACTAAACCAACAAAGATAGGAACTTTAAGCATAAAAACAAGAGAATAAGTAGAAGAATACCAATAACTTCGTTGAATACTAAGTGGGAGGACAAAACCCATTCAAGTTCCAAAAAGCTTCTTCTAAAATACCCAAAAATAACTAAAGTTTTGGGAAATAGAAAATTACACTAAGATCGATTGAGCATTTTCTATACCCATTAGCTAAAAACTAGATCTAAGAGTTTTTACCCTAAAAACTTCTATTACAAGCATCCTTTTTCTCTTCTAAAGTATGCTGAATTTTTAAAATCAAAATTGCTCCTTTTTTCTCTCCTCTTTGCTGTTTTAATCTGATTTCGGGTTTCGGATTGTCGTAGAAAGGCGCGGCCACGCCTAAAAGTAGTGCGCCCGCTCCAAATATGGGTATAACGGGATTGGACCAGCTCAGCACGCACCCGCGCCAAAACACTGGTGCAATGTCTTCAATCCTTGCTCTAGTTCCTTCCCAATCCGAATCACCGACAATAATTTGCAATTACAAAATAGGAAGGCAAAGGGTAATACAACGAAGGGGAAGGGGAGTAAAGACTACCTAAACCATATAGAAACACATTACGCAACACATAGGTAGACTACTCAATTTAGGCAAAACATAACAAAAGCACACTAGAATGAACCAAATTACTACTAAAACTACTAGAAAAGACTACCCTAGGAGTGACATAAATGTCACCCATCAGTGTGCTTAGTTTATTTTTATTGCTTTCATAGTATAGATTATATTTCTTCTGGGTTAGTTTTCATAACTTTTAAACAAAAGAAAATCCGAAAAATACGATCCGATGAATGATAAATCATGCTTCCCTGTGCCCCATACATGAAAATTGTTTATTCTTGGTATATGATGATGAGTATTGTGGATTAGTTGGTCATGATTTTGATGTTTGATTGCCTTGAAATTTTAACATGCGTCAATTTTGCCCAACTACTTGTGAATATAGTGCTTGACTAGTTGATTCGGTGAGGAATTTGTGTTAGTTCCTAGTATCTCAACGAAGTTGAGTATTGGTTTTTAACTATGAGTAATGTTTGTATGACTCGTTATTATGCACATTGAGGAGAACAGAGACATTTGTTCCTTTAGGTAACCTTCAGATGATATTAGATACATTTGTTTCCTTCTTGCTACCCATGTTGTTGCTTGTGCCCTATTATTGTTTATTTAGCCACATTATAAGCCTATTTAAGCTCCATTGGTTACTAGTCCCAAGCTTGGCTTGGGGGAGCTAATAGTGAGTGAGGTGAAGGAGTTGTAGTGTGCACATAATTTGCACAATGTGGGTGAATAAGAGGAGTAAATTGTTCTTTCGATATTGTGAATGGAAAAATTGAGAAATTGTTGTTCAAACTTGAAAAAAAATTCCAATGTGAGATAAAAAGAAAAAAAAAAGAGCAAAAAGAAAAAAAATTGTTTAGTGTTCAAGTGTTCTAATTGAAGGTTGCTCAAGAAAAATTCAAAAGAAAAAAAGTGTTCAAAGTTTATTTGTTCACTCAAGTTCTATAATGTTATATTTTGTATATATGAGTGAACTTGTAAGTGTTGGAAATATTTTTAATATAATTGGATGTTTGGTGAATTATTTTATAGTGTTGAGTTATGTTGGAGATCTATGGTCATTATTTATTTTTGACTTCGGTTTTACTAGGATTTGGCCCCCTTAAGCATGGCTTTACTCTCACATTTTCCCAAATTTATTCTACCTTTTACCCTAACCTTACGCTATAAGCTTTGAAGACCTTCCGACCTTTGTGCATAGAGTTGTATGAATGTGAAATTAGTTGTTTATCAATGCAAAAAATGATTTGATATATTCCGAGTCGACTAATAGATTGAGTGTTTGTCTTTTAAACACGCGAGTGCGTTAGTTGGGAGGGCATTGTTCACATATAAAGGGGTGGTTGGAGTGCGATCGAGTACATCTTTTACTCGCCACATAAATGAGAGTTGGGTGTGTGAGCACTAGTCTTGAATTGTATATGCTCTTGTGGTTTGCTCTAATTGACAATTGTTAAGGAAGATTGGTAGTTGGATGGATTTGATTGATTGACTTTGATACTTGTCGAATTTACCTTGAATTGTATATATTGATATTAACTTTATTTGGGGTGAGGTATTGATTTATATATTCATTGCTTTGCTTAGGGACAAGCAAAGATTTACCTTGGGGGAGTTTGATGAGCATATTTTATATATATTTTTATTCCCCGTCCCACGGTCATAATTGTGTTTATTTGAGCTCAACGGAGCTATCTTTATTACTAATATATATTTTCTAGTGATTTTGTAGAGTTGGTATTATTTTATAAGAATTTGCAGATTTATGATAATTTCCGAACTTATTAAACCACTACGAATACATTGAAGTTTGATCGTATTTCATGATCGTATATTTGAAACCCAAGGTCGAGATAATTACATTTGGTACGGTGATTAAGGACTCTATTTGTTTGGAGTATTAGTTTTATTACTTGTCCAATATTTGGCTATCAAGAAGGATATTAGGCCAATTCATATAAAGGTCCAAGTTACAAGATCAAGTTACAAGTCCAAGCAAAGAAGTAAAGCCCAAACGCTGCTAGGTGACCGGGCCCGATCGGGCGCGCTTCCTTATTTTGCTTTGTCGGTTAATGGGTTTTAGTGGATGATTATAAATACCCAATTAGTGGGTTGTTAGGGGGGACGTAGGTTTTTAATTAGTTTTCTTTTCCTTAGTTTAGTTTCGAGTAGCAGCTTTCATCTTTAGTTTTGATGATTAATTTTACTTGTTGACTTTTTCTAATTTCTCTTGTTTTAATTTCGAGTAGTAGTAGTAGTAGCTTTCTAGAATTGCACTTTTATGATTTGAAGATTCCATTAGTTATAGACTTTTGATTACGGTAGTTTTGGAGTTTGGTTAAGCTTTGGTTATTATAATTTTCCAATTATATTATTACAATTGTTTACGCTTTATTATTATTATCGTCCTAACTTTAGTCCTATTATTATTGTTTTATTTTGAGTATGTTTAGTTTAATCGTTTTGATTAGTTTAGTTTTAATTATGTGTGAGTAGTTTATTTCTAGGGTTCTTCGGAATTCGTAAATAATATGAAGGGATGATTAATTATCGTTGATTGTTAATGTGTTGGGTTAATATCCTATTGCTTGATTTACTGCTATGCAATTAGATTAGCGCTTGTTTAATTGTATGAGTTATGCAATATTAATTCGAGATTCGAGAAATAAGAATTGATGTTTAGGCTTAGTTTTAAGAGGCAGGTTAATTTATAAATGGTTAAGTCAAGATTCGAGAGATGCGATTTAATACCGCTAGATTAATTATGTGATTATAATACGTAGCAAAAGCCCTTTATGATCTGGTTAATTTATGCATTTATGATTGATTATTGTGTTTTACCCTGGAATATTATTTATTGGTGAACCTATACCCTAGGCTTTGATTTATTGATTTCTCCCTTATTTAATTTGCTTTACTATAATTATTTTCCACTAGTTTAATTTTCACATAACAATTCAGTTACTTAATAGTTTAGATTATATTAATTATTTAGGAATAGAAAGACTTGTTTCCCTGTGGATTCGACCCTACTACCCTATCTACTTTAGTTAGAGGACTTAAGTAATTCTTTTTATTAGATGATACGACTATAGCCTGTTAGTAATCGATAAGACGAAAAAATAATCAAATGACACATCGTGCTAAAATTTCAAGCGTAGCACGAGGCCTAGCCGTGCTCTGTATCGAAGGCAAAGGACTAGGGCCATAAGCATTAGGCCACTGTGCCACAACAGCAATCGCAAGGCCCAGCTAGAATGGCTTTGCTTGCGGGCTGGCTGGGCATCCTAGTGGCCAACGTACCATGGCAACCCTAGCTAGGCTTGCCTAGCAAGGCCAGTAAGCAGCTAGCACTTGCGGCGTTGCTGTTGTTGCTCGCTTGCGGTATGCGCTTGGGCCTACTGCTTCTAGTGCATGGGCTTGCGCAAAGGCTAGTTGCGGCAAAGGCTAGCAGGCCTAGCTTGTGGTGCAAGGTTGCCAGTAAGGCTTACCTCGCTGCCCAAGACTGGGCAGCAGCCCTTTATTGACCGGGGTAGTTGGGGCAGCCCCTTGCCTTGTTCTCCAAGGTCAAGGTGGTCCCACCTACTCTCTCTTGTGTGTTGACACTTGTCATTTCATTTGTTCATGCTTTTAATTTAGGAAATTTTGTTAATTACTACCTCAAAACAGAGACTTTGTGAATTACTACCCCTAAAAAAAAAGTTGTTAATTACTACCCCTAATTCACCTAAATAGGACATATTACTACCCAATTGCACTTTCCTGTGACTTAACTCACCTTATGATGTCACTATTCCAATTTAACCACTGTTCACACTAACTCTAATCTAGTTAACCTAACTAACCCAAAATTAACCTAATTAACCCAAATTAACACAGTAAACATTAAGCAAAAAATTACCCTAACTAATTCTTTTATATAAATCAGTATCCCCAATTCAACCCTTATAACAGCTCTTTCACCATATCCAACTCAAATCCTCTCATCCTATCCACTCCAAATCTCCAAATCTTCAATCTCCCTGTCACATCGCATAGTTTAGCTTGCAAGAGGAAGACATCTTAAGAGGTAATTCATTTGCTTCAAAGTTGGTGTAAAGTTGTCTGATTTTTAGGGTTTATTGTAAAGTTTGAATTTTTTTCAAAACTGAACAATTAAGCAACATAAATCCTTCAATTCAAACCTAATTTAGCATTTGTTTTTGGTTGCAGATGAGTTTGCAAATTGCTCGAGCCAATAGAAGGCTTTGTAGGTGTGGAATACCTACTTCAATCATGACCTCTTGGACAAAAGAGAATCTGGGAAGACGATTTGTTACCTGCCCAAATTTTAATGCAGAAACAAACACAAGGGGTTGCAATCATTTTTACTGGAATGATGATGAAATGACTCAGTGGTAAAGGGATACCATACTAAGGTTTTTGGAAGAAAGACAAGAACTAAGAGCAGAGAATGAGATTATGAAGAAGCAATTGGCATCATTGAATCAGGAATCCAAGAAAATTAAGACTAAGTATGTGATGTTGAAGATGAAGCACAACTGTGAAGATGTCAAACTAAGAAACTGGGCTATGGGTCTCATTGTTGTTGTTGTAGTTGGTTTGTTTTGGTTTACGGGGGTTTAATGCAGTGTATGAATAGGTTGGATTTTGGTAGTGAAATTGTAAGATAGTAGTATTTGGTTGTTATGTGTAGTGTAACTTGGAAGTGCTTTAACTTTATCAATAAGATGATTTGAATTTGACTTTCATATTGTTGTTTGCAAATCAAGGTGATTGAACCAAATCAATCAAGCTAAAAACAGGAGAAGCAAAATAAATACATTCATTTTGATAAGCAAAGTCAGTATACACAATAACAAAAACTTGGCTATAATTGTCAAGACCAACATAAATAGTCAAAACAGAACATAACTTGGCAAAATAGGCATGCATGCCATAATTGTACTACAAAATAGGACTTAAAATGCCTAAATGTTGAAGTCTTACACCAAACACACTAAATGACAGTTGTACTTTGAACCTAAACAAACAACTACTCTCTCATTTCATCAGTTGGATAACTAGGCTGTTGTGACTCCCTTGCTGCTGTGACAGTTGATGCTTGGGATGAGCTTTCTCCAACCTTAGCTTGTGTTGCCTGCTGGTTGTTACCCTGCACAATCCACCACCAAATCAAGAAAGAAAACATTGTAAGGGAGGCCAAAAACACTAAAAGAGAAATGAGTGTACCTTGTTTTTAGACCTTTTTTCCTTCCCTACAGCCCTCATTGCTCTGCTATGCACCACCCATGGGTCTTCAGAGAATGGTTTCCCACCCTTATTCTTGGGTAGAGATGAGGTGTCAAGGGTTGGGTTCTTGCATCTCTTGATGTTATGTCCATATTGCTTGCAATTGGAACACTTGTATGGCTTCCCACCCATTCTTGCAGCCTTTTCTGCAAGGTCAGTAGCCCTCTCAGCATCCTCTCCAACTTCCTTCTTCCTTTTCTTCTTTGATGGCCTGCCTGGCATGACCTTAAATTGGGGTGGAAATGGCTCAGGGAAAGAGGTTTTTTCCCATTGCTTAGGCCCTAGCATAGACATCAATACAGGGGAATAGGCAGCTAGGTACTTGTCCCTTGAATAAGCTGCATCCACATAATCCTCTAGATCCCCTCTCATGTATAAAATACAAGCATATGCATGGTGGCATGGTATCCCTGTCAACTGCCAAGAATAGCCACTGCATTTCCATGCATTCAAATCAACTAGATTCCTTTCTCCAGTGTTCTCAACCTCAGAAAACTCTTATGTACTCCTAGTTAGTATGTTGTACTTTCTAATTCTCTCAGCCCAATCAAATTGTTTCTTAACATAAGTCATGAACCTCCGTTGCATTTTTTGAGCTCCCTCTCTTTTCTGACAATTTCTTTGCATAACATATCTTCTCATCCATTCCATGTGTGTTAAAATTGGTTTGTCTCTTGCTTATTTGAACACATTGTTAAAGCTCTCACACATGTTATTCAAAAGCATTTTTAATTTAGGGGTAGAAGAAAATGCATGCCTACTCCAGTAATGGGAAGGAATAACAGACATGTATCCATATGCTTTCTCAGACATGGTTTTCAATGTTTGCATATGCTCATAGAATTCTAACTGCACAATCACAATAAACCAAACAACCAAAGCTAAGCTAATTACAACAACAAACACTGGATTTAAGCATACGTCTAGAAAAATGAGGTGCATACCACAGTTGTAGCCTTTGCTGCTTTCCACAACAGCTCCTTGTAAGCCAAACCATTACACTTTAGCTTGAAGTTTGACTATATGTGCCTCCAACAGAATCTGATTCTAGCCTTGGGTACAACATTTTGGAAATCTTCTAACAGCCCCTGCAAAACATTTCACACAGTTAATTATATGTCCCATTCCCAAAACTTAATCAAAATGTATCAAAGTAAAGTCACTAGAGAGAGCAAACTCACTTTTTATCTACCTAACATGAAAGTGTATCCATGTCCATCCACTGTTCCCAATGCTGAAGCTAACAGGTCCAAGAACCATGACCAAGTGTATATTTTTTCAATTTCAACAACACCCAAAGCTAGGGGATAAATGTTGTTATTCCCATCATTTGCCACTACCACAAGACAAATTCCTGGATATGGACCTGTTAGATGGCAACCATCTAACCCAATAAGAGGCCTACACCCTGCCTTGAAGCCATCCATCACTGGCTTGAGTGATATAAACATCCTCTGGAAAATGGGAGGGGGTCTCTCAATGTTCTCACACATGCAGAAAGCATTGCTACCCTCATTGTACTTCTTCACAACATATGCAAAATCCCACACCCTTTTGTATTTCTCTGACCCATCTCTATAGAGCGTCATCTTTGCTCTTGCTTTTGCAAACCACAACTTGTAATAACCACAATAAACACCTGTATCTCTCAAAACCCTTTGACCAAAACCTTTGGTCAACTACTAATCTGGATCAGACCTCCAATCTTCTAAGTACTTCTTTGCCAAGTTCTCTGAGTTTACTTTTCAGTTCCTTTCTGCAGCCCTACATGTTATTTAACTTCATTGCCCTAATACATTGTTTCTTCTAGCTTCAGTTTTCTTGTAATAACCTTGAACTTGCACAAACGCTGAAGACAAGAACAATTTCTCTTAGACCTTTTTAGGTCCCATGGGAAAGCACATCTATCTTTGCAATAAGCAGTCACATTCTTATTCCCATTGTGCAGGAAGTAGTAGTCATATTTGTTCTCTATTGCATGTTGTCTCAATGCTTTTCTAAACACATTCACTAAAGGAAACCTTAACTTAGGTGTGAGCTTAATTGGCTACTCAAAATCAACTTTTAGGTTAAATGTTTGTGTCCTGTCAGCCTCCTCATCTAACCCATCTATGCTTCTTGGCTCTTCAGAAACATAATCAATTTCCTCACCTAAGTTTGACTGTTCTGCCAAGTCAACTTGTAGCTTAACTTAAGACCTAGTGACTCTACTAAGGACTTCCTTCACTTCTCTAGCAGATAAAGTAACTCCTCCAATGCTGCTCAATACAGTGTGTAGAATATTTGCCCCCAAACCATCATCAAACAAATCTTCTTCCTCCTTATCATCAAAATCATAGTCATCTAATTATGAAAGGACATCAAGTTCATAGCTAAACTCATCTTTGTCCTCAAACTGTTCTCTCAATTCATCTCCATCCTCAAACAAATCTTCTGCCTCCTCTAACTCATCCCCATCCTTACCATTTTCATTATCTTCTTCCCCACCCAGCTAAACTCTCTTACCTGTTGACCTAGGTTCAGGAACAGAGTTAGCTACCTCCTTCCCCTTTTTGGATACCTTTTTCTTACTCCCTGTCTTCTCTACAGCCACATCCTCCTTCTTCTTACTCCCTTTATTTTCTACAGCCACAACATTGTTCTTTGTCTTCAAGTTGTCTATGTACCTCCTAAACTCACTCTCACTAATGACCTAAGCTTCTTGGCCAGATCTAAGTGCATATATTTTGATAGGAGATGTAGTTGGTGTTTTTTGGAATGTTTTTCTCCTCACAGGTAGTTTAGATCTTGTGAACTGGTGGGATTGAGAAGAGATAGGCTTTACAGAAGGGTTTGGGTGAGGGTTTGAAGAAGTGGTACCCCTTTCTATTTTAGCTGTTAGTAGTGGAGGGTGTTTTGGGAAGGGTTTTTCTGAGGTGAGGGTATCTTTTGAGCTGGTTTTTCAATGTAAACATTATCCTTTTGTGCACCACCTACATTATTGAGTTACTTTGTATGGGGCCCACATTAAACTTTTGCCATTCATCACACTCAAATACAACATACAAAGTAATTACATCTGATTGCCTAACACCTTTCGACAGATTATCAATGTCCCACTAGTCAAGCAACACCTTTCTCCCAGTGTTCAAACTCTTGCCAAATTTTCTGTACCAAATTTTGTACTCCCTAAATTTGACTTTGAACCTATCTACTACAATCCTAGACACCTGACCCTCTAACAACATTCACCCCCACTCCAAAACACCACACTCCTACTGGTCTTAAATTTCCCCCATAAAACATTCGAATACCAATATAAGGTGGAATTTTTTTCTAAACAACCCTGTACAATTTTAAAAGCATTCAACAAGTTACAAGAAGGAATCCATTTCATCTTTTATATTCTATTGCATCAAACAAGTAATTTCACGATACCACCATAAACAACAACTACCTCAATTATACAATTGAAATTCAACTCAACTTAGGTTTAAGCACGCATTCTAATTACTCATCAATTTCAATTATGCATAACGATTTAAATAGTGTTAAGCGCATAAAGATAATAACTTTACTTACTTGGAACTAACTATTACAGGGGCCTTTCTCGTTTCTCCTCCAATGGCAATTCCTTAGTTCTTCCCCATTTTTGACTCAATACACGACGAATGTTGTCTACAGGGAAGTAACTTTGTTAGTTGGGGCAAATTTTAAGCATGCAATTGCATTACTGCAAACACAAACATGAATTCTGGGTTTTAGATGGGTTTTGTTAGGGAAGAAGAAGAGTACAGGAAAGAGAGAAAGATGAGGGAATTTACTTTTTTTTTTTTTTTTGTATTTTTCTGATTGTTAGGTAAGGTAATTAATGTGGGGTAAGATTAGTTGGGGTAATTTTTATTTTTTGGGTTAGTTAGGTTAATTAGATTAAAGTTAGTGTGAACTGTGGTAACTTGGAGTAATGACGTCATAAGGTGAGTTAAGTAACCGGAAAGTGCAATTGAGTAGTAATCAGTCCTATTTAGGTGAATTAGGGGTAGTAATTAAAAACTTTTTCTTTAGGGGTAGTTGAGGTAGTAATTAACAAAATTTTCTTTAATTTAATTTAAAATTAAATTAATTCATGAAATTTCTCATTTTTACTAACTATCCCACATTGAAAGATGATGGGAAATCTTGGTAACATTTCCCGATAAATACCAATCATTGGGTATTGGGAACTTCACTTGAGTTGGTGAAATCTAAGGGATCTCTAAAAGCGAGAAAACCTTAGTTCGTAAACTCTAAGTTAATTTTGGTCTAGCCCCGTCTAAGCTACGAGGTAGGGGCCGGTTCCGGTTCAGTGAGCGAGGGTGTGAGCCGTTGGAGATTTCGCACTTGCGAAGCTTGAAGCTTTAAAGTCCGAGCTCATTGAGTGAGCGAAGCACGCCTCTAGGGTGAGTTTCTTTATCTCTCTTCTCTTTATGTGTTCGTGTCTTGTTCATTTGCACTTTTGTTTATGTTATAATTATTATGCATGCGATCCAGTTTTCGGGTTTTGTTTCCATGCGGTGTCGAACACCGCAAAACCCAACAGTGGTATAAGAGCCTGTTGCATTTAATTTTACAACTAAAAATTAATTAAGGTGATTTAATGGATTTAAATTTCTGGTTTAACATCCTATTAGATCAGGACCTCGTTTTTAGTTAGATTAAAATCGTATTTATGCTAATTTTGGCCTACGAACCCCGATTTCGACTGAAAAATAGTGAATTTTTGGTGAAACCGATGTTCTAAATCATTCTTTATCCACAAAGTATTTAAAAATGACCTTCTAGAAACCAAAATCTACCCAGAAAGTGGTTTTTCGAGGGGTTTTCCTTTTGGAATGAAAAATTTAGAATCTTTAAACCTTGATTAATTATGGCACGCAATTGTTGGATTATGTGTTTGATTATACCATAATATTTTGCAATTTTAACCCTATTAAGCATGTTTATGAAGTCATATTGGTGATTAATTTGGTGAGCTCTTAATTTCATATAAACTTGAAATTTCACATTTTTTGCAAATTAATTTCTTGGAGTGTGAAAGTTTATGGTGAATATGATTTTGAAGCCCCTGAAATGTTAAAGATTCAATCTTTAATTGTTTATGTGGTTGGATCTTAACTTACTAAAATGCATAATGAACTTATTTTGGTTTTAATCATTTTAAAAGTTGATTAAAATCTTAAATGTTCATACTTGTGCTTGAAATATTATTGTTCTACATATTGGAAGGTTACAATATTCAAATGTGTATAAGTGTTGGATAAATTTTTCATTGGATGATTGAGTATTTATTCAACCATTTTTGTCAAATCTCATTATTAATTTATGTTGGTTAAATTAATTGTGAGAATAGCCCTTAATTTTTTGTTGCATCAAGTTGAGCCAAAAATAATTTAAAGAATGGTTCATGAATTAATTTTGGTTTGTGCACTAAAATTGAATTTAATTAAGTTGGACTTGTTTTATTTTCAATATTGCTCGATATTAGTTCTAACATCAATTTAGAATTAACTTTTATGTCACACAAAAATTCGGAATAAAATCCGGAAGCACAACAAGCTGCAAAATCAAAGCTGATGCTTCAAGCACCTAGGCTCGGCTAGCAGGGCTGCTTGCGGCTGCCCACATGTTGCTACCGAGCCAAGGCATGTGCGAGTGTGTGCGTGTGTGTGACTACGAGCGTGCTTTGGTGCAATAGATGGTTAACATGTGCTGCGTGGCTTGGGGCTGCTAGGTAGTGCCCAGCGCTAGCAGCGAAGACGCACAGGCCACGATGCGGGGCTGCTAGCTAGCACCTAGCTCTAGGCTGCTATGCGCCCCAGCAATGAGGAAGTGACCTCTGCATTTGCGCTAGCACCACCTAGGCCTTAGTTGGTTTGGGTGTTGGGCCTCGATTTGGGTTTGTGATTTTGCATTTTTAATGAAAACGAGGCAAGGCTTCGGTTTTTCCGGCACTTGCAAAAATTATTTGGCAAAATTTTGGGTTAACCGGCTTAATTAATTTAATCAGATTAATTTTGAATAAGTTGGATGTGGAATTTAGTGGGAGCTTCATTTATTGTTTTGAGCTATTATTATTGTGTTAATTCATATAATCGCATAATTACTTTGACTAGTTTTAATTAGGCCCGTTAATCGGATTAACCACCTAACTTAGTAACTAGTTTTGCGCTCGTTTTGCATTGTTGCTTGATTTATTTTGTAAAATTCATAGACCATTCACTTTAGATATTCACTTTAGAAGAGAATGGATGAATGGAATAGATATTCTAATGCAGGTTTTACAAAATGGCAATTAGTGGGGCCCGACTGAGATAGTAAATACGGACTGCGTTCCGTTTTGTATTTTTGTAAATCTAAATACGGACTGCATGCCGTTTAGTATTTTTGTACTTAAATTATTTAGATTAGTCCTAGTTTTTCTATTAGTTGCATAATTGGTGGTGTTGTCTCGAAGTCGGCGTTTCTAAGAAGATAAAGCCAAGAAGATGCAATGAAAGCCCTTGAAGATTTGAAGATTTAAGTTTCAAGGGGTCATGCTAGTTGCCAAATGCATCTTTATTTATGCCTTATATATTTATGCTTATGCTTATATATAATTGCAATATTAGATGCATGTTTAGGATTTCGAATGTTGAATGATTAGTTTAGTTCATTAAAATCAACCAACATAGAAACCCTAAGTCCAAAAAAATAATGAGTTAAAATTTTCATTCCAAAATGACACTTACAAAACTAATGAGAATAGTAATGGGCTATGACAAAGCAAGGCATTACTACTTTTCTAGGGAAGTAAGGTATGTTGATGGGTTTGCTAAAGCAAGGCATCATATACACGTTAGCTTTGTTCAAACTCAACGATATCAGTAAGGAGTCCTTAGATGTTGTGGCAAAGGAGATAATCGTCAAGGAACCATTGGATGCGACGATTTATCGAACCAAGAATAGCTTGAAGCTATTAGCAATTAGATTGCTTACCTTAAAATATTAATCAAGTGTTAAGATAAACCAAAGCATGCTTAATCACCTATTGATTTTTGAGATCTTGGAATCGTTTCATTCAATCATATAAGACAAATTTTAAATTGAATAAAGCGTTAATAAATTGATTAAAATTACTAGTTTTGCATGTATATCAAAGCTTATTATTATGTTATTATCTTGATAAATGGTTATACTTTGCACTTATATTTGTAGAATTCTAAATCAAATTATAATTTTTTCAACGATTGGTAAAAGGATTTCTTTTGAGAATGGTTCTCAGGGAAAGAAGAGGCATTTCTAAAATACAACTTCTCATAAATGACTTTTATGACTTAAGTCCAAAAGGACGGTTGGATATCATGTATTCAAAATACTAGGTAGGTTTGATAAACATGAAGTATTGAGTTGAAAACTCAAATTGTCAATAGTTGACAACCAACATATCTTTTCGCTTTATACACTAATGAGTAGGACTCATTGATGTACTAATTCAAGTACGAATTAAAGGAAAAGATGGAACTTTGTTTTATGGCGGATATCTAACAATGTATAAAGGTCAAAATACTTAAAGAAAAGGTTCTTAAAGTTATAAGATGATGTATGATAAGAAATATAGGAAACAAGGAATAGAGAAAAGAAATTAGAGATTCCAATTCTACCTAAGAGTTCATGTTATCGTAATTAAACTTAGAAACTTATCTTCACAAGTATTAGATATTGCTTGAGAGTTCCAATTTCGAAGTGACCTCAAAACAAATGAAGTTAAGCTAAGTTATTGACTTACAAGCTTGAAATAAAGCAAGTAGGTGCTACATCAGCTGTAAGGTCATCTGCTTTGTTTAAAGACCTTACAAAGCTAAGGCTAGAACAAATAATAGTTACTTTGTTCCATAATCAGCAAATGTTCTGTTTACACATGAAAATCACATTCAAAGTAAAAGAACAATAGTGGTTGGTTTTATTTGAATGGCATGGTTGTTTAGGCCATGAGTCAAGGATGCTTGATTATAAACAAACATTTCTTTGACGTAAACTTACAAGGTTCAAGTCATAGACATGATTTGTGTTTCGACTATCTTTAGCAATGTCACATCAACAAGAATATACTCAAGGCTCTATTGAATAGACTCTTGAAGGTTAATCGAATTGGAATCGTTCTAAGACAAGCAAGTCTTACTTGTTGAAACTGACAAAGAAAGGAGTTATTATACTTGCTATTGACAATTGACTCCGAAAGCTAAAGAGGATTCCATTACTTCAACGTTTTCACAACAATTTGAAAGAATATGGCTATATTCATCAAATGTGAACAAACTGGATCTTAAGTAGCTCAAAAGTTCAGTGAAGTATAGAATCAACTTGGCAAGATATCAAAACATCTAGATTAGATCGAGCGATGTTTGCTTGAGCCAAGAGTGATCATATCAAGGTTATGAAATTGGAATTTCATAATTAGCTCCACAAAGAATATAGTATGTCTTGACGGAGACTACGATGCCATTTGAAAATGCCTCGAATAATGATGAATCACATCCCTTCCTATGACGTTGTATAAGATATGCACAAATGACTAATGTTACACTAAAAAAAATTGTCGAAGCTAAGAAAGGACACCATATTAAGTTATGCATAGAAATAGTTTCTAGCGTTTTTTCAAGTATATATCTAGGGCTCTTAGCCTCAGTGGGAGCTCAGTGGCTCATTGGTAGCTAAGTGGCTTAATAAGGGCTAATATAGCTCAAGTGGGAGCTAACTATTTGTTTCACAACAAACTTTTACCAAAAGACATTATACATATGTCTTTGTAAGCATTCAAGTGAGACTATGGGCATTACTTCCACAACCTAATTGAGAACATAGTATTTGTTGCTCTAAGTGGTGCTTTCTGGAAAGTAACACATTTCCAAAATAACAAGTGAGAGGAAAATGAACTCGATGACCATTGAGATTAGCAACAAACTAGAATTGAGAATCTCAGAAGACTTTAGAAGGGCTTCAAGAGAATGATTGGTCAAGAACACTCAAAAGACTTTTACAAAGTGCCTTAAGAGAGTTCATTACCTCCAAAACTTTACAAATGTTGGAGTAAGATCAATATAATCAAAGGGCTTTAGAAGCGTTTTAAGACTCAGTGTTTGATGCAGTTACCCCGTATAGGTATATAATTCACCAAAAGACTTGGATTGAATCCTGTAAAGTTTCTATCAAGTTAGAAATAAACTTAAGACTTACAAGCATACTATTTACTATTGGATGGTAAAGGAATAGTGTCCTGTAAATTAGCCAAGACAATAATGGTTAGAGGCCATAAAAATCCAAAACAGACTCCATGTTTGAAAATTGATTAATTTACATGAAGGGTAAAGACTCATCAATTGGAAATAATTAAGTTTTCAAGGAGAAAACTAACAAATATGGAAATGTATATGCATACATAGCTAGATTGGTTGAAAAGGTTACAATTAAATTTACGGCGTTGATTTAATAAAACCTATTCACTAATCGGAATGCTTAAGTCTTTTCGTGATTATTCTAGCAAAATTGCGCATATGAAATTTGGCAAAATAGATATTGAAACTGCCTTCCTAAAAATGGGATTTTGGAAGAGACTATGGATATAGTCTAAGGGTTTTGAAAATTTAAATAATGCTAGCTTTGAAAGCAAGCTCAAGAAATCCATTGGTGGATTGAGGGAAGCATGTAGGAATTGGAATGGGTTTTCTCATAAAGTTAATATAAGGTTTGGCTTGTTGAGAAACATGGAAATTTTTTGAATTAAGAAGTTAAGTGGGAGCTAAAGTCAATTTTGTAAGGTCCAATAAGAATTTTACGAACTCTATTGTAAAATGACTATCAAATGCTAAATGTTTAGATTTGAAAGTATTTTTCAATATTGGACCAAGCTAAAGGCGATACTTAGTTCATAGTGGGAATTAAGATTTATTGGATAAACTTAATAAAAATGTTTGAACGAGTAAAAGAATTTACCGTGTTAAACATGAAAGACTTGAAAAGGCTTTCGACCCATATGTATAAGACTAAGTAAATGTTTAAAGTAAGTATAAGCTAGGAAAATACTAAATCAAGCATGAAAGAATCTAGTAGAGACTTTCAACCGTATCATGTAGCAAATAGTTTAGCAAGACTCAGTGAAACTAGATGAGCTAAAGTCACATGAATGGGATCAAATTGTGAATAGTTTTGCAATTGAATCCAGCATGTGTGGTGGTACGATATGGAATTGTCACATGACTTGCATGTTTAGAGAGCATAAAGTACCAATCAACTTGAAATTAAGTAATGGATTGTTAGATTAAGATCAAGAACATCCAAAGTACTAGGTTAAGTAAAAGGATGAGTTCTTGATACATGGAAAACAATATAATTTGAGTAATGATGTTGCGAGCACAACCTTAATAAGGATTAGGTCCTTAATGAGGAAGCCATTTATAAGCATGAGCTTAGATGCGTTGTGGGTTGAGAATGGAAAAGCATGAGCTTAGATGCGTTGTGGCTTGAGAATGGCAACATGGACTTCTGTCCATGTGTATTATGCGGAAAATTAAGGTAAAATTCCATTATAAAAATGGATCCCAAATAATTGTGAACTGGTTGGAGTAAAATCCAAGCATAGCATAATTAGAAAATCTACTTAAATATATGTTGAGAACATTGTTGCCTTAAAGGCAATAAAAGGGATGTTGTTCAATGGATAGTTCGTTGTTGAACTTTGATGATTATAGGTTACCAAGTTGAAGGTCTCATATCATGAAAATGAGTAAGAACCATTGCTTGGGCGATAAATCCTAGATCAAATGTAATCCATAATACACTCAAATTTAATCATCTTATTATTAAAGTGTTCGATAATGAAGATGCTAAGGATTTGCAAAGTAATGATAACTAAACCTATGCCATAAGTGAACCACAACATTCACAATTGCATAAAATAAATCAAGCATTTTAAATATAGGTGTGATTTCTATAAATGTTTTGTAAAAGAGTATTACTCTTAAAACATTTTGGGAAAACCATTTATCATAAGATGAAGCAGTGGAAAGTTTCATGGTGGGATAAAATTTTACTAATTATTCCACAAACTATTTAATTGTGGTTTAAAATTAAATAATGAGTCCATTCGATTTGACGACATTCAAAGTACAGTATCAAGACAAGTCTTGGATAAAGAAACACCTATTAAGTGAACATTGAATGTCATATCGAAATTATCCCTAATCGAGGTCATTAAAAAGTTGGATGATCAATGACCACGTGAGATTAGTATGTAGTAAGATTTATAGCACACAGGTATTGGTTTGGAACTATAATGGATAAACCTATGAGAATACTTTAAGAGATTTAACAATTGTCATAAGTATGTTACTCATTATGGCTATCGGAACCTCTTTCCTCAACCATGAATATTGTTAGTTCTCTTGTTTGAGCACTAGTCTGCTTTGATGTTGTCAAACGTCTGCCGTACTAGGGGATTATAAAGGCAAAACTCGGGCGGCTAGGGCCTCTAAGAAAGGAAAGCTTACAATGCACGACTGGGAATGTCCCCCTATTGAAAAATAGGGAATATGTATTTGTTGTTTACAAGGCCTCTCGAAGAGCGAGATTGTGAAAAATTCATGATCGTGCTCAGATGGATTTTAGAAATCATCTGCTTATTGACAGTTGAGCTCGGAAATCGAGAAACACTTTTGGACGTAATAAGAATGAAAAGAATCTTACCTTATAGTTCATGAAGAGGCATTAAGTGACATAAGAAATAGGCTATACACAAACAACACACTTGTTCGGAAGGACAAGTAGGAGATTGAAAGGAACGATGTCCTTCAAACAAGTGTATTATTCCAATAGAGGGTTCGGAATTAATTAGGAAAGCTAATTATTCAGTAAGGTCAAGTGATCGGAATGCCTAGCTGAAGGTCGCTTCTGATTAGTGATATTAATGTATAATTAAAATTACAGCTTATTCTTTACTGAACCCTTCGAGTCACACCCAATAGTGTAACCGAACCAAGGAGAAAAATTAATCTGAAGGATTAAATAAGTCGAAAGAGATTTTACGAACTAAGACGTCGGATTCCGATCTTAGAGCGTTGAAGCCGAGCGTCGAGCGTCGACTCGATTTCAGTAATCGATAAGACAAGAAAATAATCAAATCACACATAGTGCTAAAATTATAAACGTAGCACGAGGCCTGGCCGTGCTTTGTATCAAAGGCAAAGGACAAGGGCCGCAAGCACCAGGCCACCGTGCCGCAAGCAAGCAGCTGACGCTTGCGGTGTTGCTGCTGGGCCTATGCTATTGCTGCTCGCTTGCGGTATACGCATGGGCCTACTATCGCTAGTGCGTAGGCTTGCGGCAAAGGCTAGCAGGCCTAGCCTTGTGGCTCAAGGCTGCCTAAGGCCAGTTAGCAGCCCTTTATTGACCGGGGTAGTTGGGGCAGCCCCTTGCCTGTTCTCCAAGGTTAAGGTGGTCCTTCCACTTACTCTCTCTTGTGTGTTGACACTTGTCATTTGATTAATGTTCATGCTTTTAATTTAATTTACAATTAAATTAATTCATGAACTTTTTCATTTTTACCAACTATCCCACATTAAAAGATGATGGGAAAGCTTGGGAACATTTCCCTATAAATACCAATCATTGGGTATTGGGAACTTAACTTAAGTTGGTGAACTCTAAGGAATCTCCAAAAGCGAGAAAATCTTAGTTCGTAAACTCTAAGTTAATTTTGGTCTAGCCCCGTCTAAGCTATGAGGTAGGGGTCGGTTCCGGTTCAGTAAGCGAGGGTGTGAGCCGTCGGAGGTTTCACACTTGCGGAGCTAGAAGCTTTCAAGTCCGAGCTCATTGAGTAAGCGAAGCACGCGTCTAGGGTGAGTTTCTTTCTCTCTCATCTCTTTATGTGTTCGTGTTTTGTTCATTTGCATGCTTTTGTTTATGTTGTAATTATTATGCATGCGATCCGGTTTTCAGATATTGTTTCTGCGCGGTATCGGACACCGAAAAATCCAACAGATTAACATGAGGGACTTTTTCTTTAGTGGTAAAAGATACTTCTATATGGGTGTTGTTGAGTTTATAACTCATAGAGATCTTGAGCTAGAACATCTCGATGTGAAAACAATTTTCTTACATGGTGACTTTAAGAAGTAAATGGAGTTTAATTGTGAAAACGGAAGGACAATAACATCTTACGTTGTTTGTTTAGATATATAATTTTTTCCATTTTCTATTTACACTTTAAAGCAGTATTTTCTTAGCTTGTAATGTAGGCATTTAATTCATTCATCATGTATATCTAAGAAGTATAATTTAAGAAGGTTTTAGTTTATTATATTATGTGTTTCCTTCATACTGGTTGTTTATTGTTTCATCCTAAAATATTTCCTTCATACTGGTTGTTTATTGTTTTATCCTAAAATATTACATTAATTGTGAGGAATCATTTTTATACTAGCTAGTAGAAATAATATTTCTGCTACGAGATCTCTAATAATGTGTCTATCTCTTATCTTCTTGTTTAAGTGTCAGCGTGTTAAGGGCATCACGACAACTTAGCATCTAATCTGCTTTTTCATCGTCACTCAATTGACATATTCGTAAATATTGCTCCATGTCAAATTGAAAGTGATCAACTTCTTTTGCATTTCCAGTGCCACTATAGTCGCATGATTCGGGACTTTTGATTTTCTATACCACCTACGTATCTATCCATAACGCACATCAGAGTTTCATATTTATCAGATGTTTCTCCGCTTGTCCCTAAACAAAATTATATAGCTCTCATAACACTTCTCTTTCATCTCCTTGCCCTTTCATCTCCTTGCCCATGAACAAGGATCAATGGCTCATGGAGCCTGTCTCTTTCTTAAATAGTCGACTATCATTTAGTGTTGATTGATTTATTTGGATTACTCAACCATAACTTACTTCAACTGACACTAATTGAAAAATATTTATTTACTGCTATTAATTTACTGCGTTTTTGGCAAAACGCTGCAAATTAAAATGAGTTTTATATGTATAGAAATCAAAAATATTGATTTGCAGGGGTTTTTTTTATAAAATACACTGCAAATGAATAATATCCTCCCTTACCGTTATCCCTCTCTTCCTTACCTGCCTAATTAATTTCACTTTGCGTCCCTCTTCCAACCATCATCTACTTTAAAGTTTAAAGTTCAACCCGCCTCACTCTCCACCACCTCACTTTCCACAACCATCACCGCTTACCGTCTCCACCGCCTTACTCTCCACCGCCTCACTCTCCAGGCTACAACCGGTTGCTGCCCTTTTTCACCTTCACATTTACTCACTTCCTACAAGCCTCACCATCGATTTGCCGCCCTTTTTCGTCATCGCTCTCCATAACCCAACTTCCTCAAAGGTATTGTCTTCGATTTATGGAGTTGTTGTTGTCCCTGCCGCCGGTGTGAAGCCTCTTTCTCTCTCTCCCTCCTTAATTTTTGCTCACCGCCCTTTTTCATCGTCGCTCCTTTTTGTGGTCAATTGTTTTCGCTGGCCATAGCCCTCCCTTTCACTCACGCACTACCAAAGGTAATGTTAGAAATTATCTCTTTAAAATTTTGATTTGGGTAGTGTTTTGGTTGTTTTATACTTGCCCTAATTTATGTTTAATTAAATAACATGTAAATTGGTGTTTGTAACTGTTTAAAATTGTTTGAAACTCTTTAATTGATTAGTTCTTACTTTAATTGATTAGTTCAGAGGTAGTTTATAGGTATTCCTATTAGTTAATACAATTGCATGTGCTATGTAGTTTTGTCGCACATTTTGGTTTGAAATTTGATGTATTTTTCTGGATTCCGGTTGACATAATCGAATGTCACATCTCTGGGTTTGTTCAAATTCTTTTTTTCCCAAGAATAAATTTTTTTTAATCTGTTGAATTTTTTTTTCTGGTTCTGGTTGACATAATCTATTGCCACATTCCTAAGTCGACTTATTATGCCAAGAAGTTGATATGTTTGTAGCTTATAGACCCTTACACTAGTAGATTTTTTATTAGGCATGTACAGGGAAACGATATACTTGTACAAAAAATTCCTGCACATTTCTAAGTTATTAAACAAATAGTTTACAGTACCAAAGTTTAGGTATAATTAAGTTACATTATTATTTTTCTTTTAGTTATATTTTGTGGAGATTTTGTAGTAGTAGTAGTAGTAAGTATAGTAGTGGCAATTTAAGCAGCCGCTTTACTTGTGATCAGAATTTCTCCAAAGTCTCGAGAAAATGTAATCTATAATCTGTTCACAAAATGTTATGTTATCAGTTCAAGGCTCGATGCTTGTAGTTTTTGGCATCTCCTCTCTATTTTTCATTTTTTTCGTTAAAGAGATATATGATTTACTTCAATTGGTTATATTTTTATGCTAATGCATTTTTTTTTATATAGGAAGTATGTTGAACAAATGAGAAGTGAAGGCCAAACATCTTCCACTTTTATCCTTGCTAGCTTGGCACCAACTAACTTTAAGTGTGACTCTGGTACTTTATCTTTCCTTTCTTATTTTTCTTTCTAAGTTTGTATTGGTCATGTACATATTTATTATAATCCTTGGTGAGCTACTGTTTCTATGATATGTTTATTGCAAGTGGCTATGTATTATGTATTTATAATATGCTTCTTGGAAATTGATGTTATGTTTGGTAAAAATTGCATAAGCTTATATATATGCCTATTTATGACTTGCATGTGGTTATTCTTGAAATATAATGAATTAGTTGCAATGTTGTAACATATTACTTTTGCAAAAATATTGTGTTTATAGTGGTTGGTCTTTAGAAATGGATCGAAGTTGGATGTATGGTCCACGAAATTCGATCGAGTTCTTGAATGGGGTAGAGGAATTTTACAAATGTGCTTTAGATCATCAATCTAGAATAAAGGATGATGAATTTTATTGCCTTTGCGTCAATTGCCAAAATGTTGAAAGGCTTCCAAATATCACAACACTGAGGGACCATATTATTTGACGTGGATTTCGACAACAATATCATGATTGGTTATGGCACGGTGAGAGTGGAGTTTTTAGGGGAAATTATATGTTACATTCAATGCATGAATGACATGTGCAATCTAATGCTGAACTCGAACCTGAACATCCACATATTCATGATGATGAGTGCTTGGGGTAGGAGCTAATGGATCTAAACTAGATGATGATAATGACATTGATGAGGTTTATGTTAATGAGGAGTATAACATTGAGGAAGATAATATAGAAGAAATGTTAAAGGGGGCACAACATGAATTTGATGAACGACCTCATTTATTTGAGAAATTGTCTGAAGCAACTGAGAAACAATTATACCCTGGATGTACTACATATAGCAAGTTATCCGTCGTGCTAACCTTATTCAACTTGAAATCAAAGCATGGTTGGTCTGACACAAGCTTTACATCCTTGTTGGAAGCGATGCATGATATGCTTCTGAAGGGTCATGCATTGCCTAAGTCGACTTATTATGCTAAGAAGTTGATGTGCACGTTTGGTTTAGAGTATGAGAAAATAGATGCTTTTCCGAATGATTGTGTATTGTATCGAAATGAATTTGCACATTTGGATAAATGCCCTCGATTTCATAAGTCTCGTTACAAGTTGCCCGACGGAGTTCAATCCGGGGAGGGAATTAACGGCCCTTCTGCCAAAGTGCTTTGGTGTATGCCTATAATGCCAAGGTTTCGGCGAATGTTTTCAATTAAGATTTTAAGGTGGCATGCTGATCATAGGAAGAAAGATGGACTTCTAAGATACTTGGCTAATTCTCCAAAATGGGCTGTTATTGACAATCAATTTCAAGAATTTGGCAAAGAAGACAGGAATCTTAGGCTTGTCCTTTGTACGGATGGAATAAATCCATTTGGTAGTCTGAGCACACAACACAATACATGGCCAGTTCTCTTTGTTATTTATAACCTTCCTCCTTGGTTATGTATGAAGCGGAAATGCCTTTGTTGATATCAGGTCCCAAGCAGCCCGGAAACGATATTGATGTCTACCTAGCTCCACTCTTCAATGATTTGAAAAAAATGTGGGACGAAGGGATCTCGGTTTTTTATGCTCATTGTATTGAATCTTTTACCTTGGGAGCTATATTATTTTGTCAGTCAATGAATTTCTAACTTATGGTAATCTATCAGGGTATAAGATCAAGGGAAAGAAGGCATGTCCAATATGTGAAGACGATACGGAATCTACCTATTTACCAAATTCTAGGAAGTATGTGTATAGAGCTACTCGAAAGTCCTTGATAGGATGCATCCATACTGAAAGAAAAAAGCCACATTTAATGGTAAGGTAGAAGAGGGGAGAGCTCATAGGCCATTATTGGGAACAGAATTTTATGATTGAGTTAGAGGTATTGAAACGGCGTTTGGAAAACCAAATAAAGCCACCGATCCTGAGGTCATTTGAAAGAAAGAGTAAGTGTTTTGGAAGATTGAATATTGGCAACATTTAGCTGTTAGACATTGTTTGAATGTCATGCACATAGAAAAGAATGTGTGTGATGCCATTCTCGTTACACTGTTTAATATTCCTAACAAGATAAAAGATGGGGTAAAGGTTCGCAAAGATATGATGGAAATGAAGATTCGACCAGAGTTATGGCCTGTGATTAAGGAAAATGCATGGAAAGGAAAGGGCACCTCATCGTATTTTCCTCCTGCTTATTATACATTGTCTCTAGAAGAGAAGAGGAAATTATGTGAATGCCTTTATGACATTAAGGTCCCTAGTGGATATTCATCCAACATAGACTCGTCTCCAAGACCTATTTGAAATTGGTTGGCATGAAATCCCATGATTGTCATGTCATGATGCAAGTGTTCTTGCCATTGCAATTCGTGGGATATTTCCTAAGCATGTTAGAGATGCCATCACAAGACTTGTTCATTTTTCAATACTATATGCAATGAGGTGCTTGATCCGAAAAAGTTAGATAGTTGGCAATCAGAAGTCATTGCAACATTGTGTCAATTTGAAATGTATTTCCTGCCTTCCTTCTTTGACATAATGGTTCATTTGGTCATTCATCTTGTTCGAGAGATTAAGCTTTGTGGTTTGGTTGTTATGAGATAGGCTTACCCATTTGAAAGGCATATGGGATCCATGCAACATAAGGTGAGGAATCCAGCTCGATCAGAAGCTTATATTGTTCAAGGGATGGTGGGAGAGGAGGTTGGTAACTTCATTTCTAAGTTTTTGTATAGAGCTCATCCTGTTGGACTCCCAAAATCTCGACGTCAAGGGAGTCTTGAAATTAAGGGTACAATTGGTGGTAAAGGTATATTCGCCCCTTCAGACAAGTATATGCAAGCTCACCTCTTTTTAATACACCATCTTACGGAGGTTCATCCTTACCTTGGCAAGCATATGAGTGAGTTGAGATCGAAAAATCCTTCCAAAGGTGAAAGGGCCCTAATGTTAGAACATAATCGCATTTTTATTGATTGGTTAAGTGATGAAGTGATGCAAGAGTTGTCTGAAACAGGAAACGTCTCTGAAACAATCAAATGGTTAGCATATGGTCCTCCAAAAACTATATGCTCTTATGAAGGGTATGACATTAGTGGATATAGTTTATACACTGAACGTCAAGATAAAAAATCAAGGTTCGTGCAAAATATTGGTGTTACGGTTGTTGCTCCTTCTAGAGAATTTGCAAGTTCCAAGGACAAGTCCCCAATTGATGTGACCTTATCATACTATGGATTAATCCAAGAAATTAGGGAGCTTGATAACACAGAATTCAAAGTTTCACATTTTCAATGCAAGTGGTATGATAAAGGGAGACATGGTGTGAACAAGAATGGATCATTCAATTACACTTCAGTTAATAAGAGTCATTTCCGTGACACTGCAGAGCCATTTATATTAGCATCACACCGTAAACAAGTGTTCTACATAAGGGACATCGTTGATAAGGAATGGTATGTCGTTGTTCAAGGGAAAAGATACATTCTTGGGATAGGTGATGTCGATGATGAAGAAGAGTATGATAAGTTTGACGACACGCAACCAGTCTCCATTCCAGATTGTAATGTGCTAGAAGGATTAGATGTTGACACTAATTATATGCACGTAGATCACTAAGAAGGCATTACTGTCGAATAACCTTAATGATCAGTTCCTGTTGATCATCAAGTATTATTACTTCAGTTGATATTTTGTGTATTTTAGTGTTAGTGAAAGTTCTGATTGTTTCTGTATTGAATTTATTATGTACTTCAGTTACTATGTATTTCACATTAGTTTAGCAGACCTCTGCACTTGGATTATCTTACTTCTCTACCAATTTTAGTGCTTTTTTTTAAATTTTATTCTTAACACTAATCCTGATGAGTTAGTTTCAAGCACATCATATGTTTTAGGGTATGAGCTTACTATCCTCTTCATATTGCTGCGATATGTAGGTCTGACAGTAATAAGTCCCCAAAATATCATTTCATGTTTTTCTAGTTTCTTACTTCCTTTTTATTGGTTACCTATATGTTGACTTTGATAATACTCAGGTGTTGTGAGGTGTTTCTGATTATTTTTGTACACTTGAAAGTAAAGGACCATGGCTTGTAATGCTGAATTTGATGATGATATGGAAGCCGATGACAAAGAGTTACTGATAAATCAGAGAGTGACCCCGAGTATGATGTTGAATTAGAGGTTGATAAGGGAAAACTAGAGGACATTGCTAAATTAGAGCAAATGTTTGATGATTATGAAAGGATGGTTGATACGGCTTCTCTCAATGATGTTGTTATGACAAGTGCAACACCTTGTACTGTTGCAAATACTACTCATCAAGATATGAAAAATTCTAAGAAAGGGATGCCACCAGAAGAGGTCATGACACTGGTAAAGGAAGATGTTCGACTAGAGGTTTAAGAGTGAATGAACCCATGCACCTTAAATTTGATCAGTTATTGCGTCCAATTAGAAAATGGAGGTTTAAGTAAGGTCAGCAGCTTGGCTTGTGTATACGCAAGATAAACATCAATTGGGAATGGTGTACAGACTCGCTCATCTTTGAAAGAGAGATGCAGCGGGATATTCCCGAAACTCACAAAGAAAAAAGGAAGTGAGTCTCTAACTTGGTGGTTAAACTCAACTGCGGTGATGATACTGTAGGGGAGGTCCTGCGGAAAAATAAATCGACGCCAGGATGATAAAAAGCTAATATAGATATTTTCTGTTTCCAACTCACCCAGGCCCATATCCTTGCCGATGTGTATTCGAATCATAGGAGTTAGCAACCGCCGATAAGCTCATATTGGTGATGTTATTGTTGATGTGAATCGAAGTTGATTTGCTTCATAAAAAGAAGATATCAATGAACTTCTATGAGCTTTTGCGGTAGCTTCGTCGATGTTACCTACCCTTTTGGTATTCAACAAGTCCTATTAAAAAATAATCGAAACTAAATTTCCTAAAAACTGGTTAACAGATGGTATTCACATAAAGATAGCAGACTAAAGGAACTGTTAGAGTGAGCCTGAAAGAAGGTAGAGGATAATCTCCCAACTTCAAGCCAGGAAGCATTTTAGCAAAAACATTCCCCTCATTCAAAGGAAAGAAAGATTGTCGCAAGCAGTGATTCGATTGATGATGAAGAAAGAGAATTCTTGGTTAGTTCTCCACTTTAACGATAGAAAAAAGGATTAACAACTTTTCCATTTTTTCCCTTCTTCAAGAAAAATAGTCTTTATTTTAATTTTCTCTACCCATCTATCTATAAAATAGATGGGTATATCGCAGGGAAACCAGCGAAATACTACTGTCAGTGAAGGCTTAAAGAAAACTTTATGGCAAGAGACCCGGGTAATTCTAAATCAAAAGCTAAGCTATCACCTTTTATTAACAAGTTATCTGACATTTATTATTTTTACCTCTGAATCATGCAAATGGTGCTGCTATTGTATTGCAATTTTAGCATGATGAGTACTAATGTGTATAAATTTATGTAAATGATAACCTGATGTGTTTTAGTAATTATATTATTTTTCCTAATAGGCCCAATTCCATATACCTGATGATCCAGAGATAACAAAAAGGTGTTTTTTAGTGCAATAGCTAAGAGATTTGGAGATTTTAAAGCTAAACTAGTATTTGGATGGATAAATTTCACAGAAAAAAGTCAAAACAAGAGGAAGGTCGTGAGCCATACCAATTGTACAGACACATAAAAGAAGAAGATTGGAAACTATCTAAAAAAACCAAAAACATCCGATGAAGCAAAGGTAATTTCATTCTTTAATTCGCAATTTAATTGATAATGTTTTGAAATTAACCAAAATAAATGTCATATGATTAGGAAAAGCGAGAAAAGCCTTAGAAGAGTGCAAGTATGAATAATCATCACCATGGTATGGGGCAAAGAAACTATGAGGAAAGCAGAAAGATTTGGATTGAGGAGGGTTTTTACCCGTCTCGCAAAACCACATCATCAAAATCATGCAAGTTCAAAACCAAAGAAATTACCATTGAAATAAATCGCGGTGATGATTGGTATTGTGTAATGCATAGGAAGGACAAGGCGACTGGAAAAAGATACATCCCGAATTCCAAAACTGAGGAAGTTGTTGAAGCATATGTAAGTATAATTATTAGCAAGCTATAAAAAAAAACCAATTAATTATTTGGCTTATAGTAATTGATAATTTGAACAGCTTGACTATAGAGAGAAGCAAAAGAGAGGCGAATTTACTCCACACCAAAACAAGGATGCATTATTCATGGCTTTTGGGCAGAAGCCAAATCATTTAGGTCGTGCAAGAGGTTTTGGAGGTGTTAATGTCGGCATCAAAAAGGCATATGGCAAAGAAGCAAGAAGGACCAAGTGTAGCCAAACTGGAACTTCAACTGAAGAACGAGAAGCTCTGAAAAATAAACTTCGTTAAAAGTTGAAAGAGGAGTTTGATGCAACCATGAGGGACAAAATGTTTTCATTCTTGCTAGATATGGGTTTCAAGTTGCCTAATGATGCTACCTGTAAACCAGGGCAAGATACTTGTACTCGTGTTTCTTCTACTTCGCCATCAAACCAGAACGACCATCTGCCACTCAAGCTACAGGTAACTATTAATTACCTGTTCATTTAATACTTTTGCAATGAACTTAATACTTAATATTCTTGATTTTAGGTAGAAATTGACTTACTATGTTTAAATAAATTGTAGGATAAGACTTTATGTAATCTACTTTTAAAGGATCCTGAAACGTTATCGATATATGACGTGGGGAGTGCTACTTCATATCCACCTGTTTAGAATGAGTTGGTTTATGTTATGGCCATCTTACCTGGTCATGTGAAGGTGGAAGTTAATACTATACATGAAGTGTTTTATGGCCTGCCACTTCTCGTTCCTATCCAGACGTTTGAGATCGAAGTGTTAGAAAATGGGATTAATACATATGCACAATGGCCTTTAACATTGATAAAATTCCAGATCGAGGTAAGATTTCATGTCTTGCATACTTTTAATTTTTACAATAAAAATCCATTATTTGCATACTGCTATGTGATCGCTGAAAGCTGAATGTTATGGACTGATTATGTCTTCAGACCCTTAGTAAATTAACTAACTGAAAGCTGAAATTGTTTTACATATCAACATCTTCAGACCCTTATTAAATTAACTAACTTATTTTACATGACACATTTTAGGAATCGCTCCAACTAAAGAAACTCAAGCCTTTGTCACCAGAGATCGCAAGCAATGACTTATGCTTTGGAGAGGTCACCTAGAGAACTGTACTTGTTCCCCAAATGTTGATGGGGCACCCGTTGCTGTAACATTAGATGACACTGTAATCCATTTTGAAGAAGATGGGATTGCAAGGGTAAGTAAGAAGGATGCCTCTCAGTTCTTAAGAGGAGCGAAGCTGAACATATCAATTATTCAAGTATTCATGAGGTAATAAGCAGAATTGTGGCATAGTGATTACATTTTATGCGTTTATATGCACCAACTTGTTATCATATTATTAAGTTGATTTTGTATATCCGGGTTACTTGTGAAACCAAAATTCGTAATTAACAGCTTGCATGAAATTCATAAGTACGTTTTCAAAGCAATAAGCAAATTAGTTGAAAATGGATCAAAATCATTATGGCACCAATTTTTCAAGAGAAAGTAGTAACAAAGTTCCGTATTATGTACCACTTAAGTGTACATACATGTGATGAATTTAACATCCTTACCTTTTGGCGTAGGGAACATCGGATGCTTTTGGTGATTTGTGTACCTACTTGCACTATTTATCAATTTGACTCAGCTCGCCCAACAACAAGGAGAAACGTTAAAATGAAGCCTATTGTGAGCTTGTAAGTCTATTTTATTGTTTCTTGTTTCTATATATACATTATATGTAAGACATTTGCAACGAGTAATATACTTATAATTCTACCTTTGTAATGAAAATGAATAGTTTTTCACTGGGTATAAGCTAAATGGAAACCGTGTGAATAGGAAAAAAAAACCTCTATGGAAACTCATGACGGTAAGTAAATAATATTTTTTAGATGATATCGTATGGAATTTATTTTGGTACCCTTACAACAATTATACACTTTAATCTATTTTTTTTCTTGAATTTTACTTAGTGTGCTCAACAAAGAGGTGGTACCGAGTGTGGCTTTTACATAATGAGATACATGTATAACATACTCTCCAAATACGATGAAGCAAATGATATTGATGAGGTATGAGTATGACATTTCATTCTTATCATTACTAATGTCTTCAAAATGAATCTTTAATTCATATATAACCTTATTCTCACCGATTAAAGGTATAAAATTACACTTGACCCAAAACATGGTCATTTTGTCGTTTGTGAACTTGTTTAAGTCAAATATTGTCCAAATGGTTCTAATTTTGTCAAATAAGGTTCTTTTTAGTCTTAATATCTTGAAAATGACACTTTCATTCATACATATCCTTATTTACACCAATTAAAGGTATTAAATTAAAGTTGGAACCAAAACTTGCTCTTTTTACCATTTTAAACCTATTTGAGTCAATTGTTGTCCATTTTAGCCCCTTTTGAACCCATTTAAGCATAACACTACCCAAATGGTTCACAATTTGTCATATAAGGTTCTTTGTAGTCCTAATGTCTTGAAAATGACTTTTTCATCTATATACAATCTTATTCACACCAATTAACGATGTAAAATATAAGCAAGAAACAAAACATAGTCTTTTGACCACTTTTGAACCTATGTGAGTCAATTGTTGTCCAAATGCCATTATTTTTTATAAGTGAAGTATTATTATTATTATTATTATTATTATTGTTTTTAAAATTACTTTGATTACTTACTATATATATTGTATCATGTTCATAGGTTTGCACGTCTTTAAATGAAGATCCTTACACCGATGGTGATATTGAAGAAGTGCAGAACATATAGGCCTTATATTTCACTAATTATTGTGTGTGGATCATAGTTATTTAATAATATTTTGTGTTTTGTTTTGGATTGATATATGTACGTACAAAATTGAATCGTACATTTTATCATATATATTGTGATAATCTAATTTGGGCTAATTAAAGTATTTTGTTCATAAAGTTAAGGAATACAGGTCCTTCATGAGTAAATTACACACAAAAACAGTAGAGGTGCTGCCGAAATTTTGTTTCATTCATTATTTATTACCAAATAATAGTATTTACAAAAAAAAAAAAAAAAAAAAAACACTATTAATTAGCAGCGGGTGTTACACATAAAGCGTAGCAAATCATTCATTATTTTATTGGTGGAATATATTAATTTGCGGGGGTTAAAATAGATCACCGCTGCAAATAAATACATTGATTTGCAGTGGTTGACAGCGCAGCAAATCAATTAATTGATTTGTTGCCCTGGCGTTCGCTACCACCTCACAAACGCAGCAAATTAATGATTTTTAACCGCTGCAAATAAATGTTTTTCTAGTAGTGTGAGTCATTTAGTGTTGACTATCAATAGCTTTACTTCAAGCTAAAGAAGTCTTTCTTAAGTTGCTTTTGTCTCACTTAAGCCCTTACTAGGGTGATCGCATGGGTCTTTAATAATAAGGTTATAACCTCAACTATAATACCAATTATATTATTAGTGTTTTAACACTTGGTTGTGTGACACGCTCTTGCCTTTTGGCTTGTGAGTACAAAGCAACACAAGCGGGCGTAATCGAATTCTGTGGAGAAGATAAAGACCCAAAGACCTTTCGAAATTAAAGTCATCCTCACTCTAACTTTAGATGGCGTTCTTAACGCTTTAAGAGTTGGATGTAGTGACCATACATTTGAAGAAACTAACATTTAAATTATTTTTACCTCCGTCCTAGAATCATTAACATGTTTGACTTTTTTTTACTATTAATATACTAACTTTGATCGTAATTTTTTAGGAACGTATTGAAAACAAATTTTATCATGAAATATGTTGTTAGATTGGTATTAATATTCAGTTTCATAATATCAACTTTTATATATATATATTTTACTAATATTTATTTACATATAATTAATTTCAAACTAGTGCATTGACATGTATACTAAATTTGACCAAGTCAATTATTCAGAACGAGTATATATATAGATTTTAAAAAGGATTGTTCACTTATCTCTAAAAAAAAGATCTTCGAAAGGGATGTCCACGTGTTTCAGAACAAAGGAGCTTTGAATGAAATGTTCAGAGTGTTCGATTGGCTTCGAACAGAAGCCTCGAAGATTGGTGTAATGAATGGTGAGATTGCTCGATTGACTCCGAACAGAAACTTTGATGAATGGCGAGACTGCTCGATTAACTCTGAACAGAAGCTTTGATGAATGGCGAGACTACTCAATTGACTCCGAATAGAAGCTTCGATGAATAGGTGTATCTTGTAAAATCAAATATTGCAAAAAGACATTGTAGGTGGTTTTCTTAGGGTTGACCAAGACTTGGTGTACTTGACTCATTGTATGGCTCAATGTACTTAAATCGACTCGATGTGTTTTGACACGACATGACTCGTGTGTGCAGACTCATGTGTGTAGAGTGTAGACTTAACTCGATATGGTGACACGACATGACTTAATGTTCATCGCTTGTGTATGCATTGTGTTGTGATTGTGCTCATGCGACTCAAAAATGCAAAAAAAGCAAAAAAAATCCGTCATTTTGTGGAGGGTACCGACTTTCTCTCGAAAAGAAAGACGTGAAAATGAATGAAGATATGCGAAAATGAAAATGGGTAAATCTTTAGTGAAAAATGAAGTCTTTGAACTTCCCCAAAAGGAAAAAGATGAAAAGAGTGAATTAGTTAATGATGCATATTAAATGAGCTTAATCAAGTGTATGCATTAATCGTTGTATCTCAAGGTGTAGGGATTGTAGCATCATTGACTATCTCAATTAATGATCCAATAGTGAAAGTGTTTGGGTAACTTAGTCTTGGAGGCTAAATACCTCATACTTTGTGATGCGATAATGACTATGATAATGAGTGATTCGAAGATGACAAGGCATGCTTCAAATTTGTATCAAGATTTCATGAGAAAGGATTCCAAAGGGACAGATCATTTAACTACATATTTGTGATGTGTGTGAGATTTAAAAGAAATGGTGTCCTTCCAACAAGTGTATTATTCCAATATAGGGTTCAGATTTATTAGAAAGCTAATTCTTCAGTAAGGTCAAGTGATCGGAATGCCTAGTGGAGGCCACTTCCGATCAGTAATATTAATGTATAATTAATATTACAGCTTAATCTAGACTGAACCCTTCGGGTCACACCCCAATCGAGTAACCGATCCGAGGCGACGAATTAATCTGAAGGATTAAATGAGTCATTAGAGTATTACGAACAAAGACGTCGGATATCGAGCTTAGAGCGTCTAAACCGACCGTCGCAAGTCAAGTTGAATTGGAATTCGGCGAGACGAGAAATCAACAAGCGACAAGTACGAGCTAAGTCGTAGCCACGCATTGGCCTAGCCATGCGAGTGCTAGGCTAGCCTAGGCCAAGCACCATGCCAAGCTTGCTAGCCAGCTGGTGTGGCATGGCCAGCATCGCTAGCGCGCTAGCATGCTAGTGCCGCGCACATAGCAGCCCTGCCGCAAGCATCGCAAGGCCAACAACACGCAAGTGGTTGCTTGGCCTTACTACCACAAGCATGCAACGCATAGCACTCGCACAACAGCACGCTATGCGTGCTTGTGCTATGGGTTGTGCATGTTGGGCATCGCAGCAGCGTGCAAGCTGGCTGGGCTGTGTTTGCGTGCAAGTTGGCTTAGCTGTGCGTGCTAGCGTAGTAGCACCAAGCAGCAGCATCGCATGCGCTGGCTGGCTATGTGTTGGCTGGCTACGCATGTGCTGCATGCTGGCTGGCTAGGCTGCCCAGCCTTGGTGTTAGGCGCCAGCTGGCAGCCTTGGCAACCAAGGCAGGCTGCCAGCCATCCAAGTGGCGAGGTGTGTGCCGATTTTGTGGGGACCGATTTTAAGGGGGTTACTTGATGGGCAAGGGGTTTGGTCCCCCCCCCCCCGAATGGTCCTCACCCACTCTTGCTCTCCATGTGACACTTGGAGCTTGTTGATTGCTTTGCATTTTAATTTGTTTTTTATTAAAATAAATTGGTGGAAAAATGCAAATCTTCCGCATTGATAGGAGAAGGGAGATCAAGTCTCCATTCCCTATAAATACCCAAGTTTTGGGTTTGGGAAAAATCACTTGAGTTGAACTCAATAAGGCATCTCCCTATAGGTGAGAAAACCTTTAAGTTCGTAATACTCTAGTCTTTTCTTGGTCTAGCCCCTACTAACCTTCGGGGTAGAGGCTGTTCGGGTCGGGTCTAGAGGGGTGGACTCCGTCGGAAGCTCACACGCTTGCGGAGCTAAGGCTTTGAAGTCCGAGCTCTTTAGGAGCAAAGCACGCGTCGAGGGTAAGAATGTCTTTTCTCCTTCTCTCTCTTATGTTGTTAATTATGTGATTACTTGTTTAGTTGCTTTGATTAGTGGGCGGGTTTCTTGATAGGTGTGTCGCGTACCTAACAAAAATAACCTAACGAGACCACTACTATGTAGACGGGAAAGTAAGGATCGAATCCCAAGAGACTAAGGTTCACCTAATTAAATAGACTCAAATTATCACTAAGAAAGTAACAATCAATGGTGAAATATTCTAAGAACTAATATATAATGAAATCGATAAATCTAAAGAATGTGGTAAATCAATGAACTAAAACATCCAAGAACAAGTATCACCACAATTACGATCGATGCAATTATCTATCTACCCCTAGCATACAAATCCAATTAACATGGGGAAAAGCAAACCCTAATCAATACCAAGGACCTCTCTCGAGTATCAATGGATTCTCTAAACACAATCAAGCCTATGCTCATGGAATCATGCAAATTAGAGACATTAAACACTTTACTTCGCTTCCCAATTATCAATTCAACTACTTTCGTGATGAATCTCAAACCCTAAATTGATCTACTCAAATCAGTTAAAACCCAACTCTCGTTGTGATTAAAACTATGGAATAATAAGAATACTAATTATCTCTAATCTTGTATTGGCATAATCACAATCAATTTAGCATAAACAATCGCAATTGTCATTAGAGAATTTAAAGAATTAATTCATGCATCAATCACAATTAGGCTACCCTAGATCTTGGAATTTAAAAACTACTCACACATATTAAAATAAGAAATAGCAAAAATAATCAAAGAAAACAAAATTAAGAAATAAGGGATGAAAGGAAAATACCAAATCTTGAAATAAATGGAGATTGCAAAAGTAGAACTTGAATCTTGAATTACAAAAGCAACGTAAAATTTTTAGAGAAAACTAGGTCTAATAAGGAATGCTAGATCGTGAAATATTATAAAGTCTGGGGTATTTATACTCCCAACAAAAAGATAAGAAAACGTAAGAAAATTCAGCGCATAACCCTCCTAAGAGGCACGGACGTGCCTACAAGAGGCACGGACGTGCCTACAAGAGGCACGGACGTGCCTACAAGAGGCACGGACGTGCCTCACTTCGAGTAAGGTTCTTCTCATCTTCTTGACTCCAGGCACAGACGTGCCTATATTGGGCACGGACGTGCCTCATATGCAGATTCGAAGGCAGCAGGAGAGACACGGACGTGTCTCACTTCCAGAGAATTTGCCTCAGTTTCTAAGGCTCAGGCACGGACGTACCTAAGCTGGGCATGGGTGTGCGTCTCTTAAACATGGTCGTGCTTGACTCCAAAAAGGTCTAAGTGACTCGCTCTTCGACCAACGAGCTTCGTGAAGGTCTGTGGGCCTCGGTTTAGTCTCATGACTTCATAAAATCTCTAAATTAGCTTCGTTAATCCTGAAATACATCAAAAACAACGAAACTACCCATAAAATCATCGAATCATCGAAACTAAACTAATTCAAACCAAAATAAACAAAAATACTAAGCTAGACTAATAAGAACAACTAAAAAGAGGCTAACAATTATGCACAAAACACGACTTATCAAACTCCCTCAAGCTAAACTAATGCTTGTCCTCAAGCATTCGACCATGAATCACAAAGGAAGAGCAAGACAACTTCTCATATCATCATAATGTGCCATCATTTGAAATCAATAGGAAAGCAAAAATTAGAATCAATGTGCATAAAACCACCATAAACCTCTCATACATGGAATCGACAAACATCTTACCACACATCTCCCCAAACCAACTCACACAAACATGAATAGCTCTCACTTTAGTTGTGAAAAATAAAAGCATTAAACGCTCATGTATTTACGGGGTGAAATATGAGATCACTCAACCTAGGCATAAAATGCATGTCAACTTCACATGAATTGTCCTCTTTAGACTTGCAATGTGACTTTCTCCACTTTCAAAGATTGATGCAGTTGCGAAAATCATGAAATCCAAAAAGGGTAAGCTTGGTTAATATAGGGTTGGACGACGTTATTTGGGAATGTGGTGCTCAAAAGTATAAAAAATCCTAATCCCACAACACATTCAAATATCAGGTTCAGACCAACCTTATTTCCTCCAACTTCATACAATATAAGCATAGCCCTTTTTTTTTATTCAATCACACATTTTTTGTCTCTCTCTCTTTTATAAACTTGCAAAAAGAAGGAATTTATAGCATTTTATGATTTAAGAAGACTTTTAGAACTCCTCTTTGTTTTGAGGTATGGATATATGGAATTTTAAAACTTTTTTTTTTTCTTTTTTTCTTCCTTTTCTCTTTTTTTTTTCACAAGTCACTTATAAGGCTTAAACAAGTGTAATGCTCCTTCAAAAGAAACCTAGAAAAACGGCTTTATGGCTTTAAATGTAGGGTATCAAGAAAAGGGAAAACATGGCTCAAAGTGGCTCAACCTACGGGTGAATGCAAAAATAAAAATAAATTTATGCGGACCTAGAATGTTGAGGCTCTATTCTCTACAAGGGAAATTTCAATCACTTTTCCGCAACATGCATCATTCAAGTCTCAAATAGTCAAAGAGCAAAGCCAAGAATTCAATTACATGAAGGACAACTAATCACACATGAAAAAGTACGACTGAGTTAGAATGAAATCAGTCAAATATGGCTAAAAAATCTGACCAGGTACATAAACTATTCACATAAGTAGAGCGAGGAAACTATCCTATCCACAAACCTACTCAATTCTAAGCAAATTGGTAAATGGGTTTTCGAAAAAAAACTTTTCACACAGCACACATGTATGATCATTATCATAGAAGCATAACCATGTAATGGCATATCAAAGACACTAATAAGAAAGAAAAACTAACCAAACACTAAAAAAAAAAAAAAAAAAAAAAAAAAAAAAAAAAAAAAAAACTAATATATACATGCTGAAAAATGAAACCTCCCCCAAGCTAAACCATACATTGTCCTCAATGTTTGCATAAATCAGTGTAAAATGGACAAGGGGAGATGGAAACAGGTCTACTGATTGGGAGGGGAAAAATCATACCTTGGGGCGGTGATGACCTTTTTGTTTGCTTGTTTTCTAGACACTAACAAAACAGGAAAATAAAAACGTAAAAGGCAAAAAAATAAAAAATAAAATAAAATAAAAAGGAATGGGTTGCCTCCCATTTAGCGCTTGTTTAAGGTCTTAAGCTTGACCTTATTTATTAGCTCAACCTGGGTCACCACACAAAGAAGAAACTTCGCGATGTTGCCCATAAAAATATCCGCCTCCAAATGACTCCTTCATTTTATATTTGACATGCTTTGTATCCGAACTTACTTTCATGTAGCTAAACACATCATTCAGTGGAATATTGTCCTCGTTTCTCACAAGATTTCTATCACATACACACTTATCAATTCTTAAACAAGTACAATTATCAAATATAAAATTATGTTCATTAAAGAGCTTAAAAACTACTTGTTTATCCTGGGCCCTAATGGTCACTTGTCTTTTAGGAACATCTATTAGAGCTTTACTTGTTGCAAGGAATGGGCGACCAAATATAATCGGGATCTTATGGTCTTCTTTCATATCCATAACAACAAAATCAACAGGAAAAAACAAGTTCACCAACCTTAACTAATACATCCTCAACCATTTAAAGAGAAATAGGGGAAGGTTTAAGTTTTTGCAAACCTAATTTTTCATATAATGAATAAGGCATTAAATTTACACTAGCACCTAAATCACACAAGACCCTATCAAAAAATATTTCGTTTGTCATACAGGGAATAGTAAAACTACCAGGATCATGCAGCTTAGGTGGTAGACTATCACGTAAAAGAGTAGAGCATTTCTCATTTACTACTTCCTTAACATCATGTTGATCTTTAATTTCCTTCACAAATTTTGCAAATTGAGGCATTTGAATTAAAAGATCAGAAAAAGGAATGGAAGCATGTCACTAGACGAAAATCCTAATTTGGCACCGGTTCAAACCCCCCTAAATCACCGGTTTTGAACCGTTGGGGATTTGAGGGATGCCAAATCCTCAAACTTTTGGCACCGGTTCAAAACCGGTGCCAACTACCTTGATTTTGATTAAAAAAACTGGGGCCATTAGGTTGGCACCGGTTAACCGGTGCTAACTATAATGGCGCTAGTTTTTTTTTAATAATTTCAATGTAGTTGGCACCGGTTTTAAGCATGAACCGGTGCCTTTGACTTGTTTTTTTTTTTCCGGAAATAATATATATTAATATTAATACTAATACCTGCACATAATACGCATGAGATCCTGCACATAATACCGATAATTAATAATAATTATTATTATTATTATTATTATTATTATTATTATTATTATTAATTTTCTTAATAATAATAGTTATTATTATTATTAATTTTAATAATAATAATAAGTATTATTATTATAATATTAAAATTAATATTAATAATTATTATTAATATAATACTAATAATAATTAGTATTATTAATATATTAATAATAAGAATAATTGAAAATAATAACAAGGACATAAATATTGATAACAATCCCAAAATATGATATTAATTAGAAAATTGTGTCATAACTACAAACAAACAAAATTAATTAGTAATAATGTAGTACACTAAGCTTGTTAAAACAAAAATAAATGATATTTACAAATTAAATGTGATGTAGGCCGCCAACATGTCTCGAATTACATTGAGTTCCTCGCTCGTGAACAGATTTCCCGTTTGTCCCTTGCAAAACTTGGAATACATACATAAAACGTAAGTTAGTAGGAGTGAACTCATAAATTATCGTAACATGTCAATATCACTTAGTTATAGGTGGCCAAGGCTTGAAATTACAAGAAAAGAGCAATTAAGGCGTTTTGGAACGCAATTTCAACCAAACTGGCATACCTCTTCAAGATGTTGTGTGTCTTTACAATGACTCACTATGTCAAACATGAATCTCATCACGTATAGGCCACAATCGACTCCGTTATCTTGTTGTGTGCACTAGCATGAGGAACAAAGTACATGAATCAAACATCCATAGCAAATTAGCAACATCTTACGCATTGTATATTACAAAAATGTTAAGCTATATCATGTGGCATTACCATCGGTGATTTCCATGTAGGACCTCGAGGAGCTCGAGAATTTATCTTCTTCATAACACTGCATAGTAAAGTAAGTTCAAATTAGATTAGTATAATTAATATATATGTGTTAGGTTATGATAATCAATAACAAGAATTGAAGCTACGTATATTTACTTTTGCAGTATGGACTTCACGAGGCGCTTTCATGTGAGGTAACCGAGCAGAATCAAAGAAGAAGATTGTGTTACTGAAAACACAAATCACCAGTAGGGTCCAATGATAACTACGTACATACATTCACACGAGACAAACAAATCAATAATTAGGCAAGTACAACATATAAACTGGGAAAACAAATGTATTCGACAAGCATAATCTGACGTACTCCTCATAATATGGGGCAAATATAAACATGTCTCCAGCACGCACTGATTCCTTGATACCCCGTTCAACATAGTACAGCACGTCAGCGTGATTGCCTAAGATTCTAGCAATAGAGATCTGCTCAAGGCATAACCACCCCATTTGACATGGAGAACCAATCTCCCATAAGTGCTCCTAGAGTGCTCTACATGCATGATAATATAATGTTAATCGAAAACCAACCGACAATCACCACTAAAATGAATAACATAAATTGAGTACTAGTTGATTTACTTGATGCATATTTGAATGAGGGAAATGTTAAGCATAGCACCACTTAGAAATTCCTTCACATATTCTTAGAATAACATCCCCACTGTACTCTCCTTCTTCACCGTGCCAAATCCACACATGGTATTTAAGCCTAAACCCACGACAAACTACATGATCTCTAATGATATCAAAACTATTGACCACCTTCACATTATTACAATCAACACAAGGACAATAGAGGCAATCGAAACCCATTCTGCGCTGATAAGATGAAGCCCTCGCGCAAAACTCTTGAACCCCATTAAAGAATTCCAATGTATCACGTCTACCATACATCCAGCCACGATCCTTCTCCATTAAATAAATTGTCTCTAAACATGGAAACATATTACGAATCATGTATAATTGCTACCATCTATTATATATGTAAATCAAATTCATACACACAACATGCATATAACATTCATATAGATACAAAAATGCATATATGCTTCCAAAGGGCCCTTATCACTCCAACCTAACCCATCCTTGAACGTTTACTCTCACTAGTGAATGTATGTTGACTTTCCAATTTTAAGGAAAATCCAGCAGCATTTCCCCCCAGTTCTCCAAGTACATGACGTAGGTAATTACTTACCCACATATGTACCCAGAGAACATGGTGATCGAGGAAATGGTAAGCCAAGATGTTCCTTAAAATCGAAAAAAAGGACATACATTCACCGTCTAAGTGAGAGTAAACGTGCAAGAATAGTCCCAACCGGGGACTATTGAGAAAGTCTTGAACGGGTATCTAGGCATATGATGATGCAACCATTTCATATATTTATTGTTGTATTTATTTTGTCATGAAAAAACTTTTATTCAAACAATAAAGAGAAGGATATATACATAGCTTATTAAAGAAGTTTATAATTCATACCAATACAATGGATGTAATCTTTCTAACTTCCCACGCACTTGAGCTAAATATGTAGTCTTCAAGCTAAACTTGAACTTCAAATCACATATGAATCTATAAAAACGCAAAAAGAAAAAACAAAAGAATAAACAAAAGTTAGTAAGTATGAGAAATGGGTAATAAGAAGAGATTGGGGCATATGATTAAGGAATGAGAAAGAAAATGGGGCATTAAACTAACCATATCTTCTTCACATATATATTGAAATGTCAAATTTTTACAGGAGAAAATGGGGCATTAAACCAAACATACTCCATATTAATGTTTGGTTTTATAATCTTATCAATATTCCAATGCAAATACAATATAATTTATGAATCAAACTTGGAATCATATGTTCTACTCTGTGACAGGTCTGCTAAAGCAGCAACTCACAGCAACAACTACAGCAACTCACAGAAACATCCCCTCAAAACCATACCATCTCCACCCTTTGCAGCAACTAACAACAGCCACTACAGCAACTCACAGCAACTCACAACAACATCCCCTCAAAACCAGACCATCTCCACCCTTTGCAGCAACTCACAACAGCCACTACAGCCAAAACAGCAACTCACATCAACTTACAGCAGCAGCCACACATACAACAACACCAGCAGCAGCCCTAGAAGCCCCCAACAACCAGCAAGCAGCAGCCCCAAAACCCCCCAACCAGCATGCATATATATAAAATAAATGTCACACGTATAATGGTAAAACCCCGACTGTATTCTGTTCAGAACTCTCATTGCTCTTCCTATACTCACTCCCTTCATCCTCTTCCCCATCTACATTGTTAAATCTACTATTATTCTTCACATTAGACACCCTTCTCTACATTGAACCTCTCTCTTCTCTCAACTCTCCTCTCCCTTACATACCACATACACAACAATAAGTAACATGGCTCAAAAATCGAATTGAAATAAGAACTTACATTTACAAGCCAAGCCAAGTATATACAAGCTAAGTATATATACAAGCCAAGTAACATGGCTCAAAAATAGAATTGAAATAAGAACTTACACTAACGCCCAACATCTTACCAGAACAATGCAAACCAAAACACAAACAGCCAAAAATAAACAGTAGCCCAACACCTATACAACCTAGGCACAGCAAACGAATACACAAACAGCCAAGGGCAAATCCAGAAAGATGCATGCACAGTACCGGAAACTCGCGCCTTAACCAACTGTGAGAGCAAGAACGTAGTTGTGGAGGGGGGGCATTGCGCTTATATTGACAAACCCTAGATTACAAGAAACTTGTAATTACTAAATTGTAAAGCAAATCCACCAAAAACTCAAGAGTACGAAGGAATTGAACAATGGAGTAAGTAAAACCTAAAACAAAAACTTACCTTAATTAGCTTGAAGTTGTTTCAACGGAGGGATGCATATGGAGTACTACTTCAATGGAGGATGAGAAAGCTCACAGCCCTTCAATGGAACCTTCAATGGAAGCTTCAATGGAGGGAGAGTTTGGGAAGATGGAATGCGCGCGTTTGGAGATGAAAGAAGAAACAATTGAAAGAATTGAATTGAATGAAAATGAAGAAGAAAATAATAACGTTGCAAACCGGATTTTTTTTTTTTTAATTTGGCACTGGTTCAAACCGGTGCTAAATTCTAAGGTTGCCACCGGTTTAAGTTGAACCGGTGCCAAATCCTATGATTTATAATTATTATTATTTTTTTAGAGTTGGCACCGGTTTGAACCGGTGCCAATTAAAGAAGTTGGCACCAGTTTAGCTGTGAACCGGTGCAAACTAGGAAATTTCAATTCCCGCCCATATATGTTGGCACCGGTTTTCAAGAACCGGTGCCATAGGGGGGGGGGTGCCTATTTCAAAAATTCTACTAACATGTACCTTTTTAAGAGTCTCGCAATATTTTCCAAAATGTTTATCGAGCACGGCTTTTGACAACCTTTGCGGGAAGGGCATCGGTTCCTCATAGGCCGGTGGAGCAACATATTTGGGACTTTTTACATCCTCACACTTTTCATCTTTTTTTAACTCCACACTGCACAGTTTCTCATCTATTTTCCTCGAAAATAATTCATCTCTTCTCAAGAAAATTGCATTGCATTGTTCCTTTTGGACTTTTGCTTGATCATGAAGAGTTGATAAATGACTCACTTGTTGTGAAAGTTGAGAAAGGTGAGTTTCTATCCTCTTATTTTGATCAATAAACATTTGAATCGAGCTTTCAAAGTGTTCATTTTGCTTTTCTTGTAGCTCAAATTGCTTTGTCATAAGCTCTTGTTGTCGAAGTTGGGAAGTAGTGAAAGTCTCCATAATGGAATCAAGATTGTATTTTGAAGTTTGCGGTGGTAGTTGTTGATTCATGGGTTGGTGATTAAAAGATGCCCTTGCTTGAAAAATAGGTGGTGGTGACGGAGAATTCAATTGAGCTTGAGTGTTCATATAAGAGAAGTCCGGATGATTTCTCCACCCTTCATTGTATGTGTTTGAATGAGGATCATACGGCCTTTTAGGATTAGAGGTGTAGAATGCATTGGCCTCCTCAATTGACATCTCACTTGAATTTTTGGGGCAATTAGGTGCAATGTGACCCTGCACATTACACATCTGACAAGTCTCCGGTGAGCTAGTAGATGTTCCGGCTTGGAGTCTGTCAAACTTATTTGTCAATGCCTGCACAGAGCTAGTCAAAAGAGTTAGAGCATCAACATCTAATTTACCTCCCTTATTCACACTATGTCGACCTCCTGGATGATAATTATCATTGGTTGTCATCTTCTTAATTAGCTCCTTGGCTTCAGTTGGGTTCTTAGTCATGAGAGAACCCCCGGATGCAACATCAATGTATATGCGGAACTCATGGGTCAGACCATTGTAGAATGTTTGGATCAACATCCACTCTGGGATACCGTGATGAGGGCATTGTCTCGGTAAGCACTTGAATCTTCTCCATGCCTCATATAAAGACTCATCATCAGATTGACGAAAGATAGCTAGCTCATTCCTTAACCTTGCACTCTTTTCTTGCCCTAAAAATCTTACTAAGAAAGCTTTGGCAAGCTTATCCCATGTATTAAAGGAACCTATACCTTCGTCTCGTAACCATTCCTTCGCTTTATCCCGTAGTGAAAAAGGGAACAAACAAAGTCTGATAGCATCATCTGTAACACCATTCATTTTCATCGTATCACATTTCTCCAGAAAGCTATCAATATGACTTACAGGGAAATCATGCGGTGTGCCTGCAAATGAATCATTGGAGATGAATTGAATGAAGTGTGGTTTCAATTCAAAGTGCTGAGCAGTGACAGGCGGTCTGACAATGCTTGAGAGGAGTTCGGTTGTCGTATTGGGGATACCGTACTCCAAAAGAGATTTCGTGCCGTCTTCCATGTTTCTATTGTTTTGATTTCCCCTTCTTCTTCTACCTTTTCATCTCCTTATAGTCACTTCAATTTTAGAGTCAAAAAGTGCTAAATCGTCTGACCCTGAATGTCGAGTTTGCATGCAACAAAGAACTAAAAGAAAAGTACCAAAAACACAAGAAACAATAGCCGAAGCAGCGAATAAAGCTTAGGAAAAACGAATCACAATTAATCAGAAAGAAACCATTAGTCCCCGGCAACGGCGCCAAAATTTGATAGGCCTGTCGCGTACCTAAAAAAATTAACCTAACGAGACCACTACTATGTAGACGGGCAAGTAAGGATCGAAACCCAAGAGACTAAGATTCAAGTAATTAAATAGACTCAAATTATCACTACGCAAGTAACAATCAATGGTGAAATATTCTAAGAACTAATATATAAAGAACTCAATAAATCTAAAGAATGTGATAAATCAATGAACCAAAACATCCAAGATCAAGTATCACCACAATTACGATCGATGCAATTATCTATCTACCCCTAGCATACAAATCCAATTAACATGGGGAAAAGCAAACCCTAATCAATATCAAGGACCTCTCTCGAGTATCAATGGCTTCTCTATCCACAATCAAGCCTATTCTCATGGAATCATGCAAATTATAGACATTAAACACTTTACTTCGCTTCCCAATTATCAATTCAACGACTCTTGTGATGAATCTCAAACCCTAAATTGGTCTACTCAAATCTGTTAAAACCCAACTCTCGTTGTGATTAAAACTATGGAATAATAACAATACTAATTATCTCTAATCTAGGATTGGCATAATCACAACCAATTTATCATAAACAATCGCAATTGTCATTAAAGAATTTAACGAATCAATTCATGCATCCATCACAATTGGGCAACCCTAGATCTTGGAATATAAAAATTACTCACACATATTGAAATAAGCAATAGAAAAAATAATCAAAGAAAACATAATTAAGAAATAAGGGATGAAAGGAAAATACCAAATCTTGAAATAAATGGAGATTGCAAAAGTAGAACTTGAATCTTGAATTACAAAAGCAACGTAAAAGTTTTAGAGAAAAAGTAGGTCTAATAAGGAATGCTAGATCAATTCAGCGCATAACCCTCCTAAGAGGCACGGACGTGCCTCACTTCGAGTAAGGTTCTTCTCATCTTCTGGACTCCAGGAACGGACGTGCCTATATTGGGCACGGACGTGCCTATATTGGGCACGGACGTGCCTCATATGCATATTCGAAGGCAGCAGGAGAGACACGGGCGTGCCTCTATGAGACGCGGACGTGTCTCACTTCTAGAGAATTTGCCTCGGTTTCTGAGGCTCAGGCACGGACGTGCCTAAGCTGGGCATGGGCGTGCCTCTCTTAAACATGGTCGTGCTTGAATCCAAAAAGGCCTAAGTGACTCGTTCTTTGACCAACGAGCTTTGTGAAGGTCCGTGGGCCTCGGTTTCGTCCCATGACTTCATAAAATCTCTAAAATAGCTTCGTTAATCCTGAAATACATCAAAAACAACGAAACTACCCATAAAAGCATCGAATCATCGAAACTAAACTAAATCAAACCAAAATGAACTAAAATACTAAGCTTGACTAAAAGAACAACTAAAAAGAGGCTAACAATTACGCACAAAACACGGCTTATCATTTCTCTTCCACGTAGTGTTGGACGCTACGAAACCCAACAGCGGTATCGGAGCCGCGCTCATTTTAATTATTGTAACCAATAATTAATTGAGGTGATTTGAAATGGATTTAAATTTCTGGTTTTGTTTTCTAATTAGATTAGAAACTCGTTTTTAATTAGTTTTAATCTCGTATTTTACTAATTTTGGCTCATGAACTCAGATTTCGACTCAAAAATAGTGATTTTAGGGTGGAATTGATGTTCTAAACGTTTTTAAACCTTATAGGGAAATGTCCAGAAGCCAAGATCCACCCGGAAACATGTTTTTTGAGGGGTTTTTCGTTTTTGACGAAAAATTTTAAATCTTTAAACCTTGATTAATTATGGCATGTTAAAGGTAGATTAAATGTAAGGTTGCATCACTAATCTACTGCAATTATAAACCTTATTAAGCATGTTTATGAAGTCATAATTGGTGCTTAATTTGGTGAATTCATTTTTCACATAAACTTGAAATTTTCACATTTTGCAAATAAATTGATTCAAGTGTGAATGTTTATGGTGAACTTGTAATTTTGAAGTCCCTAATATGTTAAAGATCCAATCTTTAATTGTTTATTTGGTTGGAACTTTGATTGCTAAATTCCATCTTGAACTAATTTTTGAATCTAATCATTTTTTAGTTGATTAAAGTCCTAAAAGTTCAAAACTTGTGATTGAAATTTAATTAATCTTCATATTGGAAGATGTAATTTTTCGATTATACACAAGTTAGTGTTGGAAATTTTTCATTAGATGAATGGGTTTATTTTTCCAACATCTTTAATTTTGTCAAATCTCATTATTAATTTGTGTATGGTTAAATTAATTATGAGTATAGCCCTTCAATTTTGTAGCATCAAGATGAACCTAAATTGATTTAATGAATGGTTCTTGAATAATTTAGGCTTGTGCACTACTAAAGTTGAATTTAATTAAGTTGGACTTGTTTTATTTTCATTTTTCTCTAAATTAGTTCTTAAATAAATTAAGAATTAATTTTTTATCACACATAAATCGGGAATTAAAATAAGGCAAGTGCACGTAAATCGAGGTAAAATCGCCCAAAACACTCCCTTAGGCTACCCGGGCTGCTCAAGCAACCCACATGTGGCTGCCAAGGTGCATGGTGGGGTTGCCTTGCCTCGTAGATACGCTAGTGTATGGTGTGTGTGTGAGTGTAATGCACACTTGGTGATATGGGTTGTGCGAGAGTGATGCGTGTGTTGTGTGGCTACTAGAAGGTGCCCGCAAGTGCTGCTAGGCAGCAAGGCATGCGAGCCCCAGCAAGCCCAACCACACGCTGCCAACGCCAGCATGCGCAGCATGATGTGATGCTGCTGGTGCCAGCAAGTGTATCGTACTCTGCTAGGCAGGCATGCCAGTACGCACAGCCTCGGCCCTAGGTGCCTAGAAAGCCTAGCCCAGTGGCTTTAATGCTAGGCACTTGGGAATGTTGTGGGCTATTGTTTTGTGTAATTGGGCCGTTTTAAATTATTTATTTAATTATTTTAACGAGGCTAGGCCTCGGTTCCTCCGGCACTTGCAAAATAATTTGGCAAAATATGGGCTAACCGGCTTAATTAATTGGATTAATTGAGTTGGATGCGGAATTTAGTGGGATCTTCGTTAATTACTTGAACTTATTGTGTTTTAATCACATAATTGATAAACAACTTTGACTAGTTTTAATTAGGCGTGTTAATTGGATTACCACCTAAATTAGTTACTAGTTTCCGCGTGTTATGCATTGTTACTTGTTTTTCGTTGTAAAATGCATAGGCCATTCACATATAGTGAATGGATGAATGGAATGTATATTGTTTTACAGATTTTGTAAAAATGGCAACTAGTAGGACCCGACTAGGGTAGTAAATACGGATTGCGATCCGTTATGTATTTTGTATATTGTTATGCGTACCGTTGCGTATTTTTGTACCTTAATATTTAGATTAATCCTAGTTATAGTAGCTAGTAGTTGCATATTTGGTGGAGATGTCTCGAAGACGACATTTCTAAGAAGACAAGCCAAGAAGTTGCATCAAAGACCTGTGGAGATTTGAAGACTCAAGGGGTCATGCTAGTTGTCAAATGCATCTTTTACTTATGTTCTATATATATATATATATATATATATATATATATATATATATATATATATATATATATATATATATATATATATATATATATATATATATATATATATATATATATAATTGTGTTTATATATGATTTAATGGTATGATAGATGCATGTTTAGGATTTCAAATGTTGCGATGATTAATTAAGTTCACTTAAATCAACCAACATAGAAACCTAGGTCCCTATAATATTAAGCCAAACTTGCCATTCCAAGAATGACACTTATCGAACTAATGCGCGTAGTGATGGGCTACGCTAAAGCGAGGCATCACCGCTTCCCTAGGAACGTAAGGTATACTAGGTATACAAGTTGTCTTGGTTAAGCTCAACGATATCAGTAAGGAGTCCTTAGATGTCGTGGCAATGGAGATAAAATGTCATGGAAGCATTAGATGCGACGTTTTATCGAACCAAGAGTACCTTAGAGCTATTAGCAATTGGATTGCTTGCCTTAAAATATTAAGTGTTGAGACAAGCTAAATCATGCTTAATCACTTTTTGATTTTTGGGATCTTGGAATCGTTTTATTCTCGCCTAAAAGTGACAAAATTTAATGCGTGGATAAGAAGCGTAATAAGATTGAAAGTTTGCATGTATGCTTTGAATTTTAAACTTATTATGTTATGAACTTGATAAATGGTTATACTTTGCACTTATATTTGTAGAATTCTAAATCAAATTATATTTTTTACAATGATTGGTAAAGGAAATCTTTTGAGAATGGTTCTCAAGGAAAGAAAAGGCATTTCTAAAATACAACTTCTCATAATTGACTTTTATAACTAAAGTCTCAAAGGACGGTTGGATATCATGTATTCAAAATACTAGGTAGTTTTGATGAACATGAAATATTGATTTGAAAACTTAAATTGTCAATAGTTGATAACCAACATACCTTTTTGCTTCATACACTAATGAGTAGGACTCATTAATGTAGTAATTCAAGTACGAATTGAAGGAAAAGATGGAACTTCGTTTCACGGCGCATTAGATGCTTAATTATGCCTAACAATGTGTAAAATTCAAAGCACTTAAAGAAATAATTCTTAAAGTTATGAGATGATGTATGATAAGAAATATAGGAAACAAGGAACAAAGGAAAGGAATAAGATTCCTTTTCTACCCATGTTCATGTTATCTTCGTAAGTATTAAATACTGCTTGAGTGTTCCACTTTAAAAGTGACCTCAAACCATTGAAGACAAGCTAAGTCATTGACTTACAAGCTTAGAATGAAGCAAGTAGTGCTACATCAGTTGTAAGGTCATTTGTTTTGTTTAAATTCCTTTTGTGCCAAGACTGGAACAAATAATGGTTATTGTGTTCCATAATCAGCAAACGATCCGTTTACACACGGAAAGACTCACAATTAAAGTAAAAGAGCAATAGTTGTAGGTTTTATTTGAATGACATGGTTGTCTAAGCCATGAGTCAAGAATGCTAGATTATAAACAAACATTTCCCTAACATGAAAACTCACAAGGTTCAAGTCATGGACATGATTTGTGTTCCAATCATCTTTAGCAATGTCACATCGACAAGAATGTACTCAAGGCTCTATGAGATAGACTCTTGATAGTTGATCGATTCAAAATCGTTCTAAGGCAAGCAAGTCTTACTTGTTGAAATCGACAAAGAAAGGAGCTATTATGCTTGGTATAGATAATTGACTCTGAAAGCTAAAGAGAATTCCATTACTTCAACGTCTCACAAGAATTTGAAAGAATGTGGCTACATTCATCAAATGTGAACAAACTGGACCTTGAGTAGCTCAAATGTTCAGTAAAGTATAGAATCGACTTGGCAAGATATCAAAACGTCTAGATTAGATCGAGCGATGTTTTCTTGAGCCAAGAGTGATCATATCAAAGTTATGAAATTCAAATTTCATAATGAGCTCCACAAAGAATATAGTATGTCTTGACGGAGACCTCGATGCCATTTGGAAATAACTCGAATAATGATGGATCACATCCCTTCTTATAAAGTTCTTATTAATTTGCACAAATGACTAGTGTTACACTAAAAAAATATTGTCGAAGCTAAGAAAGGACACCATATACAATTATGGATAGAAATAGTTTCTAGCGTCTTTTTAAGTATATGTGTAGGGCTCTTAGCTCAGTGGGAGTTCATTGACTCAGTGGGAGCTAAGTGGCTTAATAAGGGCTAAGGTAGCTCGAGAAGGAGATAACTGTTTATTTCACAACGAACTTTTACCCAAAGACAATATACATTTCTCTTTGTAAGTATTCAAGTGAGACTACGGGCATTACTTCCAAAACCTAATTGAGAACATAGTATTTGTTGCTCTAAGTGGTGTCCTTCTGGAAAGTAACACATTTCTAAAACGACAAGTGGGAGGAAAATGAACTCGATGACCATCGAGATTAGCAACAAACTTAAACTGAGAATCTTCGAAGACTTTAGAAGGGCTTCATGAGAATGATTGATCAAGAATACTCAAAGGACTTCACAGTACAAGTGCCTTAAATGAGAATTCAATCCTCACAAAACTTTAGAAATGGTGGAGTAAGATCAATATAATCATAGGGCTTTAAAAGCACCTTGAAACTCAGTGTTTGATGCAATTACCCCGTATAGTTATAGAATTCACCAAAGGTTTGGATTGAATCCTATAAATTTCTATTAAGTTAAAAATCACATAAGACTTACAAGCATACTATTTACCATTGGATGGTGAGGGAATAGTGTCTTGTAAATCAGCTACGACAAATCCAAATTCCGAATATTGGTTAGAGGCCATAAAATCCGAAATAGACTCCATGTTTGTGAATCATGTTTGGAACTTAATTCATTTGCATGATGGGTGAAAGACCCATCAATCGCAAATAAGTTTTCAAGGAGAAAACTGACAAATGTGGAAATGCATAAGCATACATAGCTAGATTGGTTGAAAAGGATACAATTAATTCACGGCGTTGATTTTCCTAAAAACCTATTCACCAATCGGAACGCTTAAGTTTTTTTTGCGATTATTCTAGCAAAATTGCGCATATGAAATATGGCAAAATAGATAACGAAACCGCCTTCCTAAAATTAGATTTTGGAAGAGACTATGGAAATAGTCTAAGGGTTTTGTAATTCTAAATAATGCTAAATTTGAAAACAAGCTCAAGAAATCCATTATGGGATTAAGTGAAGCATTGTACGTAGAAATTTGAACATGTATTCTCATAAAGTTAATAAAAGGTTTGGCTTATGGAGAATCATAGAAATTCTTATGAACAAGAAGATTAGTGGGAGCAAGAGTCAATCTTGTATGGTCCAACAAGAATTTTATGAACTCTATTGTCAAATGACTGTCAAATGCTAAATGCTTAGATTTGAACGGATTTTCGACAATGGACCAAGGAAAAGGCGATACTTAGTACATTGTGGGAATTAAGATCTATTGGATAGACTTAATGAAATGTTTAAACGAGTAGAGGAATTTACCGTGTTAAACATGAAGGACTTGGAAAGGCTTTCAACTCATATGTATAAAACTAAGTAAATGTTTGAACTAAGTATAAGTTGGGCAAATACTAAGTCAAACAAGAAAGACTCTAGTAAAGACTTTCAACCGTATCACATAGCAAACAGTTTAGCAAGACTCGGTGAAACTGGATGAGTTAAAAGGTCACATGAATGGAACAATACTGGGAATAATTTGGCAATTAAAATCATCATGTATACTATGATATGGAGTCGTAACTCAACTTGCATGCTTGGAGCATGAGAAGTATAAAATACCAATCAATTTAAATCTAAGTGATGACACTACTAGAAAACACCTTATTTAGGACGGAAAAATTTCGTCGGTACACCTTATAAATCCGTCGGAAAAGGCTGTTTCCGACGGAATTCCGGCGGAACGCGTTTTCGGAGATCACTTCGTTAGGAAAACGGCCATTTTCGTCGGAAATTCCGTCGGAAAACACTATTCCGACGGAATTTTTTCGTCAGAAGAGGTGTTTCTGGTACCGGACAGTCCGTCGGAAATTTCCGACGAAATTTAAATCCGCCGGAAAATTCCGACGGAAATTCCGTCGGAAAAGTTAATAGAAAAAAATTTAAAAAAAAAAAAGCGAAACCCACCACGCCCACCACCAGCCCACCCCCTGCCCCCACAACCCAGATCCCCACCCACCCACCCCCTGACTTACCCCCCTACCCACCACCACCAGCCCACCCCACCACACCAGCCCACCCCCTGACTTACTCTAACTTACCCAGCCACACCTACCCACCCACCACCACCGAAACCACCCACACCAGCCCCTAACCTTGATTCACCGACCACCACCATTGAAACCACCCACACACCACCTCACACACCACCACCGACACCACCTCACCAGAATTTAACCACAATAAATCAAAAATTAACCCTAAAAAAACACAAATGAGCCCAAAAGTACGGAAATTAATACAATAATATCGAAAAATTCCACACAAAAATCGAAACCACCACCGGAATTTAACAAAAAAGAAAAAAATTCCAAAAAAAAACGAAAATTATCATAAAAAAACAACGAAATTACCCAAATTAATTCAAAGACATATAATTATACAATTATTTAACAAAATTATACATTAACATTACAATGACATCAATAATTAACTAAAATTAGAATTTAAAAGGAAAAAAAAAGGCTAGATCTACAATCTAAGAAAATAAAACCGTGTTGTTGCGATGGAGGCTTTTGTTGCGGCGTCGTTGTCCGGTGTTGGTGGTTGTTGTTGACATCGGTACGGTGTTGGCGTTGATCTCGGTGTTGACGATGATCTTGGGTCTTCGTTGATGATTTTCGTTGATGGTGGCTAGGAGATCGAAGAGGAGAATGAAAGGGGAGAATAGATCGAAGTGCGTGGAGAGTGAAAGGTTGGAGAAGAGAAGAGGAAGAGAGGAATTTAGACTGAGAAGAGGAGAGAGAAAGGGAGGACTAGAGAAGAGGAATAGGGAGGAGTAGAGTGAGAAGTCTGGGAGGAAAAAAGAAGAGAGGAGAGAGAAAGGGAAAGGAGAAGAAAAGAGAGGCGGAATGAGAGTATCCGGATTTTTTAGGGTTTTGTAGGTTCGTTTTTTTTATAATCATTTAATTACATCCCAACGGAATATTCCGTTGGAAACTTAATTTTCCGACGGATTTTATTTCCGTCGAAAACTTAACATTACGTCAGGATATTCCGTCGAAAATCTCCGACGGATTTTATTTCCGTCGAAACGTTAAGTTTCCGACAGAATTTTCCGTCGGAAAGCCCATAAATTCCAACGGATTTATGTTCCGTAGGAAATCCGTCGTAAATTTCCGACGAAATAAAAATCATTCAGAATTTACAACAGAAAAACATGTTCGTCGGAAATGGTCCGTCGGAAATAGGCCTATTTATAGTAGTGTGAATCGTTAGATTATGATCAAGAAAATTCCAAAGTACTTTGATAAGTAAAAGGGGATAAGTTCTTGACGATTGGAAACAAATGTAATTTGAGAATTGATGTTGCAAGCACATCCTTAGCAAGGATTAGATCCTTAATAAGGAAGCCTTTTATAAGCACGATATAGAATGCATCGTGGCTTGAGAATGGTAACATGGACGCGCATCCATGTATAATGTGCGGAAATTTAAGGTAAATTTCCATAAACACAAGTGATTAGGGTCTCCCAAATCATTGTGAGCCGTTTGGAATGAAATCCGAGCAGAGTACCATCAGGAACTCTGCTGAAATATATGTTGAGAATATTGTTGCCTTAAAGGGAACAATAAAGAAAGTTGTTCAATGGAAAGTTCGTTGTTGAATGTTAATGATTGTAGGTTGTCAAGTTGAAGATCACAAATCATGAAAAATGAGTGGGAGTCATCACTTGGACAAAAAATCCTAAATCACATATGATCCATAACACTCTCAAAATTTTATCATCTTATTATGAAAGTGTTCGATAATGAAGATGCTAAGATTTGCAAAGTAATAATAACTAAACCTATGCAATAAGTGAACGACAACATTCATTAGAATTGCATGAAAGAAATCAAGAATATTAAATATGGGTGTGATTTCTATAAATGTTTTGTGAAGAGTGTTACTCTTGAAACATTTGGGGAAAACCATTTATCATTAGATGAAACATTGAAAAGGTTTCATAGTGGAATAAAAATTTTACAATAAATTCCATAAACTATTTAATTGTGGTTTAGAATTAAATAATGAGTCCATTCGATTTTTGAGAATATTCAAAATAGGGTATCAGGACAATGTCTTGGATAAAGAAACACCTGTTAAGTGAACATTAAATATTTCAATAAAAAATTATCCCTAATCAAAGTCATTTAAATGATGGACGATTAATGACCACTTGAGATTAGTGTGTAGTATGATTTATAGCACCGTTTGTCATAAATCAGTTACATAAGTATTGGTTTGGAACTATACCGGATCAACCTATGAGAATACTTTAAAAGATTTAAAATCGTCATAAGTATATTTCTCATTATAGCTATCGGAACCTTTTTCCTCGACCATGAGTACTATAAGTTCTCTTGTTTGAGTACTACTCCGTTTTGATGTTGTCAAACGTCTGGCGTAAATGGGGATTATAACGGCAACACTCGGGCTAGGTCCTCTTAGTAAGGGAAGCTAACAATGCAAGACTGGGAATGTCCCCCTATTAACAGTAGGGGACATGTCTTTGTTGTTTACAAGGCCTCTCGAAGAGCGAGACTATGAAAATGCATGGTCGTGCTCAGATGGATTATGGAAATCATCTGCTTATTGACAGTCGAACTCGGGAATCGAGAAACACTTCTGGACGTAATAAGGATGACGAAGAATCTTACCTTATAGTTCATGAAGACACATTAAGTGACATAGGAAATGGGCTATACACTATCTACACACTTGTCTGGAAGGACAAGTGGGAGATTGAAAGGAATGGTGTCCTTCCAACAAGTGTATTATTCCGATAAAGGGTTCAGAATTATTAGAAAGCTAATTCTTCTGTAAGGTCAAGTGATCGGAATGCTTAGGTGGAGGCTGCTTCCGATCAGTAATATTATTGTTTAATTAATATTAAAGCTTAATCTTGACTAAAACCTTCGGGTCACACCCCAATCGAGTAACCGATCCAAGGCGACGAATTAATCTGAAGGATTTAATGAGTCATTAGAGCATTACGAACAAAGACATCGGATATCGAGCTTAGAACATCGAATCCGACCGTCGAAAGTCGAGTCGAATTGGAATTCGACGAGACGAGAAATCAACAAGTGACACGCAAGTGATTGCTGGGCCTTACTACCGCAAGCATGCAACGCATAGCACTCGCACAGCAGCACGCTATGCGTGCTTGTGCTATGGGCTGTGCATGCTGGGCATCGCAGCAGCGTGCAAGCTGGCTGGGCTGTGCATGCGTGCTTACTAACGAGCAACACCAAGCAGCAGCATCGCAGCATCGCAAAAGCGAGCAAGCTAGTTAGGCTGTGCGTGTTAGCGTAGCAGCACCAAGCAGCAGCATCGCATATGCTGGCTGGCTGTGTGCTGACTGGCTGTGCATGTGTTGCGTGTTGGGTGGCTGGGCTGCCCAAACTTGGTGCTAGGCGCTAGCTGGCAGCCAAGGCAGGTTGCCAGCCAGTCAAGTGGCGAGGTGTGTGTCGGTTTTGTCTGGGGACCGATTTTAAGGGGGTTGCTTGATGAACAAGGGGTTTGGTCCCACCACCCCTGAATGGTCCTCACCCATTCTTGCTCTCCGTGTGACACTTGGAGCTTGTTGATTTTTTTGCATTTCAATTTGTTTTTGATTAAAATAAATTGGTGGAAAAATGCAAATCTCTCACATTGATGGGAGAAGGGAGATCAAGTCTCCATTCCCTATAAATACCCAAGTTTTGGGTTTGGGAAAAATCACTTGAGTTGAACTCAATAAGGCATCTCCTTATAGGTGAGAAAACCTTTAAGTTTCTACTACTCTAGTCTTTTCTTGGTCTAGCCCCGACTAACCTTCGGGGTAGAGGCTGTTCGGGTCGGGTCTCGAGGGTGGACTCCGTCGGAGGCTCTCGCGCTTGCGGAGCTAAGGCTTTGAAGTCCGAGCTCTATAGGAGCGAAGCACGCGTCGAGGGTAAGAATGTCTTTTCACCTTCTCTCTCTTATGTTGTTAAATGTGTGATTACATGTTTAATTGCTTTAATTAGTGGGCAGGTTTCTCGTCCGCGTAGTGTTGGATGCTACAAAACCCAACAAGAGTGACACAAAGGTTAGGCTGCAAAGGCTAAGGGTATGGAAAATGTTTTGAGAAGAGCCAAATGATAGTGTCTCTTAGGATGGGTAGGCTAATGAAGTAGGGATCAAGCCCCCAAGTCTAGCTCTAAATGGATAGGGATGAGCATTGGAATCCCTTGATATGTGAGTGAACGTGATGACTAATTATTACTGCCGCACCCCAGTGTAAGGTTGCCTACGTATCCGTTAGGAATCAGGCCAAATGTAGCTCTAGTCAAACCTCGCACAATTATGTGTACACCTCAAAGAGGTCTTTTAAGGGTTGTAACGGGGTTAGGCTAAAGATTGAAGAAAAAAGGATAATGGCTCAAGACCCAAAATAAGCCCTCAAGGTGTGCAACCTTGCATTTGAATCTTGGTATTTGTATGTTTGAGGTCTCTCACTTTTGAACTTGTTTTCTTTATTTTCACATTTGAGATTTGGATTTGAATCTTCTTTGGATAAGTGTGGGCAATCCTAATCATGCAGTATATCACTCACTTGGCATTCATGTTTCTCAGGCACGGTGTCGAGCACCTGATAAAAGACGCAATTTGATACGTGTTCATATCAAAGACATCTGAACACTTGCCCTTTTGCACACTTTTAATTACTATTTGAGCTTTTGAGACTTTGGTATATCACTCAAGCTTTTGTACTCGGTTTTGAAAATTGCATAAGTTGTACACCATCCTATCCCAAGGTCATGTAGATGTGGGTAGAAAAAAGAAAGGTCAATCGTTAGACGAGGCTCAAAGTGGTTTATTAAGAAAGGATTGTGTATTTGAAAGGATAAAGGTGATATGATGTGGCTACAAGCGGTGCCTCAAATCATTGGTATTCCTTGTGTTTAGTTTGGCGTGGATTTTTTTTAATTTTTTTTTTTTAAATGCAATGCAATGATCATATGCAAGGAAATAAATGCTCATTTTATTCAAATGGAAAGGGTAATGATAAACTTATTAATTAATCTAAGAAAAATATGGAGGGTGCCTATGCTAGACTTATTGAGGGAAAGGGAAAAGCAAAGAAAGAAAATTCATGAAACTCCTAATAAACAAAGTGCCTTGTGCCTTGTCTCATTTCACTCGGTCTTTTTGCCGGCTAAAGGGAATGGAAGCTTGTTTGCATTAATGAGATCTTGAATGAGGTTTTGAAACTTGTAACATTCATCTGTGGTATGACCATTTCCTCGATGGTACTTGCAATAAGAGTTGGGATTCCATCTTGAAGATCGCTTTTCTGGTGCTGGATTTTCATTGGGACTAATAGGCTTGATTAAACCTTGATCATAGAGACGATGGAAAGCGACATCATAGGATATTCCAATAGGTGTGAACTCTCTTTTGGGTTTCTTCGCTTTTGAGGTATCCTTGTCAAGGGCCAAGATTTCATCGGCATTGATGTTGTTAATGTAGTTGTTATGGTAAAAAGCGGAAGAAGGATTGTCGTTCTTCCTGCTCTTGCCATTGTTGCCACGGTTATTAGCCTTGGCCTTCTTGTTGTTCGGAGGAACATGAAGCCAATTTGAATCAATGAGGTCTTGAATGCAATCTTTGAGGGTGAAACATTCTTCGGTAGTGTGGCCAAAACTATAGGGAATTTTTCACTCCGCCCTACATGTAGGTCATGTTTTTAAGCATGGCGGCGCTCCAAGGAAAAGAAGCTATAGAAAAAGAGTCGCCAACAAGTTTTAGGAACTTGTAAACCGTTCACGAGTGTGAAGGTTATACCCCATTCACAATCACATAAATTGCTAACTCCATACTGGTCCGGAACCATGATTAGATGTTCGGGGATGATGGTGCGAATTCGACCTAAGAAAAGCCAAACCCGCCCTAAATAGGCCTCAACTTGATTCTTTTTATATTCATGCGCGCTTTTCAATCAACATACATACATCAAACTAACCCTAAACTTGTTTAATCTATATTGGTTAATTATTAATGCACAATCAAATCTATTACTAGTGATCACTTGAATTAAAGTCATATTAAGCCTAAATCAAATTATTAATTATCTTATTAGGCGTTTCAAGTACAAATTCCCTTTAAACCTGCAAATTAAAAAGGGGAGTGATCAAGCAATAACAGTAAATCATGAATAGCCAAGCAACATATGATTAATATCACAATCATCATCATCATAACATCATTAGTAGTAAGATCCTAGGCATGATACTAAACGGATTAATAACAAATCCTAGCACGTCACTAACAACAAAATCAAAGCATAACAAATCCTGGCACGTCACTAACAACAAAATCAAAGCATTATCCTAAACATGAAACTAGAAATCATAATAATCATCCTGAACATGATAATAGGAATTAATATAACATTGTAAACATGATTTCTACTCCAAAATCAAAGAATAGTGAAAAGGGTAAATGAATTACTCACTTTGATGCTTCAACCTTATTGCTATTAAAACCATACACACGTTAGTAAACTTCAAGAAAGTTAAATCAATAAAGTAAATAAATCAAGTATAAATAGAGATTTGGGACCAAATCCTCATTTTATCAACCTTTTACGTCGAGGTCAAAGGCAACGTCGAGTTTGGCTTGGAGTATTCGAATCTCGTGAATGAGGTATTGTGACTGATTTGGGAGAGTATCAAGGATGCGTTTAGGCTAAGGCTAAGAACATGGAATGTTTGATGATGGGTTTTTCGAGGCTAATTATCGATGATTGTTGCTGATTTGAAAATGGGGAAAACAACCTCTAATTATAAGGAAAAAAGAGAGTATGGACGATCAGAAAAGATTAGAAGTTCTAAATAAAATAGAACAACTTTTGACGCGACGCGACAGAATTGTCGTGCCGCGCTGGCTATTGTCGCGCCGCGTCAGGACTGTTGTTGTTTGATGGTCTTGGCGTTGCGCGCTGGTCCTAAAAGATATTAAAACCGTACGGAGTTTGATTTCTAATGGAATTGTTTTTGCAGAAGATATCCAGACATGAAGAGCAAGGTTAAGCTAGCCACATCAGTATCAAAATTATCAGCAAGGTTTATGCTGAGCATTGGGTTGCTGCTGATTTTTAATCATCAATTGACATGAACATGTACCTGATGTGAAAGCCAATCACTAGTTATGTGGGTCTTTAATAATGCTTTTGGTGTATCAGTACAAGGATGGTATAGCTGATTACTTACCTTCTGATGCATTTGATAACAACTGATTAAGCTGTGTATATTTATTTTTTTTTTATTATGATTATTTAAATTCAAGGTAAATAACTATTTGGTGAGCTTAATTTTAACAGAAAAGAATGCTGGTCTACCAAAAATACTTTTGTTAACTCATAGTAAACTGTTTGATTGTGAAGAAATAATCTGGGAAATTGCTTCTTTATTTGAAGTCATGCAGGGAAAGCGATTAGGCACTTTAAATTTTGTGCATTCCTTGAGGGCCTGAGGGGTGATCCTTTTAACATAAGGCCTCGTTCTTTTCACTTAAAATTCTCTTATCTGAGCTCATATGATTGTTGATCTACATTGAACTCATCAGAACAAACCACGAAACTCTAGTGTACTTAACTTATCCCTAAGATTTTATGAACTTATCTATCAGAGCGTATACTTTTGTCTCCGATGTAGCTTATTCATGGTTTATGAGTATACGGGAGGATAACATTGATTGTGTATCTGTCTGTCAAAAATCTGGAGTTTGGTCCGGATCTTTTCTTTCGTTGTGAGGTGGCCTACACATTATGAACTCAGCTTTTTAATCTGGAAAGTGGAGTTTAGGTTGGAGCTGTTTTGTTTATGGACCATAAGTTGGTGAGTCTGATAGTTTTCATGAAAAGAAAACAAAAGGTGGTTTAGAGGTGTGCTGTGTTCGTTTATGGTGGTGATTTGGGTTGGAGCGTTATGTCGTAATGATCATATGACGTATATTCCATATTTAGATTTATGGGGTAAAGGTGTTTAGCGACTATGTGGTGATACTAGCCTCTTTTTGTCTGTGATGCCCGATGCTTTTTCAACATATATGCTTTCAAGTGTGCTGTGTGATTTGGCATGCTTTCTTGTAGGCTTTTTAGGATGATACCTTGTTCTTCCACTGTATTGTATGTGATTTCCTACTGTTCATCATATGGAGTGATATTCTTTGATCTAACCATGATTTTTTTTCCCATAGGATTTAGAGAAGTTTAGAACTGCTTTGATGCTTGTTTAGATGATTGAGCTACTTGGTATTTGGATTAATGTTTCGAACTCTAGTGTCATCGGGGTTATTGTTGGCTCCTCTTCCTTGGACGAGTTCTTCTTTTGTGATGGAGTAATGTATATCCTTTATTATGTTACTTGCGTGAATTGGCTGGCATTGAAGCTTAAGTAGCTGTTAGCTTCCGTAGGAATTGAGAAAAAATAATCCATTATGTTAATTTGCAGTTAAATCCCCCATTCTTATAATATTGGATGAACTAGTGACGCTAGATGTAAGGAGGCATTTCATTTGATACTGGGTTTACACTGCTAAAATTGCAGGAGATACTAGACAAACTGACCTCATTTAGTCAAAATTGGCTAAGCTTGGCTTTTGTTTTGTCAATAAAGAAGTGTTTGGATTTAGTGGCTTTGCTATTAAATTATGCATGTTGCTAAATAAACATCTTGTTTTGTATCTCCTATAACTTCACATAACCAATCTTAACTCGCCAAAAATAAAGAGTGTTGGTTTCAGAACAATTTTGACAGTATATGTTAATTTGTTCTTCACTACGGATTTTGATGACAAGCATTTAACAGCTTACATGCATCCAATCTTGAAGTCAGAAGTGAATCATTAAGCTAGAACAAATTCCTTTCAATGTTAGTATGGCTGACATTCTACAAATTGTCGTGTGATTTTCAGGTGAACTTGCTGGTTTCAAGTGACAGCAGCCCAGATATCTGAGATGATCAAACATCTCTTTCATCCTTATTCAGGTACTTAATTCTTATTCCTTAATAAATTCATATCAGATCAGACCAGACCGGAAACATTTAAATCAGACCAAATCAGAACTTTTAATTATCATTTACTTATTGCTAAATATCGTTAATTGCGTATTACAAAAAATTATGAAAATTACATATATATTTGAAAAGTTCATAATAAAACGAATCTAACAAGATCCATTTTGATAATTTTTTTCTTATAGATTAGTATTAAAATGCTGTCAAAATTTAGTCAAATTATTAAATCATATCAGACCAGATCAGATAATAAAAATTCAGATCAGACCTTATGAAAATCAAACCAGATCTCCTTGTTTCGGGTGAAGAGAACAATTATGCAGCTCAACTAAATCACTAATACTCCTATTAACGCACCTTAATTTTGTATTAAAAAGATTAAAGTTTCCAATACATAAAGTACTAGAGTATGATAATTGGCTCTTTAATAACACTTAGTTTTATTTTATTTACTCAATAAATTAGTATGTAAAACAAGTATTACCACAGTATATAGAATGAAGCTTATGCTGTAATTTTTCTTTCTATATTTCTATAACCAATATCAGAGTAACTGAGCATGGTTTTTTCCCTTTCTAGCTTCTCTTCTTTGATTTTGCATATGATAACTTAGACCTCTGCTCTGCTCTGTCCAGAAACTCAAAAGAACAGGACCTTAGTTGCGCTCTTTCATTATCAACAAAAATTAAGCATTAGAACAATTGTTACAAGTAACAAATTTAAAAGCGATAGTTTTTACAAAATTGTATAGTTAGGTTATCGATTTTTCATTACTCGTATACTTGTTTTCATTTCGGTCACATTCGGTCTGGTTTAGACCGGTGAACAACCCTAATAGCCTACGCTAATACGTCAAGTAGGCCATCACTTCAAAATGATGAAAAAGAAAAACGCTAATGATATACACGCTCCATCAAAATGAGATATCTTGAATAGATTGGACTCAGTCGTAAAAGCAAGTGCAACTTTTGACAAAAGCAAAAAAATAGAAAGAAAGCAAATGCCACTTTCCTTTGCTTTTGTAGGAACTAATGTCCCAATACATTGCTGTTCCAGATCTTAGTGTCTCCTTTTTGTCTTCAAATTCAATTTGTTTATAAAGAATGTTGGTTGAGTTGGGGAAGAAAATCAATCAGATCACCACCTTTTTATAGACCTTTAATACTATAATCATTTCGTCAAAATGATTTTTCTGACCGCAAATAACAATCATATTGACGTGATTTTAGTTTCTCTAAACGCAAATAATAGTCATATTGTGTTAATATCTCATAATTAAATAAGACAATAATTTTTAAAGATAGTATCACAAAACATAAGGAAATAGTGGCACTAATATTGTAGAAAATGTGATAATTTTGCGGAAAAGAAATTGTGATGTATTTAGATTAATTGAAATTGTTATTTCATTATAAATGTTGCCATTAGCCCCTGAATTACACCAATACCGTTCTGCCAAAAGAAAAAAAAATATGATCTTATTTGTAGTTGTATTTATTAAATTATCCTTGGGAAACTTTTTGTCCAACTTTTGTGTAGACAGCCACCTCAGATTCCAACACAGAGAAGCCACTGGAATATATTTTAATTTGCTACCGAATACGTTTATGTTTCAAATGATTCATATCATCAAGTGTATCCATTCTAGTCGGATTGATTCTCATAATATAAAGTATGTCGAAATTTTTTGCAAAAATGAAAATTATCGAATCCAAAAAAAAATGTCCGAAAGCAAGCAGATCGATTAATTAAAAAAGAAATTGGAGTTAGCAATCCATTTTGCCAGTACCAACAAAAGGACTGCAATGCAATTGCTTACTTTACGTTTTTGGATTATTGTATTCAATTCAATAACAATCCTAAGAAAGTCTTTTATTTGCCTATCATTATCGACAATCCTTTCTGTATTATCTATGGAAATCGAACCCGAACTCTAAAACTCTATTTTTTATGATTCCTTATTTCTATCGCACTGGGACTCAGTTTGGATTTAGTAGATAGATTTATATCTAGCCTATTCTTTTACCCTTTCATGATGGAATTCTGCCTATTTTTCACATCTAGGATATACATATATAACATATATCGCTGTCAAGAGTCAATTTTGAATTTTTTAGTTCTTTCAATTCAAATGGGTATATGAAATTAGAAACTTGAAAACAACGGTTACGATTGGGTTGCGCCATATATATGAAAGAGTATACAATAATGATGTATTTGACAAATCAAATACATGGTCTATTAACGAACCGTTATTTTTAATTAGTTGATAATATTAATTGAGAATTTTATGAAAGATTCCTATAAAAGGTTTCAGTCATTATTTTTATTTTTATTTTTTTTTAGGGTAATAAACTCACATAGCCAAATAATGAACTGTTTTTGAAAGCTAGTTTTTTTTTTTTTTTTTGCATCACTTTTATAATCGCGGATTTCTGAATAATTTCTGGAGTGAGAGTAGAGATAAAGAGAAAAAATAAAGAGAACCGATGTGATATGAGAGAAATAGAGAGAATTTATTAACTACTCATAAAAGAGAAAGTAATGCACCTAAATTAAAACTTCCATTTTTAAAAAGTGATTCATCTAAAAATAAATGGAGAAAGTATTTAATCTTATTTTATACGGAGTAATAACGTATGACTTTTACATTATTCATACATTAAGTTTGACCATATTTACCTACCAAAAAAAAAAGTTTGACCATATTTTCTTACTAATATATTGTGTAATTGTTGTTCAAAGATTGTCAATGTATAGTTATCAATTATTAATTTTTTCTACTTTTTCGTAGTGACAATTATATATGTTAAAATGTTGCAAAAATTAATAAAACTTTGCTTTTAACTTTTTTCTTTTTTTGTTTAGTTGTTAAGATCCTCCTCGTGATGATAAATCCTAAAGGATCGATTGTATGAACTTATAGATGCGATTAACAAAAATTTAGAAAACAATTAACATCGATGCAGGATCTCAAGCACATAATAATATGAATCACGTAATAGAATTAGATATACAACCTTTGATACATGTACTCCCTTAAGCTCTTCTTCGAGATCAAGAACCTCAAGTGTGGCTTCTATACTAATCATGTTATTAAATGTCAAATGGAAAACAGATATTTGTAAAATTGCACTCTTACCGCACTAGGTGATTTGATATGAAAAAGTGAAGTCCATATAAAATGCCTGGAATTTGTACTTTTTTACTTTTCAACTTGGGTCTCGTTTGACTTTTTTTTCCTTTTTTGACTTTTCAAATTATTGACTTTTTTTTCCTTTTATTATAATATACAAGATTAAAGATACGAAAGGGATCCACAAGGATCCAATTTTCGCAATCTTGACTTCGATATGTTTTGTTCGTTCATAAATAATAATATTCTTAGCTATGTGAAGAGCTATGTTTTGGTTGTTGGATGATGCACACCCAAGCTTAACAAAAGACCGTTAAACCACTTCAATTCACAAGATAGCAGCTTTAGAAAGATATTCCGTCTCTGTTGAAGAGCGAGAAACAATATTCTATTTCTTAGTCTTCCATGAAATGAGAGAATGACCAAGATACACAAGACATCCGTTCACTAATCTACGTATAACGGGACATGTTGCCCAATCAGAATCACACTAACCCTCACGTTTAAATCACTATATGCTCATAAAAGAATTCCCTAGTGGAGAGTTCCCTTTAAATATTGCACGGCCATTATAAGACCGCTTGCTTCCTAGTGTAACTGCTAGATAAATCAACCTACCAACAAGCCTCCAATAGGCTTCGGGATCAGAGTGCAACACCACTAGGTAAATTAAGCCAACTTCAGATATGATATCAAGTGTATACTTCCTTTGGCAAAGGAACAAACCAGAAGAACTACGAACAACTTTGATGCCCAAAACATATTTCATAGAGCTAAGATCCTTCATATGAAAGTAGTCGCTGAGATACAATATGAATGCCCTTAAATAACTGGAATCATTCCCATAAATAATGAGATATTCAACATAAACAAAGACATTTAATTTAAGATCTCAAAGTTCTCACATTAAAAATATGTTTGTGTTTCTCTCAATTGGTCCATTTTGTTCTGGAGTTCCCATATATGAGGTTTGAAACAATATATTAGTGGCAGAAGAAAAAAATAAATAAATAAAAACGGTTAAATTTAGTTCCATTATTACCACTTTGAATCACCTTAATTGTTTGAGACATTCTCTATGGACCATTGCAACAAAAGACATAAACAAACGAAACACCTTAGTTATATGAACAATCAAATAAACTCAAGCAGCACGAGAAAAATCATCCACAATAGTAAAAAAAGTATCGAGCACCACAAGACAAAGGATGTTTATAAGATCCCAACAAATCACAATGTATTCTTTCAAAAATTGTAGTTGCATTATTCTCACTTATAGAAATTTGTCTCTAGGGTGTATAGCATGAAAATAAATTTCGCATGTTTTATTTAAACTACCCTTATAATTACTAACAGGAGGAAGAAGTTTCAATACTCTTAGTTTTCTGATAGATGACCCATTCTCTTGTGCCACGACTCCAACTAACATAGAAGAAGCTTCACTCATGGACACATATTGCACCGTGCTAGCTGCTCCTTTAAAGTAGAAAAGTCCATCTCACTTAGCACTCGCTCCAATCAGCTCCCTCAACTGGTTATCGTCAATAGAATGCATATCGTCAATTAATCATGATACCATAGTTATATTACATCTCAATTTTGGGAAAAAAATGTATAAGAATTTTTTTGTCGACAAATGAACCGATCCCGTTTTAGTGGCCATCATTGTTTTTCCATTTGGAAGCCCAGTCGGACAATGGGATATGTTGTGAGTACTCATGATCTACTTCTCTACGTGTTACCCTTGCAAGAAGCACATGTTCTAATGCCAAATAAAAGTGCAACTGGTACTTAAGAAGGGGAGGTTGAATTGAGTATGAGGTCAGGGAAGTTCGTGAACTTATAAAAAATTATAAAGGGGAACCAATAAGAGCTAGGTCATGTGGAGCGGAAGTAGAAATAATGCGAGAAACAATAAAAAAAACAGAGATTTACCGAGGTTATCAACCCATAGCCTACGTCCTCCCCCCCCAAATTAATGTTATTAATCAACTCAAAAAAAACAAAAATAATTAAAATAATTAATCACCTTACTGTAGCTAAATAATCCCCAAACCTAGCCTAACTCTAGGTGTCACTCGTATGTACTTGAGCTCACAAACACTCGCACTTGAACTCACAAATGCTACCCAATCGCTATATATCCTTAGTAATTCAATTACAACATACACTCAAAAATCCCTTAATGACACTTCTTATTAACAAAGCAGTGGTAAAAGACAATACAGATCGTTATAAGGTGTGTGCACAAATAGGATAAATTGTTTCTTAGGAGTGTTTTTTAGCTTTTCATATGATCTCTCAAAATATGTGTGAAAAGTGTATGCCCAAAAACTGGAAATATGTTTATCTTTTATAGTGCTTGGGAGATAAATCATATTGTGACCAAGAAAGTCATATCTTAGGTTGAAGATTCTTTCCTTAATGCATAACTCGCATAAAGAAAAACATCTTCTTTATTATTCTGTTTCCAAAAATAGAAATAGAATAATATCCTAAGATATATGCGAAATAATTTATCTCCTAAATTGATATAAACACGATTTCTCTTAGTTGGAAAATATTTTTTTTTGGCTTAAATATTTACCTAACATTCACCAACTAATTGTCCAAGTTTAGTAAACAGCCCTATCAATTTTGTTTTAAGAACTAGTAGTGCCTAGGTACCAGATCAACTATTCCTGATCCCTACAACACTTTCAGTCCTTAATAAGAAACCTTTTGCCAATTCATTTAACTGCTCATATACACTTACAACAAGAAGACTAACTAAAATAACAGTCCTCTTCTAGAGATCTTCATATCTTCTAAAGCTCCCTTTGATCAACACATTGGATTTCTTCTTTTCTTGAATATTTTTTACTGTACATGAGAAACAGTTGATAATACCAAAAAAGAGAAGCAACCAGCTAAGCTGTTGTCATCACTTTAAAACCAAGGAACCTAGCAACTTGAGAGGAAGCCCCAACATCAACATTGCCATCAAACGGTGGCATTGGCTCATGCAATTCCACGCCAACCACTTACTTATGTTGTTTTTTCACGACCAGTCCCAGGCCTCCTCCGAGCACTTTAGACTAATCAGGCAAGATAACCCACAAACTCAAAACAAGATGAGGCCACATGACCTAACTTCTTGCATGAAAGGAATGGTGTACTTTGAACAAGTGTATTATTCCAATCGAGGGTTCGGAATTAATTAGGAAAGCTAATTATTTAGTGAGTTCAAGTGATTGGAATGCCTAGCTGGAGGCCGCTTCCGATCAGTAATATGAATGTATAATTAATATTATAACTTAATCTTGACTAAACCCTTCGGGTCACACTCAATCATGTAATCGAACCAAAGCGACGAATTAATCCGAAGGATTAAATGAGTCGATAGAGATTTTACGAACTAAGACATCAGATTCCGAGCTCAGAGCGTTGAAGTCGAGCGTCGAAATTCGAGTTGAATTTAGGAATCGACGAGGCGGAAAAATCAATCAAACGACAAGTCAATACATAGTCATAACCTCGCATTGGCCTAGCCAAGCGAGGGCTAGGCTATGTAGGGCTGCTAGCCTAAACGCTAGCAAGGCCGCAAGCCCAGCAACCTATGCGTGTGCTTGCTGAAGCTTGTTGGCCGAGCTCGCGTGCTAGCAATGCTAGCAAGGCCAACCGCACGCTAGCGCATTGGGCCTCGCTGGCTACTGCTAGTGCTAGCTAGCCCCGGATGCTTGCTTAGCAAGGCAGCAGCACCCCGCATCTTACAGCAGCTTGTGCGGGCTGGCAAGGGAGGCTGGTGCAGCAGCAGCGCCCAGCAACAAGCAGCCCGCATATGTGTGGCTTGCTGTTGCGGGCTAATGCAACAAGGCATAGCTGGGCAGGCCCAGCCGAGGGACCAGGCGCATGCATGGCTGCCTTGGTGTCCAAGGCGGGCTTCCAGCTGGCCGCCTCCTATTACACCATTTGTGTGAGGGGCGGTTTACTAGGGGAGCAAGGCGAAGACGGTCCTCCCCTTGTGGTCCTCACCTAACCCCTAGCTGACCTTGTGCCACTTGTCATTTGATGATTGCCTAGCCATTTTAATTTAATTTAGAATTAAATGAATTCTTTCTTTCGGCATTTTATCAACTATCCCACATTGAAAGATGATGGGAAATCTTGGGGACATTTCCCTATAAATACCCATCATTGGATATTGGGAAATTCACTTGAGTTGGTGAACTTTAAGGGACCTCCAAAAGCGAGAAAACCTTTGTTCGTAAAATCTAAGTTATTTTTTGTCTAGCCCCGACTAAGCTTTGGGGTAGGTACCGGTTACAGTTCGTTAATGAGCGTGTGAGCCGTCGGAGGTTCTCGCACTTGCGGAACTTGAACCTTTCAAGTCCGAGTTCATCGGTTGAGCGAACCACGCTTCTAGGGTGAGTATTCTTTCTATCTCTTCTCTTATGTTTTGTTTATTTGCATGCTTTTGTTTATGTTGTAATTATTATGCATGCGATCCGGTTATCGGGTTTTGTTTGTGCGTGGTGTCGGATACCGCAAAATCCAACAGCGGTATGAGAGCCTCTTGCATTTAATTTTTACAACTAAAAATTAATTAAGGTGATTTAAAATGGATTTAAATTTCTGGTTTTGCTTCCTAATTAGATTAGGAGCTCGTTTTTAATTGGATTAAAATCATATTTATGCTATTTTGGCTTACGAACTCCGATTTTGACTCAAAATTAGTGAATTTTTGGTGGAATCGACGTTCTAAATCTTTCTTTACCCACAAAGTATTTAAAATGACCTTCCATAAGCCAAAATCCGCCAAGAAAGTGGTTTTTCGAGGGGTTTTTCGTTTTTGACGAAAAATTTTAAATCTTTAAACCTTAATTAATTATGGCATGCAATTGTTGGATTATTTGTTTGATTATATCACTAATCTTCTACAATTTTAACCCTTATTAAGCATGTTTATGAAGTCATAATTGGTGCTTAATTTGGTTAGCTCTTATTTTCACATAAACTTGCAATTTCACATATATGCAAATTGATTGCTTGGAGTGTGAGTCTTTATGGGGAAAATGTATTTTTGAAGCCCCTAAAATGTTAAAGATTCAATCTTTAATTGTTTATTTAGTTGGATCTTAACTTTCTAAAATCCATAATGAACAAATTTTGGTTTTATTCATTTTTTAGTTGATTAAAATCTTAAATGTTCATACTTGTGCTTGAAATATTATCGTTCTTCATATTGAAAGTTACAATATTCAAATGTGCACAAATGAGTGTTGGATAATTTTTTTCACTGGATGAATGATTATTTATTCAACTATTTTTGTCAAATCTCACTATTAATTTATGTTAGTTGAGCCAAAATAATTTGAAGAATGGTTCTTGAATTAATTTTGGTTTGTGCACTAAAATTGAATTTAATTAAGTTAGACTTGGTTTAATTTCAATATTGCTCAAATATTCGTTATAAATAAATTTAGAATTAATTTAAAGACACAAAAAATTAGAATTTAATTCTGAAGCATGAGCATAAAAAATCAAAGCGTCAAGCTTCGAAGCACCAAATCGACTAGCTGGGTTGCTTGCACAGCCCACAAGTGGCTGCCGAGGTAATGCGTGCGAGTGTATGTGAGTGTGTACGAGCGTGGATGTAAGAGGGCTTCCATGTACATGCCGCAAGGGCACAGGCTGCTAGGCAGCACCCAGCCCGCAAGGCAGGGCTACCAAGCAGCGCCTGCTAGCCAGCTTCCCCGCAAGCACCAGCCAGCCAGCAGCACGCAAGCATGCTAAGCATGTTGTGCGGCTGCAAAGGCCAGCTAGTGTTGCGCTGTTGTATTATGTGCGACCGGCACATGCTAGCAGTTCGCTTGGGCTTCTAGGCAGCACCCAGCCTGAGCGCCAACAAGGCTGTTCGGCTAGGCATCCTAGCATCACCCAGCCCTTGGCTTGGGAGGCTAGGCTTTTGTTTAGGCTTGCGATTTTGCGATGTTGTTAAAAATGAGGCTAGGCCTCGGTTTTTCATGTTCTTACAAAAATTATTTTGACAAAATTTTTGGGTTAACCGGCTTAATTAATTTTAATTGGATTAATTTTAATTAAGTTGGATGTGGAATTTAGTGGGAGCTTCATTAATCGTTTTGAGCTATTATTATTGCATTAATTCACATAATCGGATATTATCTTTGACCAGTTTAAATTAGACGCGTTAATTGGATTAACCACCTAAGTTAGTAACTAGTTTTGCGCTCGTTTTGAATTATTGCTTGAATTATTTGTAAAATGCATGGGTCCATTCACTTTAGAAGTGAATGGATGAATGAATAGATATTCTAATGCAGCTTTTATAAAATGGCAACTAGTGGGACCCGACTAGGATAGTAAATACGGACTGAGTGCCGTTAAATATTTTTGTACTTAAATTATTTAGACTAGTCCTAGATTTTTTAGTAGTTGCATAATTGGTGGTGATGTCTCGAAGACGGCGTTTTTAAGAAGACGAAGCCAAGGAGATGCAATGTAGGCCCTTGAAGATTTGAAGATTCGAGTTTCAAGGGGCCGTGCTAGTTGCCAAATGCATCTCTATTTATTCCCTATATATTTTGCTTATATAATTGCGATATTAGATGCATGTTTAGGATTTCTAATGTTGAATGATTAATTTAGTTCACTTAAATCAACCAACATAGAACCCTAAATCCCAAAAAATATTGAGTTAAATTTGTCATTCCAAAATGACACTTACAGAACTAATGAGAATAGTAATAGGCTATGCCAAAGCAAGACATTACTACTTTCTTAGGGAAGTAAGGTATGTTGGTGGGCTTGCCAAATCAAGACATCATATACACGTTAGTTTTGGTTAAACTCAACGATATCAGTAAGGAGTCCTTAGATGTCGTGGCAAAGGAGATAATCGTCAAGGAAGCATTGGATGCGACGATTTATCGAACCAAGAATAGCTTAGAGCTATTAGCAATTAGATTGCTTACCTAAAATTATTAAGTGTTAAGACAAGTCAAAGCATGCTTAATCACTTTTTGATTTTTTGGGGTATTGGAATAATTTTATTCTCGCCTAATTGGGACAAATTTATAAATGTGTGAATAGAATGTTAATAAGTTAATTGAAATTGCTAGTTTGCATATATTTCAATGCTTATTATGTTATCTTGATAAATGGTAATACTTTGCACTTATATTTGTAGAATTCTAAATCAAATTAAAATGTTTCCAACGATTGGTAAAAGGAAATCTTTTGAGAATGGCTCTCAAGGAAAGAAAAGGCATTTCTAAAATACAACTTCTCATAAATGACTTTTATGGCTTAGTCCCAAAATACTGTTAAACACCATGCATTCAAAATACTAGGTAGTTTTGATAAACATGAAGTATTGAGTTGAAAAACTCAAATTGTCAATAGTTGACAACCAACATATCTTTTCGCTTCATACACTAATGAGTAGGACTCATTGATGTAGTAATTCAAGTGCGAATTAAAGGAAAAGATGGAACTATGTTTTACGGCGCATTAGATGCTTAATTATGCCTAACAAAGTATAAAAGTCAAAACACTTAAAGGAATGGTTCTTAAAAGTTATAAGATGATGTATGATAAGAAATATAGGAAACAAGGAACATTGGAAAGGAATACGATATTTCAATTCTACCTAAGAGTTCATGTTATCGTAGTTAAACTTAGCAACTCATTATCTTCACAAGTATCGAATACTGCTTGAGTGTTCCACGTTTAAAGTAACCTCAAACCATTAAAGTTAAGCTAAGTTATTGTCTTACAAGCTTGGAATGAAGGAAGTAGTGCTACATCAGTTGTAAGGTCATCTGCTTTGTTTAAAGACCTTTTAAAGCTTAGGCTGGAACAAATAAATGGTTATTGTGTTCCATAATTAGCAAACGATCTGTTTACACACGAAAAGACTCACATTCAAAGTAAAAGAGCAATAGTTATTGGTTTTATTTGAATGGCATGGTTGTTTAATCCATGAGTCAAGGATGCTTGGTTATAAAAAAACATTTCTCTAACATGAAAACTCACAAAGTTCAAGTCATGGACATGATTTGTGTTCCAAACATCTTTAGCAATGTCACATTTTCAAGAACATACTCAAGGCTCTATCAGATAGACTCTTGAAAATTGATCGATTCAGAATCTTTCTAAGATAAGCAAGTCTTACTTGTTGAAATCGACAAAGAAAATAGCTATTGTGCTTGGTATAAACAACTGACTCCAAAAGATAAAGAGGATTCCACTACTTCAACGTTGTCACAAAAATTTGAAAGAATATGACTATATTCATCAAAAGTGAACAAACTAAATTTTTAAGTAGCTCAAAAGTTCAGTGAAGTATAGAATCAACTTGGAAAGATATCAAAATATCTAGATTAGATCGAGCGATGTTTTCTTGAGCCAAAAGTGATCATCTCAAAGTTATGAAATTGAAATTTCATAAATAGCTCCACAAAGAATATAGTATGTCTTCACGGAGACCTCGATGCCATTTGGAAATGACTCGAACGTTGATGGATCACATCCCTTCCTATAAAATTCTTAAAGATTTGCACAAATGACTAATGTTACACTAAATAAAATGTCGAAGCTAAGAAAGAACACCATATTCAGTTATGGATAGAAATAGTTTCTAACGTCTTTTCATGTGTATATCTAGGGCTCTTAGCTCAATGGGAGTTTATTGGCTCAGTGGGAGCTAAGTGGCTCAATAAGGGCTAAGGTAGCTCGAGTGGGAGCTGGTAACTTGTTATTTGATATGATTTTAGGGTGTTTTTTGTGCCTTAATCACATGATAGATTGGTGTTTTGGTTTAATTTTACTCTATTTTCATGCATTTTTTATGTATCCTTTGCTTCACGGGTTGTTAGTGTTTTTGTTGAGTTTTTAGGTTTAAAAACGACCAATCGAAGTCCTAGGATGATAAACCAAGGTTGGAAGCAAGAAGATGATGGAAAGAAGCCAAGGCAAAGGAGCCAAGTCATGAAGAAAGAGAGATGTGCAATGGAGCAACCTCTCCTGGTCAGTGCGAGAGGCCTCTCTAAGCCCTGCCAGAAGTTTCTGCCTCAACTTTGCAAAGTGAAGAAATTAGAAGGGGCGGCCTCTCCTAATCGAGGCGCGGCCTCTCCTAATCGAGGCGCGGCCTCTCCACATGGAGAGGCCTCTCCACCTTGTTGTTGTAGCTATTGCCTCCCTTAGGCAAATTCATGAATTTTGTGAGGAGAGGCCTCTCCAACATAGGTGCGCGGCCTCTCCACTTGGGGAGCGGCATCTCCACCTTTTTGGAGAGCCCTCTCCACCCTGCTACTGAAACATTCTGCCCCATTTTCCCCCAGTTTGGAGCAGCCTCTCCAAGTCATGGAGCGGCCTCTCTTGGCCTTCGAGAGGCCGCGCCCAATAGCTTCTGCGATTTTTCTTTTGCGGAGTTTACTATGTAATTGGGGGTTATAAATAGTTTTTAGGGGTTCTTTTGTACGGATATTCAATTTCCTAGAGTCCTTTCTCTTAGTTTGTAATTTAGAACATCAAAAAATCTCAAATCATTGCTTAGTTTTTAGTTCTTAATCTTGGAAATTTCAATTCAATCATTGTAGAAGACAAGTTCCACCATTGTTATTCAAGTTTGAAGCTTCTACTAACTATTTCTCACTCTTTTCTTCTATCTTCTCTACTTTAATTGCTAATTACTTGTTTAATTCTTGTATGCTTAGATTGTTAATTAGCTTAATTCTTAGTTTGAATCTATTCATGAGTTGCTTGAAATCTTTAATTATTTTAACTTCCATGGATTGTGACTAGCCCAATTTTCTAGGGTTTTGGTAAAACCCTCAATAGTCACTAATAACTTGTTGCATGTAATAATTTGGTGATTGTGGGGTGTTTTTAATTAGTTGAGCTTCAGTGGTTTCATTGTTAGTTCTTGCATTTGGACAATGTTAAGACTATTTTTATCCAAGCTTTCTCAACGAAGGATCGAGAGATGAACTTGAGTTAGCTCCCTTATGCTTAATTGACTTGAAATGCCATGAGAATAGGAATTTCCAGTCAAAGGAATGTTTATGTCATCGTGATTATGCTTTGTGTAATCCCCCATATTTTTCTTAGTAAATAATAATTATATATTTTTATGTATACGAATAGTTTAATAATTTTTTTATATAGATATTTTGGAAAGATTTGACAAAATAGAAACGATAACTTATATTTCAAAAGCATAGTTATTCACTTTGGGCCATGACTACCATTCTAATTCTAAAAAAAAAAAAAAGAGCCCATACTCTCATTTTTAATTAAGTAAACTTCTCTCAAAATTCTCCTATTGCCTTCCCCTTATTACTCTGCCTCTACTGCTTCCCCTTCCCATTCACGACTCACAAAAAAAAAAAAAAAAAAAATAAATAAAATTGTTGCTGCCCTACACCGCCACTGCTGCCGACCACCACCACCACCGGCGACCGTTCGCTGCTGCCACGGCCGCCTGCCCTCAGCCAAAACCTGCAGCCACCGCCGCCCAGCCGGTTTCCTTCCCCTTCTCTTTCATCTTTCTCTCTTTCTTATTTAATTTCTGTAAAGTTTCAATCTTTATATGAATTTTTCAATGTTTAATAATTACTATGGTTTGATTAGTTTATGAGTTATGAAAGATTGCAAATTTATGAGTTATACTTTATTTGATTTATGAAATAAAATTTCAGATTTGGTTTATGAGGAAATTGGGGGTTTAAATGTTGATTTTTCATGATTTTTGGGTTTAAAACGTGATGATTAAGTTACTTAATTATAGTATGTGTAAATTATGTTTAAATTCAATTACCTTGATTATAAATGAAATTTCAGATTTGAATTATGTATATTTTAGAGTTTCAAATCATGATTTTTCGTAAGTTTTGGGCTTAAGACATGAATAATTGATTTAACTACTTACTTTGTGTTTAAATATAATTATATCTTTAATTTTTGATGGTTGTAAGTAATTTTCAGATTTCTAGAAACCTAATTTTGGGTTTAAACTATTCAAAGTATATTTTTTTTAGTTCTATTTACACTACTTGGCTATCATAAATAAATTATGTAAAGGGTTGTTAAAATAGCTTGTTTAAAGTATAGTGATGTCCTTAAATTTTATACATAACCTGAATTTTCATTTGTCTTAGTATCAAAAATAAAACTCTTGATGTTCCTAAGTGTTTGTAAGCCTACTATAACAATAATACAAGTATGGATTGTTGATTTCCAACTACTAATAAAATTAATTTTCAGTTTTGAATTATATTTATTTTAAGGTTCAAGTTGTGGAATTTGAAGGTTCAATTGAGTTTTTATGAAACCAATTGAATTCTAATTATATATGTCAAGTTTAGATTGTTGTATTTCTACATTCTACTATTAAACTTAATTTTCAGATTTTAAACTTTGGCTTTAAAGGTTTTAAAGCACGATTTTATGATGGATTTTTAGGTTTTTAACATACTAACCTACTATATAATGATTATTTCAAGTAAAAATGTTTATGAGATTGTTTTATATTCTTAAACTAAATTTCCAGATTATAATCCTTACTTTAAAGTTGCTGGAATTTTATGTTATAAGCTATATTTTCATGATTTTAACATATAGACTTATAGTTGAATTATTGAATTATTAACTTTGACTATTGTGAGTAATTTAAAAGCATTATTTCAATGATTTAAGGGGTTTTAAAGTAAGTTAGTATTGCTGTAAATTATATTGCTTGGGTATTAATTGAGCTATTGTTGTTTTGTTTAGGAGAGGACTTTGTAGAAGGTGACTTCTAGCCTTAAAGTGGCCAATCAATTTGTGTACTCAAGGTACGTATAAGAATACGAAGAACCTTGATTTTAGGAGCATGCTTAGGGATTTGGAAAAAACCTAGAATCATGTTAGGGAACTTGTGGATTGGTTGAAATTGTTTGGTATGAGTTGATTATTGATAAATGTGATGATTTGTATAATTTATGCATGAGAAATTGCATTGATTTTTCCTTATGAACATTATTTATGCAATAAATTGCAAAGTGAGCTTTGAGGCAAAGATGCAAGGATACTTGGAATGAATCATTTTACTTACTTATTCATTTGTATTGAAATAGAATGAATAAAGGAAGAATTACAGTCTTATTGAAAGGAATGGTGTCCTTCCAACAAGTGTATTCTTCCGATAAAGGGTTCAGAATTATTACAGAGCTAATTCTTCAGTAAGGTCAAGTGATCGGAATGCCTAGGTGGAGGCCGCTTCCGATCAGTAATATCAGGGTACAATTGATATTACAGCTTAATCTTAACTAAACCCTTCGGGTCGAACCCAATCGAATCACCGATCCGAGACGACGAATTAATCCGAAAGGATTTAATGAGTCGACAGAGTTTTACGAATACAGACGTCGGAAATCGAGCCTAGGGCGTCGAGACCGAACGTCGCAAAATCACAATCGACAAGTATGAGTGTAGCCGTAGCTAGGCTAGGCTAGCTCATAGCAAGCCTAGGCGCACCATGTGTGTGCTAGGCGCACCATGGTGTGCTAGGCACCATCGCAGCCTAGGCGCGCCCTATCAGCCCATCGCAAGCTAGCAACATGCTAGCATGGGTGCGCATGGCAAGCCATCGCAAATACCACGAGCCCCAAGCAGCCCATCGCAGCTAGCAGCGTGCTATCTTGGTGCCTGGGTGCATATGGTGGTCTATCGCAGCACGCAGCCCTTGCTAGGCACCATCGCAAGGCATGGCACCACGCACAAGCACCATCGCAAAGCCTGGGGCATGCGTGTGTGTGCGTGTGTGCCTCGCAGCCGCACTGATGCGTGTGGGCTGGTGCGTGTGTGTGTGCAATGGGTGGCTGGGTTGCTAGGCAGCACCACGCATGCATGTGCATATGTGCATGCCTCGCACCAAGCACATCAGTGCTAGGCGCTGGCTAGTGCGAGCATTGCGTGGTGCATGATGCGTGTAGCATGGCTGATGCGAGGGATGGGCCAGCATGCGTGGCTCGCTAGTAGCACGCATGCTGGCTGTGCTAGCAATGGCGCGCGAGAGATGTGCATGGCTGCTGGGGCCAGTGCCAGCACGTAGCACCAGCACAGCCCAGCAGCAGCGTGCACTGGCTGGCTGGCTGGGTGCTGGGCAGCAAGGCCACGCTAGCTGGCAGCCCCAGCTAGCACACTAGCTGGCAGCCAACTAGCACACCTTGACCCGGTTTTGGGCATGGTGTGTGGGGACCAATTCATGGCCTTGGGGATCAAGGCAATGGTCCCCCCCAAGCCTTGGTCCTCACTTGGCTTTCTCTATAATTATGCCAAGTGTCGATTTGTGATTGAGTTGATTAATTATTTAATTTTGGAATTAAATAATTGTCATTTTACCAACTCTCCCACATTGATGGGAGATTGGAAATCAAGGGATCATTTCCCTATAAATACCAAGCTTGGTATTGGGATTTGAGGACAACCTTGAGTGGAATTAAAAAGGCAACTCTAGAAAAGAGTAAACCTTTGATTCGTAAAACTCATAGTTAATTTTGTTCGGGTCTTGACTAACCTTCAAGATTAGGGACGCTCGGGTCGGGTCGAGGGTACGATCCGTCGGAGATCTCGTCTTTTCGGGATTTTGAAGTAAGAGCTCTTTAGGAGCGAAGCACGCGTCAAAGGTATAATTCTTGTTCTTAATCTTGTTTGATTAAGTTTATTATGCTTGTTTAATTGCTTTAATTAAGGGGCGGGTCTTGGTGGGTTTCCTTCCGCGTAGTGTCGGGTCACTACGAAACCCTACACTTATAAGACGAGGTTGAGGATTGAGGTGCCTTATGCACTTAAGGTGTTTATACACCGAGGTAGTTAAAGGATTCAATAATAATTGTTGTTTGTCACTAATAAATTAAGAATTGAATTAGAAACTTGAATGGTTTGAATGATTGATGTATGATTGGTTGTGTTGTTTTGCATTTGAGACATCACCAAGTTTAAACCGGTAAATCACGTAAAGTGCAAGAAGGATGAGCAATAAAACTCTGGATTTGTGCACATCTAGAGTAATGACTAACATGGGTTGGGGTTTACGGGGTATTAGCCGTGTACTTTTCAGAGGCCATCTGATCTACGAGTCTCTTGTTTTAAATTCTTTTAAAATTATAATGAGTTAGATGAGATCTCATACTAGCTATGGCCATGGAGTCGCGCCCGTCTGCCATTGGATGTTTATTAATGTCATCCGAAAGGAGGCATAGGATTTTCTTTTATTAATGTTTCGAAATGGGGCGTAGGGGGACAACCCGATCAATTGCTTAATCCAATAAAATTAATGAAATGATCAATGCTATTTAGTGAAAACTTAGTATTGTTTAACAATTGAGTCATGTGTTCGAGTCAATGATTATATTGTGAGTGTACAGAATGCTTGTTAGTAACATGCTAGGGCTCTTTACTATATTTCGTAGCTTGTATGTACTCAGTGTTGCTGATTGCGTGCTTTTGTATGTTTCTTCTTGGTCATGGCCTTTGCCCTTCAATGACCCTGTAATGATCCAATTCTTACACTTGTAAAATTGGGGAGCAGATTACTCACAGGTTTTACACAACTGAACTTGCATCAGGGTGATGGGATTTTTGAGTGGAGCGTTGGTTGATCTCTTAGCTTATCTCACTTCGTAAATTGATTTATTCTGACAATTATTCCATTTACTTCCTATTTTATTGGGTTTTGAATAAGGGTCGTTATAGTTCCAACTTGTAAGACTAAATTTGGTTTTGATTATTAGGTTTGAAACTTATATTCTTTTTTTAAAAAAAACTAAGTTTTCCGCTACTAATTTCTGAAACTAGCCTTAACGTTTGAATACGTGGCGGTAGCACGTCAGTAATTCTCTTACAGGTTATTACAGGTTACTACAGGTGAATACATGTTTTAAAAAGAGAATTACTGGGGTGTTACACTTTAACACTTGCTTTATGCTTTGAAACCACGAGAGTAGGTTGTATTCATGATTCAAATAATCCCTCTAGCTTGAGAGAGTAGTTGGGTGCTTTAGATAACTTTCCCTAATTTATCCCCTAATTTACTTTGATTGATGCATGTTAATTGTGATTTGTGATGAAATTGAGTGGTGTAACCCGAGCCCTAGATATCTCTTAATATTGTTAGTCTCCTCTTAGCTTTTAGTTGAATTGAACTAGTAGAAGTTACTTAGAACCAAACCAATTTCGACTTCATTTAGTTTATTTGAACGGTAGTATCTCGGTGGTTGATTCAACGCCTCTCTTGGGTTTGACCCTTTCTTACCCTTACTATTAGTTAGTGAGACCAAGATAGGATTAATCTTTGGTAGGCTCGACGACAGCCTATCAGGAGCTAACTTTTTGTTTCACAACGAATTTTTACCCATAGACAATATACCTATCTCTTTGTAAGCATTCAAGTGAGACTACGGGCATTACTTCCGCAACCTGATTGAGAACATAGTATTTATTGTTCTAAGTGGTGTCTTTCTGGAAAATAACACATTTCCAAAACGACAAGTGGTAGGAAAATGAACTCGATGACCATCGAGATTAGCAACAAACTAGAAATGAGAATCTCAGAAGACTTTAGAAGGGTTTCATGAGAATGATTGATCAAGAATACTCAAAGGACTTTACAAATGCCTTAAAAGAGAATTCATTACCCACAAAAACTTTAGAAGTGTAGGAGTAAGATCAATATAGTCAAAGGGCTTTAAAAGCGCCTTGAGACTCAGTGTTTGATGCAATTACCCCGTATAGGTATAGAATTCACCAAAGGCTTGGATTGAATCCTATAAATTTCTATTAAGTTAGAAATAAACCTAAGACTTACAAGCATACTATTTACTATTGGATGTAAGGGAATAGTGTCTTGTAAATTAGCTACGACAAATCCAAATTCCAAATAATGGTTAGAGGCCATAAAAATCCGAAACAGACTCGATTTTTGAAATTCATGTTTGAAACTTGATTAAATTTGCATAAAGGGTAAAGACTCATCAATTGCAAATAAGTTTTCAAGGAGAAAACTAACAAATATGGAAATGTATATGCATACATAGCTAGATTGGTTGAAAAGGTTACAATAAAATTCACGGCGTTGATTTAATAAAACCTTTTCACTAATCGGAATGCTTAAGTCTTTTCGTGATTATTCTAGCAAAATTGCGTACATGAAATAATGGCAAAATAGATATCAAAACCGCCTTCCTAAAAATAGTATTTTGGAAGAGACAATGGATATAGTTTAAGGGTTTGTAAATCTAAATAATGCTAGATTTGAAAGCAAACTCAAGAAATCCATTGGTGGATTGAGGGAAGCATGTAGGAATTGGAATGGGTTTTCTCATAAAGTTAATATAAGGTTTGGCTTGTTGAGAAACATGGAAATTCTTTAGTGGGAGCAAAAGTCAATTTTGTAAGGTCCAATAAGAAGTTTCCGAACACTATTTTAAAATAACTATCAAATGCTAAATGCTTAGATTAGAAAGAATTTTTCAATGATGGACCAAGCTAAAGGCGTTACTTAGTACATAGTGGGAATTAAGATCCATTATATAGATTTTATAAAATTTTTGAACGAGTAAAGGAATTTACCGTATTAAACATGAAGGACTTGAAAAGGCCTTCAATCCATATGTATAAGACTAAGTAATTATTTGAACTAAGTATAAGCTAGGAAAATACTAAGTCAAACAAGAAAGACTCAAGTAGAGACTTCCAGCCATATAGCAAACAGTTTAGCAAGACTTAGTGAAACTAGATGAGCTAAAAATTTTGCAATGGGATCAAATTGGAATAATTTTGCAATTACATCCATCATGTATGCTATGATATGGAATTGTCACATGAACTGCATGCTTAGAGCATGACAAGTATAAATACCAATCAACTTGAATCTAAGCAATGGATCTTTAGATTATGATCAAGAACGTCCAAAGTACTTGGTTAAGTAAAAGGATGAGTTCTTGATGCATGGAAAAAAATATAATTTGAGTATTAATATTGCAAGCACAACCTCAGCAAGGATTAGATCCTTGATGAAGAAGCCATTTATAAGCACGAGGTTAAGACATGCCGTGGCTTGAGAATGGTGACATGAACTTATGTCCATGTATATTGTGCGGAAATTTAAGGTAAATTTCCATAATCACAAATGATTAGGGTATCCAAATCATTGTGAGCCAATAAGGAAGCATCATTAGGAAATCTGCTAAATTATATGTTGAGAACATTGTTGCCTTAGAGGCAATAAGGAAGTTGTTAAATGGATAGTTCGTTGTCGAAATTTGATGATTGTAGGTTGTCAAGTTGAAGATCTTAAATCATTAAAATGAGTGGGAGCCATCACTTGGACAATAAATCCTAAATCATGTATAATCCATAAACACACTCGAATTTTATCATCTTATTATGAAAGTGTTCGATAATGAAGATGCTAAGATTTGCAAAGTAATCCTAACTAAATCTATGAAATAAGTGAACCACAACATTCACAATTTCATAAAAGAAATCAAGCATATTAGATATCGGTATGATTTCTAAAGAGTATTACTCTGAAAACATTTAGGGAAAACTATTTATCATAAGATGAAACATTGAAATGTTTCATAGTGGAATAAATTTTTTTTTTACTAACAATTCCACAAACTATTTAATTGTGGTTTGAATTAGATAATGAGTCCATTCGATTTGACGATATTCAAAATAGGGTATCAAGACAATGTCTTGGATAAAGAAACACCTATTAAGTGAACGTTGAATATTATATCGAAACTATCCCTAATCGAGGTCATTTGAAAGTTGGACAATTAATGACCGCGTGAGATTTGTGTGTAGTATGACTTATAGCACCGTTTATTGGGCTACAAGGACAAAAATGTCATAAATCATTTGCTCATGTATAAGTTTGGAACTGTACCGGATCGACTTATGAGAATACTTTAAGAGATTTAACAATCGTCATAAGTATATATATTACTCATTATGGCTATCGGAACCTCTTTCCTCAACCATGAGTATTGTAAGTTCTCTTGTTTAAGTATTAGTCCGCTTTGATGTTGTCAAACGTCTGCCATACAAGGGGAATATAAAGGCACCACTCGGGCGGCTAGGGCCTCTTAGTAAGGGAAGCTAACAATGCAAGACTGAGAATGTCCCCCTATTAACAGTAGGGAACATGTCTCTATTGTTTACAAGGCCTCTCGAAGAGCGAGACTGTAAAAATGCATGACCGTGCTCAGATGGATTTTAGAAATCATCTGCTTATTGACAGTCGAACTTAAAAATCGAGAAACACTTCTAAACGTAACAAGGATGACGATGAATCTTACCTTATAGTTCACGGAGAGATATTAAGTGACATAGGAAACAGGTTATACACAAACAGCACACTTGTCCGAAAGGACAAGTTGGAGATTGAAAGGAATGGTGTTATTCGAACAAGTGTAATATTCCGATAGAGGGTTCAAAATTAATTAGGAAAGCTAATTATTTAGTGAGGTCAAGTGATCGGAATGCCTAACTAGAGGCCTCTTCCGATCAGTAATATGATTGTATAATTAATATTACAGCTTAATCTTGACTAAACCCTTCGGGTCAAACCCAATCGTTTAACCAAACTGAAGCAACAAATTAATCCGAAGGATTAAATGAGTCGATAGAGATTTTACGAACTAAGACGTCGGATTCCGAGCTTAGAGCATCAAAGCCCAGCGTCAAAAGTCGAGTCGAATTTAGGAGTCGACGAGACGGAAAAATCAGTCAAACGACAAGTCAATACATAGTCGTAACCTCGCATTGGCCTAGCCCAGCGAGGGCTAAGATATGTAGGGATGCTAGCCTAAACGCTAGCAAGGCCGCAAGCCCAGCATCCTATGCGCGTGCTGGCTGGAGCTTGTTGGCCGAGCTCGCGTGCTAGTAGTGCTAGCAAGGCCAACCGTACGCTAGCGCTGGGCCTCGCTGGCTACTGCTAGTGCTAGCTAACCTCGGCTGCTTGCCTAACAAGAGCAGCAGCACCCCGCATCTCACAGCAGCTTGTGTGGGCTAGCGAGGGAGGCTGGTGCAGCAGCAGCACCTAGCAACAAGCAGCCCGCATATGCGTGGCTTGCTGTTGCGGGCTAATGCGACAAGGCATAGCTTGGCAGGCCCAAACGAGGGACCAGGCACCAGCATGGCTGCCTGGGTGCCCAAGGCGAGTTGCCAGTTGGCCGCCTCCTATTGCACCATTTATGTAAGGGGCAGTTTACTTGGGGAGCAAGGGGAAAGTGGTCCTCTCCTTATGGTCCTCACCTACCCCTTGCTCACCTTATGCCATTTATTGTTTGATGATTGCCTTGCCATTTTAATAGTTAATTCTTTCTTTTGGCATTTTACCAACTATCCCACATTGAATGGTGATGGGAAATCTTGGGGTCATTTCCCTATAAATACCCATCATTGGGTATTGGGAAATTTACTTGAGTTGGTGAACTTTAAGGGATCTCCAAAAGAGAGAAAACCTTTGTTCGTAAACTCTAAATTTTATTTTGTCTAGCCCCGACTAAGCTTCGGGGTAGGGACCAATTACGGTTCGGTAGCGAGGGTGTGAGCCGTCGGAGGTTCTCGCACTTGCGAAACTTGAAGCTTTCAAGTCCGAGCTCATCGGTTGAGCAAACAACGCTTCTAGGGTAAGTATTCTTTTTCTCTCTTCTCTTGTGTTTTGTTTATTTGCATGCTTTTGTTTATGTTGTAATTATTATGCATGCGATCCGGTTATCGGGTTTTGTTTCCGCGCGGTGTCGGACACCGCAAAACCCAACATTACAGTGAGTACAAAGAAGCTGAGACTTGTCTGGTTTATCTTTTTTTTTCATCCGAACCTTTGGTTTTACCTCTCCCCATGCTTTTTCAAAGAGCGAAACCCACCACAAAAGGTGACTTCTCATTTGGGATAACTTTAGCTAGTCGAACATGTTCATCCTGAACCATCGATTGATAAGTTTTGCCAAGAGTGGGCAAAGGGTCTTGAGACAAGATGCCAGTACGAGTTTGAGCGTAGTACTTTGTGTATAAGCCCATCAAAAATTCACGAACCCTTGTCTTCACTACGTTAATCGTGTTAATGACCTAATGTTCATGCACTATATAAAAAACATGTGATCATTGGTTCATGATTGTTGAGTTCTTCCCAAGAGGATGTTAGATTTCCAAAATATGTGGCCACGGACATTGATTTTGATTGTTCACACTTTGAAATAGAGGATTACAATTGCTGAATTCGAGAGCCATTAACCATAGAAAAACGAGATTTAAGAGTATCCCAAATATATTTAACATTTTTGTATTTAGAAAAAGGTACACTTGACTTCAGGATCAATGGTGTTCATAAGGCAAGAAATTAACATGGCGTGGAGGGTGTTCTAGTCTGCATGAGTACAAGGAAGAACATGTAATGTGATTAAACCATCAAGAAAACCAAATTTACGACATTCCTCTAACGTGCTTTGAATATCACCGGCCCATTAATTCATTGTAGTTATTCCAACGAAGATGGGTTGAAGTGATGAAATCTCTAGGATGGTCTTGAGGAACAAGGTACTAGGGTGATGTAATGTCTATGTATAGAGGCGGAGGTGGTAGTATATCATCACCAGCCATGGTGTTTGTGGTTTAATGAGCTTGAGAAACTAATAACATATAGAATTTGAGAGTTAAAGGGCTCTAAGCTTTCCCTTGGGATTCATTGATTGAGTTATAATACAAGATAATACCTAAAGATAACATCTAGAGATATGATAAAATCTACAAATTTACACAATAATATCACAACTCAAAACAAATCTTATATATAATTAAGTAAATAATCCAAAAATATATCTTCCCATATATCTTCATAATAATTATCCTAACAATTTTCCTTTTATAAAATGTGGATTCTAAGATGATTTTGATTGTGATTATACTTTCATCAAACACACTAAACTTAAGTTCTTTTAACAAAGGATGGACAAAAAGTTTACAAATTCGTTTCAATATCCACAATTACAAACATCTCAACAACTCAAAACTTTACAAAACTACTAAAATTTTTATTTATTCTCTCAAAATCACAAGCAATATATATCCTAGAGTTTAATGAGAAACCAACAACCAATTTGATGCATTTGAAAAGGAAGAAGAAAATGTTCTTAAGACACCACAATACCCTTCGAAATCATTCATGACACATCTACTGCTGGTCAATCTAAATCCACATTTGGTCTGTTCTTTCGGAGCATGGAGCTCTCATTGCTTGATATTTACGTAACACCCCAATAATTTTCCCTTTTTCCAAACCACCTACTTAAAATAAAATATAGAAGAACTATTGACATGTCACTACCACGTGTTAATAAAATGTAAAGGTTTTATCAGCATTTAGCAATGTAAAATCCAAACTTAAGTTTTAAAATAATATATTAAATAAAACCAATAGTCAACGCCTACAAATTAGAATTATATAAGACCCCTATTTAAATTCAACCGATGTTTAAATCCAAAGCATAAATAAAATAACAACTTATAAATAAGTTCGACACAATAATCGATTATTCTCAATCACACCAATCCCTTGACAAATACGTATGTCAAATTCCTGAACTTTACCTCATCAAGCTAGCTTGTGCAATATTGCTCCCCAACAATACAAGTGTAATAATTGGATTATTACAGGGTCATTAAAGGCAAAGGCCATGACAAATAGACACGCACGCACGCACGCAACACACACAACACACACACACACAAACACACAATACTCAGCTTTAGCAAAGCTGACACACAATACTCAGCTTTAGCAAAGCTGAGTATGTACACACAATCAACAACGTTTTAAACCTAGCATGCTCAATTAATTGAAAAAAAGTAAACATATACAACATGAATTTATTACTAAAAACTCCACACTAATAATTCAAATAATTCAACATACTCACCAACCAACTTCAATCACGTGACTCTTTATGTTAATTTAACTAGCTTGTTGGCCCATTCGATGCGCAGGCTATTATCTATAGGTTATTCTTCTTGACATTTATTGCTTGTTAATGTTATGCATAGGTATTTACGTGATAATGAAATTTTACTATACAAGATAATTAAAAAAAAAAACATAATTATAATAAGAAAAAGGTCAAATCAACTATGAATGTAATACGCTTATTCAATGTGTACTGATAATTAGCTCAAATTTTTTTCTAATGAGGAAAACGAAACTAAGTTATTACTTGAATTATGCAAGTTATGGAATGCCTAAAGTGTTTAACACTATATAATCTATATTTAAGTTAGTGGGAATAAAGTTAGTGGGAATATGAAAGAAATAATGTTGATTAATAACATTTGTAATGAATTAACTTTAAGAATAATGATTTTAATATAAATGTTTTATAAAAAAAAAATAGAAAAAAAAAGTTAAATGGTGAGTGTGACATGTGGCATTATTGGTATGTGTTATTATATACCAAAACAATAATTAAAGGATAGTGCGGCTGCAAGAATGGGTACGATGCAATTCCATTCTTACAAAATTAGTCTAGGATCCCTTCGATCTAACTCTCTTTATAATATAAAATATAAATACCAAAAGAAAAGAGGACAAGTTGATTAAACAAGCCTTAAAAAGTCACGGCTACCACTGTGTACCCTAACCCATAATTGTCTATACTCTAGAAGTGCACAATTCCCAGAGTTTTATTGCTTATTCACTTGCACTTTGCGTGATTACAGGCTTAATTAATAGCTGACTCATTCAATTAAACCATATACCCAAATCATGAATACAAATTTACTACAAAAATCTTATTTAGGATAATATATAATGATCACATCACAAATTGACCTCCAATTCCTATAAAATTCAAAGATATCCTAATCATTGAACATGACATAGTCAACTTAACCCACCTAGTCATTTCGACAAAATCCACTTTTACTTCACCTTCTAACAAGTTATGCTTGAGTAATAATTAAATAAATAAATTGCCTCATTGAATAATTAATAAATTATTCCACTTAAACCATTCAATTCCAATCCTTTAATTAATTATATCACATGCTGACTAATTAAAAAAATGATCAACATGCTTGTATTAATAATTTATATACCACCATGGTCCATAAATAATATAATTAACGCAACATGCTTGCATCAATATTCCATACAAACATGATCAATCCACCAATACATGCCTTATAAACATAAGCACATGAATTAATTTAACGTATAACCAAACACTTTCCATCTAAAAGTTCCCTAAACATGCAATGAAACTAAATTCTTTCCTTTGGTACCTAAACATGATTCCCCTCATAACGAAGTAGACATGTATGTAAATCGTACAAACGATTCTTTTTTTCACTTCTAATCACTCAAAATTCTCCTAGGGAATAATCTCCTAGAAAAATAATCAACAGTACAATTAATATTTGCAACCCAAATAATTTTTGAATATATTTTAATGAAATACCTCTTAAACCTTCAGTAAAATCACTCCTTTAATTTATGTTTAACTAGATGAAGCTCATGCGATACACGGTTTGTTTGTATTTTTTAAAACTAAAAAATATATATAGTATATATGTATTTATGTGATAAAATTATTATTTTATTCATTGTACGTAGTATATCATTTAATATGTTTATTTTGAAATAAATTGTGAATTTTCTCTCATTCTTTATATATTTAGATAGTCAAAAGATAATATTTAATTAATTTAAACTCTAAAATCTCATTCGCCAATTTTGCTTATGTTTCACTTGAATTATTTAATTCTATAAGAAAATCACAAATTTCTTATTTAATTGGCTATAACTAAAATTTATAATCCTACATGGGGCGTTAAAAAATTATACTATTACATGTCACTCTAAAAACTCGGGAAAAAACTCCCCTTTATATATATACTAGTTTTGTGCCCAAACGATGCCCGGATTAATTGTCCTAAACTTTTAGCTTAAATACAATCATATAACCCCTTTTGATAATGTAAAGTATTTAGACATACGATATCATACCGCTTATTTATATAATAGTGTACTTTTTGTAGTTTTATCTGTAAATAGATATTTATGTTATTATTAACTTGATATTTTTTATTGCACTTAAATTATTTCTAATGAACAGAAAGTATTTTTACCCAACTAAAATTATTTTTTCTCATTAAAACTTATTTTTACTGATCTTCTATTTTTTTTAAAATATATTATTAATGGGTCTCATTTCAAAGAACTTTGTAAAACGAATTTTATGATGGAAATAATACTAAGTTATAAGATATTTATTAAAAGTTATAATTAATTTTGTATATATGAAATATTTGAAGTATATCGATAATAAAACGCTATACAACATTTTTATCTTACAAAAATCTATCCAAAATTCGCTTACTTAACACCCTATGTGTCACATAATACCTATTTGTCGCCTACGTGGCTCGACACTTAGCGAAAAACTAGAATGCCAAGTGTCGATGTTTCGTGGCTTGGCTGCGAGACCGACTTTATATATTAGTGATATGATATGATAGGATATATATATATATGTACATGTACATATATATATATGTACATATATATATATATATGTATGTATGTATGTATGTATGTATGTATGTATGTATGTATGTGTGTGTGTGTGTGTATATATATATATATGTATATATATATGTGTGTGTGTGTTGGGGGGGGTGTGTGTGTGTGTGTATATATCCCAAAATTGATTTTTAATTAAACCCTAAAAATCAAGATTATCCATAATTAAAACCCTAGCTAGTTTATAAATTATGAAAATAAAAATTAAAATAGTATTATAATATAAAATTATTAATTTAAATCATAAGCATGATTATATAATCAATGTGTCATACTTTAAACATAACATTAAAGATTAAAACCAAGTATATATAATTACTAGTTTTGTGCTCGGGCGAGCCAAGATGGTTAATAAAAGTTTTGGGTAAACTTTTTGGATTGAATGTTAAATAAGGTCATATAACCCCTTTTGATAATACAGAATACTTAGACATACTAAATTGAAATTATATTTTATTGAACTGAAATTATTTTTACTGAATTGAAAGTATTTTTACCAAAACAAAAATTATTTTTCCTGATTAAAATTATTTTCACTTATTATCTATTATTTTTGTAAATAAATTAAATATATTATACATAGATCTTATTTTAAATAACTTTTTAAAATGAATTTATGATGGAAGTAACACCAAGTAATAACATATTTATTGTTATGATTAATTTTGTATATATGAAATACTAGAAATATATCGATATTAAAACTCTATACAACATTTTTATCTTTAAAAATATATCTAAACTTAATACCTATTTATCGCCTACGTGGCGTGACACTTGGCGAAAAACTAGAATGTCAAGTGTCGTCGTCTTAAGGCCTGACTGCAAGACCGGCTTTATATATTAGTGATATAATATGTAACACAATAAAAAAAATTAAAAAAAGAGAGAGAGAGAGAGAGAGAGAGAAAGGAGGAGAGAAAAGGGTATGTGTTGCAGGTGGTATGGCAGGCGGAAGTGTTAATTTTGGGCATAATAAAATAATGAATAATGAGGTTTAAGTAAAGAATTGGACCCAAAAAGAAAGTAAGATAATACGAATTGAGCTCTTTTAAAATTATCAAATCAGCTTTATAAGAATTTTGAAAATTTATATTCAAATAACATTAAAATAATTATTTCAAATATTTCATATATATATATATATATATATATATATATATATATATATATAAAGGGAGAAATCTGGTAAGAACTCCTCCTTATAAATGAACATTTTCTTATGTAAGAACCCCTTATGTTCTAAATTTTTTTTTCTTATGTTCTAATTTTTTTTTTTTTTTGCTTATATTCAAATGTTTTCCTTATGCTCTAAATTTTTTTAGCTTATATTCTAAATTTTTTTTTTCTGTTTATATTCTAAATTTTTTTTTTCTGCTTATGTTCTAAATTAACTATTTTTTATGTTCTAAATTTTTTTCAAGCTTATGTTTTAAAGTTTTTCCTATATTCTAAATGTTTTTCCTTTGTTAAATTTTTTTTCTGCCTATGTTCTAAACTCTTTCCTATGTTCTAATTTTTTTTTTTTTTGCTTATGTTCTAAATTTTTGTCCTATGTTCTAAATTTTTTTTTTCCCTATGTTCTAAATGTTTCATGCTTATGCTCTAAATTTCTTCCCTATGTTATAAAATTTTTCCAATATCCTAAATTTTTTTCCCTTATGTTCTAAAATTTTCTCTATATTCTAAATTTTTTTTCCCTATATTCTAAATTTTTTTGTATGTTCAATATATTCCATATGTTCTAAACTCTCATCCAAATTCTTGTCTCCAATTCTCCACATTACACAAATAATGAACATACATGGAATTCGAACCCATATCTTTTGTGCATTTGCACAATACTCTACCCGTTGAGCTAATAGGCTAATGCATATAAAATATATGAAAGAATATATAACTCGAATTTACCTACTATATAAACTATAAACACATAAAATTAGTTCTAATAAGATTGTCATACGTTGAACGCCAAAGGAATTACAATACGCACACGAAACACATAACATACATCAGTTAGTGGTACAAGCATCCATTGAATACCAAAGTAAATAATATACATCAAGTGCAGGAATAAAGTGATGAAATCAAATTTCCCCATCTTAAGCTCTAAATATACTTCACACTATCATGCATCTCTTGTTTCCATTCCAAACTCATAGTAAGGTTATATTACTAAACTTGATCAGATAGCAATCACAATCGCAATTGTAATCGCAAGAATTATAGAACACCAATAAATAGCTGATAATCTGACAAGTTTTAATTTGATGAATATGTGTTTCCTTGATTTACATTCCAGTAAAACATGTATATATACATATACAACCTAACTGAAGGTAAAGCCCACACATATGTGCAGCCCACAAAAGCTAAATATACAATTAAATCTAATACAATATAAGCTTCAATATAATCGCAATTAATCCAAATAACTTAAAAAGCAGGAAGAACTGACCAACAGAACAAACCAAATCGCAAAAAGCTGGAAAATTTTGAGAAAAAATCGCATAAAAAATCGCAGCAAAATAGTATCAAAATCGCAAAAGAAAACCAAACAAAAATAAAATCAAAATTAGAACAAAAAAATCGAACAAGTAAACAATCAAACTGATAAATAATCGAACAAATTAAATAGAAATCGCCAGAAAAATTAATTAATGAAGAATTCGCACAAAAGGCGTAAGTTCAAGCAAATTTGAATGAAGAATTTGAAGAATCTTGCTATGAAAGCTTTGAATGAATCCAAAAAGAGTCGCGAAATTGGGGAAGAATTTTAGAGAGAGAAAAATGCTACACTAGTTTTGAGAGAGAGAAATAGCTGACCATTTATTCTAAAATTTCTATTATACCACAAAAAGTTAATTAATTTACAATAGTGCCATTATTTTGATCTAGGTAAACGTAGAGTGTTACATTTTATTTGATCCAATGGCTGAAAAATGTTTTTTTATATATATAATGGATTCTTATATAGAGGAGGGTTCTTATATATATATATATATACACTATCTCCGTTAAATGTTTTGTGCAACTTTTGTCAAAAACGGGATTACAATTAATTAAAACCATTTGTTTCAAATGATGTTAGCTAAATAAAGTACAAAGTAATGTATCTCAAAAGTAATTCTAATATGTAAAACACAACTCAAGAAAATACTGGTTTGTTTGAAAATGTGGTAGTGGTTGACTGGTTGTGATAGCTAGAATGAACTGAATAATGATAATGAACAATAAAGGATAAAATGAGACAATAGTTGTGATGCATTATAGATTGGATTTGACACTTTATTTGTAGTTCCTGTTGTTTGATTAGATTAATTTAATTTCCTTAATTTTTTTTTATTATTCTCATGTCTTTGATGATGTACATTTTAGCACTTTTTGTAAATTTATAGTGAATGGACATGACTACCATTTGGAGGTCGGGATTACTTAACGATAGATGCTAATTATCAAGTTAGGTTACTTTTATCAAAGAAATTGCCTATTCTCAATAAATTGATCAATCATATGCAAAGGCTTTTTACCGACAAGCAAGTAAATGTCTACAAGATTGTTGAAATAACATTTAAAATTTTACATGTAGGATTCACATTATTATGACAATTGTCTCTTCCTTACAATGAAGTATATTGGTGAAATTATGATGAAATCTTAGATCATTATGCACAAGATATAGTCAAGGATGAACGAGACACCTATTTAAATTTAAATTGAAGTATTGTGAAAGTCCACAATGTTGTTGGTTTAAACTAATGAAGTATGCTTGGTATTTTCGAGAATTATCAAACAACTTGAATAGAGAAATTAGACAATGGGAGTGTATGATTAGGAGTGGTTGGGACAAAAAGAGAGATTCGAGGCAAAAGAGAGGTTTGTGTCACGTGCTGACTATTTCCACATAGTCTTTTGCACGTGGCCTACTAGAATCACCATCGGTTAGATTCTAGTCAAGGATCCCCGAAGTACTTAGCAAGACTTAGTGATGATGCTACTAAGTTAAATGTGGGAAATTTAAAGGCTCGAGTAAGAAAGCAAGTAAGAAAGTATGTAAGTGAGAGGTTTGTGAAGGGATTCTTTTACTAATGCTTGAGAGAGTTTACAATTTCTTGGATGATGCAAAAATGAGGGGGAGAATTTTTATTTATAGGCCTCCAACCTAATGCTTGAGAGAGTTTACAATTGATTGAATGATGCAAAAATGAGGGGGAGGCTTTTTATTTATAGGCCTTCTTACTACCCAGAACTTCCCTTCTAGAGTGTTCTTAACCTACTCAAATGGAGGGTTCTACACACAAAGGTCCTAGAAGATTCTACACCATTCTTAAGTACATGACTTTTATAAATAAGATTCCGAAAAGTTCTATACAATTCTAGCACTTATCATTTATTCAAGATTGCCCTAGAAAGTTCTAGAAGCTTCATGGCGTTTTCAGGCCCTGCTGTATCAGAAATTCAACTTCACCATGATGTTTATTGACCCGAAAACGGTGGGCCCCCTAGTTTGGGATCATTTGGATTTCATTTGGGCTTCCAAACGGCCTATTATTGTGAAATTGTCAATGTGGTGTTCACTAAAACTCTATAGGAAGAAGATGCTGACAAACATCCATGGGCATCTCCTTTAGCCTCAATTGTTGTCTAATGCCCATATAAGTATATGACCACATTGACATTATCAATGATGAAGGACTTGCGTCGTGACATTTGGATAATTTATATTTTAATGTTTGGTTGAGAGAGAATGTAGAGAGACTATTGAGTCGATAAAGCTAATTTTGGAAAATCTAGTAATAGGAGTTTTTGGAGAGAATGGATTGTACTATTTGAAGGGGAAATGACTTAGTTTATAGATTTAGAACTTTTTATCAAATTTTCTCAATTTAATAATTAATTTATTTCAAATATTTGGATCAAACTTTATTAACATTAACCAAAAAATTTGTTAATCTACAAGAGATAATATACTTATGAGGGATCTTGTTAAAATTTGGCTCATTTTATATTTTATTGTTATCAAGTTTGTATAATTTTCATACGTATGAAAATGAGGATACACATGTTTTAAGATGCATATTGAAGAATGTGAAAAGTCAAATAATGGGACATGATTAGGGGATTTTTCCCTACCAATCATCATCTGACAAGTGGACCATTCAGGCTCTGCCAAGTGTCCGCCACATGGACCAATTGGAGCCTGCCACGTGTCAAGTGTTGACCAGTCCACCTTGGACCTCTTATGCTAAGACACGTGGCCTCCCCCATGCCAAATGGGAAAACCGACCACCTAGGCCCAAAGTCTTGTGGAAGCCCAATCAGCCCTAGGTTGACCTAAACTTAGGACTGGCACGCATCCCAAGGCATATAAATACCTTCATTAATCCTCATTAAAGCGGGATTCAACAATTAATTACTCTCACCTAGAGAACCTAAACACACTGATCACTCCTCCCCTAGAGGAACCAGATCTCCCAACCTTTACTTTTCCGCACTTATTACTCCTCAAACAAGTACTAACTTGACCATCGGAGGCGGAACTCCCACCACAAGGAGTCTCCGTTGTTTTGCAGGTACAGGCGCAAGTAGACCAGTCCCGGAATTGTAACTCTCCCGCAAGACATCAAAAAACCCCAAAGCATTTTGGCGCCGTTTATGGGGAGAGTACTTTCGAGATGGAATCACAATTTGTACCGAATCAAAGCGAGAAACGTCCTATGGACGACCCTCAGGTCTATAGTGATCAGGATACCGAAAATGAGGTCGAGGTTGAGACTCATACGGCCCTAGACGGGACCTTACGAGCTCGACGAACTTGTTCCTCTAAAAAGAAGGAACGAAAGGATTGCCAGGCTGGATCTAGTAAACCTGCCGGCCAGCCGCTTGATCATCATTAGGCGGCCGAAGGATCTGCCCCCATCACTAGAAGTGAACTCATGACCTTCATGAATAGCTTCAAAGGGGAGATCCAGGATCTCATCAATAAGAAGACTCCTGCTCCATCCATAGAGCAATCGACTAGAAGATCCTCCCATTCTGAGAGGAAGAAGCCTGTACAGGGTCGGGAGGCGACTCCTTATCCTAAATCTAGGAAGTGGGAGCCGCCAGTGATTGACCTAACGAAGTACCACTTTCCCTCACCAGGAAAGAGAAAGCCCATCCGTCATGTTCAGGCGGATGGATCAAAGAAAACTTACTCAGATGCTCGATTGTTGCTAGAGTAGAAGAAGAGTGACCGACTGTCAGAGTCGGCCTCTACTTCCGATTTTCAAGACAGACGGCACAATACCTCCATGAGGTATTCACAATCCCATTATGAGAGCCAGACACGCGACACCTCCTGTCGGTCCGGATCCCATAAAGACCAGTCAGCTCCGCATGTGCCACACCAGCCATACGTGCCGCAACAACAATATTTCTTGCAGCCTCCTCTGTTTGGAGGGCAGGCGGCAAGAAACGTCCAACCTTTGGACTGGAAACTACGGTTGCTTAAACTTGGAGAACAGTCGTCCGCCTTCTCCAAGGAAATTATTGAGGTCGTTCAGCCGGCTAAAGTGAAGAATGTGTTAGTAGGCGCCTATGACGGCACTACTAACCCAGAGGACCATCTGATGGCGTTCACCAATCTTATGTACCTCTAAGGATTGGATGATCCCATATGGTGCAAGTGCTTCCCAGCTACTTTGAAGGGCTTTGCACAACAGTGGTTCGGCAACCTGCCGACTGGTTGTGTGAATAATTTCAAGACCCTCGCCTACTTGTTCACCTCCAACTTCGCCATGAATATTCCTGCTAAGAAGACGACCCTTGACCTAGGGACTATACAGCAGGGGGAAAAGGAGGGACTTCGTTCCTACATCAGGCGATTTAACCTGATGAGAATTCAGATACAAGGGTTGCCGAATGAGGTAGCCTACACTGACTTCTTCAGAGGACTTGAGGATGGGTCGACCTTCAAGTTTGACCTGATCCGAAAGAGAGTTGCTACTCTTCAAGAAGCATTAATTGAGGCGGAAGCCTACATACAGGCGACTGACCTGTGTAATACTGGGAAGCAGTCGGATGGAAGAAGGTTTGATAAAAAAGAGAGCCGACCAAAGCAGTCGGCTAATAAAGATGCGAAGAAGAGAAAAAAAGTCTGGGCGGCCGACTCCTCTGATCAGCCGTCCTAGAAAAAGAAAAAAGAGTTTAAACCATACTCCCCGAAGTATGAGTTCAATAAGGATAGTCGAGCTATCCTCAAAGAAATGCAGGGGCGGATGGCCATTGAGAAGCTGGCCCCCATGAAAGGTTCTGCGAATAATCGGAACCAAAAGAAATTCTGTAATTTCCATGAAGACATAGGTCCTGAAACCAATGAGTGTATTAGCCTCATGCGCTACCTGGACCGCCTGGCTGAAAAAGGTGATCTTGACTCCTATGTCAAGAAGTCCAAGGGGAAGGCTTCCCCCAAACAAAAGCAGTCGGCCAAGAAGAATCACCGGAAGGCCGACAGTTCAGATACTGATCACGCAGTTGTCTATACCATAGCAGGCGGCTTCGCTGGAGGCGGCCCCATAATTAGGGGCAACAAAGATAACATCAGGCGGTTGGATGTTAATTCCGTCAATCAAGGACGGACCGCCAAGAGTACATTCCTAGAAACTGTCATCACTGAAGAAGATCTAGAAGGTGTAAGGGGGCCGCATGACGACCCCATTGTCATTGAATGTAAAGTGGCCAAACAAAGAGTTGGTCGGATCCTCATAGATACCGGCAGTTCCTCTGATCTCATCAGCAACAAGTGCTTGGCAAAGCTCAAGTACAAACCTGACTACATACATCCGGTATCTCACCCTTTAGTAGAGTTTGGAGGAAGTGTTGTACACCCAGTGGGACGGGTGGATTTACCCATCCGCCTGGGTGAGAAAGGGGAGGGTCGTCACATGGTGGTCCGGTTCTTAGTTGTTGAAGAACTGTCAGCCTAACACATGATGGAACAACTCTAAAGCTGTCATCATCCCATCTCTTATGCTGCTCAAATTTGATAAGGATGATGGAACAGTCGGCTCCCTAAGGGGAGATCAGAAGATGGCCCGAGAATGTTACCTCTCGGATATCAAACCCACTATAGTAGTTGCTGGCCCAAGTGGAGAGAACAATGACCTTGAACAGATCAAGGTGAATGCGCTTGCAGCAGGCGACAAGAAAAGAAAGGCTGCCCAATTGGGGGCCAAGAGAAAAGAAAAACGATAGCAATCACTAGCAGAGGAGCGGTCAGACGAGTTCCGCCCTCAGCCGGTTGGTGAGCATACAAATGTCGTCTTGGACAACTCGCGTCCTGACCGAACAGTCAAAGTTGGGATGATTGCTCTTACAATGTTGGGTGATGATCTTCTCCAACTCTTGAAGGAATTCAAGGATATCTTTGCATTCGAGGTACATGAGATGCCAAGTATCAGTCCAGACTTGGCAGTGCATAAACTAGCTGTGGATCCGAAAAAGAAGCCGGTCCGGTAAAAGAAACGAAACCATGGTGAAGAAAGAAGTCAGGCGGCTGCCACCGAGGTTAAAAAGTTGCTTGATGCCGGGTTCATTCGGCAATGTTATTTCCCTGACTAGGGTGCAAACGTTGTACTAGTAAAGAAGCCGAATGGTACCTGGCGAATGTGTGTGGACTACCCTGATTTAAACAAGGCGTGCCCCAAAGATAATTATCCATTGCCTAAGATCGAAAGTCTGGTCGACTCAACAGCCGACCATGCCTTAATGAGCTTCATGGACGCTTACTTTGGCTTTCATCAGATCCCTTTATGGAAGAAGGATCAGAAGAAGACGACCTTTATCACTGATCAAGGGTTGTATTGCTATACTGTCATGCCGTTTGGTTTGAAGAACGCCCCGGCCACCTTCCAAAGAATGATAAATACGGTCTTCTTTAACCAAATTGGAAGGAATGTCGAAGCATACATTGATGATATGATTGTAAGTCCAAGCTTCAAACGGACCATTTGGCCGACCTCCGAGAAACATTCACCACACTCAGGCGGCACCATGTCATGCTCAATCCCAAGAAATGTGTTTTTGGGGTTGAGTCTGGGAAGTTTCTCAGATTTCTCATTAATCAGAGAGGTATAGAGGCGAACCCTGAGAAAGTGCAGGCGGTCATCGACATGCAGTCGCCTCGCACAGTCCGAGAGGTTCAGAAGTTAACAGGTTGTCTAGAGGCCCTGGGAAGATTTCTCAACCGGTCAGGCGACAAGTGCCTTTTCTTTTATCGGGCGATAAAGAAGAGAGCTAGGTTTGAATGGGGGCCGAATGCTGAGGCAGCCTTCCAAAGACTAAAAGTCCATTTGCACTCCTTACCAAGGCTAGTCAGTCCCTTGCCCAAAGAAGTGCTCTACATGTACCTCGCAGTGTCTGACCATGCTCTAAGTGTCGTCCTCCTTGCTGAAAGAGACGGCTGTCAGCTCCCGGTCTACTTTGTCAGTCATGTGTTGAAGAATGCTGAGTTGAGGTACCTCCTACTGGAAAAATTCGGTCTCGCTCTCTTCATGGCATTTAGAAAATTGAAGCCTTACTTCTTGGCACATTCAGTCGTCGTATACACAGATCAGTCAATCAAGCGGCCACTGACAACCATGGAGTCGTCAGGCCGAATGATCAAATGGGCGATAGAGATTCAGAGCCTTGAAATCATATTTGAACCAAGAAGAGCGGTAAAGGGGCAAGCATTTGCTGATTTTATTGTAGAGATGACTCGGCTCACTGATTCTCAAATTCCAGACCAAGTTTGGAAGGTCTATGTGGACGGGAGCTCCACTTCGAATGGTTGTGGGGCAGGCGTCATATGTCAGTCGCCAGAAGGCGACAGGTATGAATATGCTCTACGCTTTAACTTCCAAGCCTCGAACAACGAGGCGGAATATGAAGCTTTACAGGCTGGTATCCGCATGTGTAAGGCGGCTGGGGCAAGAAGAATAGACGCCTGTTCTGACTCACAATTGATCGTGAGTCAATACAATGACGAATACGAAGCAACCCATCCGACCATGATTAAATATTTGCAGGCGGTACGACAGGCGGCTGGGTAACTTGAGGAGTTTCATTTAACTCAAGTACCCAGGTCCGAAAACAACCAGGCGGATGTTCTCTCAAAGTTGGCATCCTCGGCCTCCTGTGATACTCCAAGAACCGTCTTCTGGGAAATTATGGAAAAGAGAAGTGTTGAAGAAGAACCTATTGGAGTTCTAGATCGAAGTTTAACCTAGATGGACCCAATCAGGGCGTATTTAACAGACGGCACCTTGCCGAATGATCAATCCCAGGCGGCCCTACTAAAAAAACGGGCGTCCAACTTTGAAATGTGTAAAGGCAAACTATTTAAGAAGAGTTTTCTTTTGCTCCTCTTAAAGTGTGTGACCCAAGAAAGAGGACGAGAGGTCCTAGAAGACCTACATTCAGGGTATTGTGCTTCACAAGTTGGCGGCATGTCACTTGCTAAACGGGCAAGGCGGCAGGGTTACTTCTGGCCTACCTTAGAAGCAGACGCCGTGGAGATGGTGAAAAAATGTGACAAGTGCCAGAGGTTTGGCAAGTTGATCCATCAGCCGGCCACCGACCTCACGACCATCCATAGTCCAATCCCATTTGCTAAATGGGGTATGGATATCCTGGGTCCCTATACGCCTGCCACAGGCGGCAGAAGGTACATATTGGTAGTAGTCAACTACTTCACCAAATGGGTAGAAGCAGAGGCTGTTAAAGGAATCAAGACAAAGGATGTGATCTTATTCATCTAGAAAAATGTCATCACTCGGTTTGGGGTGCCCATGTCTATGGTTTTTTATAATGGTCCCCAATTTGAGACGCATGTTCTCAAAAATTGGCTGGGAGACCAAGGCATCTCACACTGCTTTGCATCAGTCGGCCGACCACAAGCAAACGGCCAAGTAGAAGCTTTCAATAAGATCATCTCAAACGGTATTAAGAAGAAGATTGAACGAGCAGGCGACCTATGGGCAGACGAACTACCACATGTTCTCTAGGCCATTAGGATGACTGAAAAAGGGGCGACTGGAGAAACTCCATTCCTCCTAACTTATGGGGCAGAAGTTGTTCTACCAATTGAACACTACGAGCCGACTCTTCGAATAATGCTGTATGACGAAGAGGCGAATTGGGAATCCATTCGCTTGGCATTGGACTCACTCCCAGAACAGAGAGGCAATGCAGCCCTGCGCCATGAAATCTACCGCTTGAAAATGACAAGGTCATATAACAAAAGAGTACATAGGCGTCCACTCAAAGTGGGGGACTTTGTACTAAGAAAGATGGAAGTAGTCGGTAGGGCTAATGAGTCAGGAAAATTAACTCCCAACTGGGAAGGACCCTACCGAATCTATGAAGAGGTCAAGGACGGCACCTACCGCCTGGAAACACCAGACGGCCAACCCTTACCTCGAACTTGGAATGTAGATAATTTAAAGAAGTATTATTTTTGAATGATGTAAATAGCCGAGAGCTACTAATAAAGTTTGCTATTTTTCTTCATCTATATTGTATATAGAGAGGCATGCCGACTGCTCCATTTAGCAGCCGGCTACTCTCCATTATCTCATCAATTGAGGGGCATGCCAACTGGAAAACCAGTCGGCTACTCTCCATATTACTCAAATATGCATTCAATTAAGAGGGGCACACCGCCTGTAGCTATACAGTCGGCTACTCTCCTATACTTAGTTTTCCATGAACTACCCAAGGCCTATGGCCGAATGATCAGACCAGGCGCTCAACCAACTGATCCAATCTTTAAACTAATACGACCTGTCCCAACATAATAGTAGGCGTCCGACGGCATCCCTCCGGATGAAATTCGTCGCAGAGAGCAGCTCCCTTTTGGGTGGAACATTGCTCTATAAACTAATTACACGACACCTAGACGATTGTCCCCAGGGGCAACCACGTAGCCGTTTTTGAGACAAGGATAACTCTAACACTAAACCAAACAAGTGTTAGCAGTTAACATCCGCGTCGGATGACCGTCTGTATTACTTGGGATAAGTACAACTGGTACCTCTTGAGTAAATAGCCAACAAAAATTGGTGAACCAAGGGGATCAGCTGGCCTCCGCCGCCTGGTACCTCTACTACTCAAGCATAAAAGCTGATGAATGGGTAATCTCAAAGATTACTCATAAGTCACTTTATCATACTTAGTTAGGATCCAAAAAGGTATGACGAGTCCGCCTGTCCAAAGGAAAAGAAGAGCTCTCGTACCATGACCCCTACGAAGACGATTTCTTTTTAAACCAAACATGTTTGAAAATCTGGTTCGTAGGTCAACTGTTTTTTGGCAAACAGGGACTCAAGAACTATTCCTATTTAAACAAATAGGCGGGCTGGGTATAAGTGGTTTGTCCCTTTCTAACTTGAAAAAGTTAAACAAACTTAACGTGTTTCCTAAAATACGTTGGGGGTCCGACTGGGTAAATGGTCGACTGATCGCCTAACCTGGAACCAAGACAATCAGTCGTCCAGGGGCGTAGGCAGTCGGTACCTAGTACCTGTTCGCAATCTTTGGCTTACGATACGTTACAAATTTTAAAAACATTTTTAGCCGAAACAGTCGGTATGACATGCAAGCGGATATCAAGGATCCTCGACACTTTGCAAAAATAAAGCATAAAACAAGATTATGTGATCAAAGATGACCAAAAGATGGTCGCTGAATTCATATAAACAGCCGGCCATAAAGACCAGCAAAATATTCAATACCCCGGCCCCCTAGCCGGGTAAAGTGATACAAGAATAAACGGCACGCAGGCCGAAGAAAAGTTAAAGACATAAAAGCTTTAAGATTGAGGCGGGGCTTCGGTATTGACTGCTGCCTGATCAACAAGGGACGCCTGGTTCTTGGAAGCATCCTTCTTACTTGTCTCGGCATCAGGGGCAGCTTCTTTAGACACATCCACCTCAATCGGCTGCAGGGCTACCACCTCTTCTTCCTCTTCAGAGTTGGAGTCGGCCGCCTCATCTTCGCCAACCGCCTGCTGCATGATCATTCGGTTGTGCTCTTCAGTACAAGCGTTGAACTTCTTATCCCAGGCAGCATAGTGAGCTTTTGGGAAGAGGGATGTCCAGGTCATCTTCATGATCTGAGCCGAGTCTTCCATCATGGCTTGAGCTAAAGCCATCTTTTCAGCCTCGGCCTTCGCATTAAGATCTTTGGTGATGGCCGCCTCCTGCTTCTCCAGGCGTTCCTTGAGTGTGTCAAGAGACGTCTGCAGACCTTCAGCCTTATGGGCGATGTTTTTAAGGGGCTGCAGCTCATCTTTGAGGCTCTTGACCGCCTGCTCCAGCTCGTTGTTCTTCTTCTTGGCCGCCTCCAGCTCAGCGCGGATAGTGGAAGTGGCCTGCGCCTGATAATAAAGAATATTAGTTGTCAAAATTTCATTTTGGGCAATTTGAAACATTGCCTTATCAGAGTCAGAGGCGGCCATAGCTTTAGCAGCCTTTACCTCTTTATTCTTGGCGTTAATCGGCCTACGGAGGCCGTGTACTCGCAGCAGGGTCTGAAAAAGGGAAAAACAGGCGTCAGATTGGAAAATAACAAAACAGGCGCCAGGTATGAAAATAACAGGCGGCAGGCAAGGTCGATATTATAAAATTCTAAGTATACCTCAGATAGGAGACCCATGATGCCGTCTAAGTCAAGGGTGCCGACTCCCTTGACCGTGTCCTTCTCCTCTGGAGGGATAACCTTGATCATAGACTTGGCCATCTCGACCAAGTCTGGTTTTGAGGGCCGCCTGCATCCAAAGAATGGAAAGGTCAAAATAATGAAGAAAACATTGAAGAAAAAGCTTAAGTCTAGCCACTATGAGAAAATACGAAATCCCCACCGGTTCAAACCCCCCATTTAGCACCGGTTTTGAACCGGTCCGGATTTGGGGGGTGCTCAAACCCCATACATTTCGCACCGGTTCAAAATCGGTGCGAAATTAGACTTTTCGCACCGGTTTTGATATAGAACCGGTGCCAAAAGTCCCTAAAATTATTTTAAAATAAAAATTTTAGCATCGGTTCTTTACCAAAACCGGTGCCAAAAATACCCTAAAAAATTAAAACAAAATAAAAAATTTTTGCATTTTTTTTCACTTAAATTATACCAAATACTTATATATAATCATAATATACATAAATCACATATATTTTCTTCAATAACTTGTAATATTACACTTTAAAAAACTGAAGAAGAAAAAATATAAAGTACACATGTGATTACACTCATTCCCTCCTTATTCCCTTCAAGTATTCTAGGAAATCCATCTGCCAGGCAGTAGCACCCAGTCAACAACAGCCAACTAGCCTGCAGTAACCAGGCAACAGCAGCCATCCCAACACACACAAACATGCACATGTAAGAAGTAGCACATTAACCAACAGCAGCTAGCATCATAGCAATTACTAGACAACATAGTCACTTTATATATTCAAATAAGCAATCAACTGTAATAAATATATATGGAAGGCCAAAAAGGCCAAAAGAAAACCCAAAAATAAATAATAAAAAAAAACAGTTGGCAGAAAGCATATGGAAGGCAGCAGCCAAACAAGCTTCAATTCCACCCAAGAAGAGGAAAACAGCAGCAACGAGCCCCTAAGCCAAAGCAAACCAGCAAAAGGAAGCCAAGCAACAACAAAAGATGATGGCTAGAAGATTCCTGGTAGAGACATAACAAAAGTCCTCTACTAAATTCATCACCAGGTAGTATTGCATCAATACTAAGACCATCATACCAACAGTAGGGTCCTACCTTCTTACATGGATTGCGTCTCAGAATATATAACCACTCCCAGTATATAGTTCTATTTTCTTTAACAGCATATTTATCTATGTTAAAGTATCCTACACGTTTATTAGAAAGCATTACACTAGAGATAGACACTGCAAAAGTCCATTAAATATTCTGAAAGGTCTGTTAAAATCAAAAGATCCCAAGCAATGCTGATTTTGGGAATATGGTGTCTTTTAAAATTTCATAAAGTGCAGCAAGCGATAAAACACACAACCAGCAGGTCAGAATCTTAAGATAGTAAGAGCTGGGCTAAAACTATAAACTTGATACTTACACTGACAAACTCTTATGAGTAAACACACCAATTGTATTGCGCCCATTTGAACAATCCAAATCAACCTGTTAAATAGATATAAAAAATTAATTCGTAAATATTCACTTACCTAACCTGGGAAAAAGCAGTATAGATTACCAAAATTACAAGGGGATTGTAACAAATTAATCAAAGCACTACTTCAATTGTACTATCTTTACTCCGGGAGAATCGTTAGAACTTAGAACTTTAGAAGTGATACTAGGAATAATTTGTATAACACTAATCAGTTTATAGCACCTTACCCTCATCGACACACGCTCCCCTGCAATACCATCAACTGCACAAACTACATGGTAAAACAACTCAACCAACTGTTGAACCTTTGTACTGTCCCTTAAAAAATCCTGCATAATCCAGTCATATGAGCTCTTGGTTGTATAATATGGTGTCTGGTTAACCAACTGCAGCAACCTACATACACAACATCAAGACCTCAAGAACAGAAATGATCACCTTAGCCTTTCAGGTTCACCGTTGCCTTCCTCTCTTGCCGCACGAAAAAGTTTGGCAGCCATCCCCAACAACAGCAAACGTCGGAGCCTAGAGGGATTCTTTTTTCATTTGGATTAGTCGTGTAGAGCTTAAGGGGTAGGCCATTAGAGACTTCGTGGTTTTCTTGGGCTACGTAGAGTGGCATGATTCTGTAGCGTTTTTAGGAGATATTGTTAGGCCTCGGCCTCGGCCTCGGATCACTGGGAGGATATAGTTGTTGGAACCCGTTTCGAGAGGACGGCCATTGATGTTGAGGATGGGAGTAGTTTTTACCGCGGTGGTGGATGGAAGGGAGAAGAGGAGGAAGGTGGCTACTAGAAGGATAAAATGAGTCATTATCGTTGACTTTTAGGGATATTTGACTTCCTAAGAGATCTTGAGATTGGGGAAGGAATGCTAGAAAAAATGCATAGTATAAATAAAATGGAAGAGGTACAAAATAAGTTACTCATTGTATAAAATTATTTATAATAACTACACTTAGCTTCACCTCCATTCAAAAGTAAAAAAGATTTAACAACGTTTACTTCCAAAAATAATAAAATTTATGACTATACCGCTCTCTAACAGCACTACCGGAAAGAACTCCATCGTAGGGACGGTTAACAGTTCTTCTGTTCCTAGGCAATCTAGACCTCTTGTACTCAGTGGGTCTCAAGTGAGGAATCTGCAAGTGCACAAATAAGGAGAACTTCAGAAATTGTTGAAGAGTGACTGGTTTTACTTTATAGTTAACCAATTGACCAGCAAATTATATAACATGATAAACAATCTAAGACTTGGTAACCTGTTATTAAAAATAGTAAAATTCAACACATTTACAAATAATACATTCATGAATCTCCTTGAGACTACCAGAATGACTGTACCAAAAAAATCCCAAGATTTGATTACATAATTTAAAATCACCTACTCTGTTATAATATATAGGGGATTCAAATGTTTAGTTAACTACTACAGAGTAGACAAGTAACTGACATCGAGATTGGATATACAAATTCAAAGAAACAATCATCATCTGAAAATATTTCAAAACATTGGGAGATGAAGCTTATAAAACAACATCAAAATATCCACCATTAGGGAGGGATTCAGGGGGATTGCACGCAAAGTTAAGTGCTACTCGTATGCTTATCTAAAGCAGTAACACCCTACAAATAATTGATTCCTGATTTCCTAAACCAAAGGAGGAGATAAGTAACAAAACCCAAACCCCTGAACAAGTACAAAGAATGGAATTAATTAGAACAGAACTAATATCATAATGTACAAAACAAACAATGGCGTCATACTACTTGTCAAAAGCCCTCAGATCTCATAGCTTTAACAAATCATGTGCATAACTCATGCACAGGGCAATCACAAAAACCATATACATACCATCATCACAATAGATAGATAGATAGATAGATAGATAAATGTGTGTGTGTGTGTGTTCGTGTAAGTATATATGCATGGAGAGAAAGAGAGCTTTATGAAGTGAATGGTGATGGTGGTAAGTAAAGGCTAATAGCGACAGACATCCATATGCAACTACTCAAAATATATAGATTTCCATCATTGGTCAATGCTTTGACGCATTTTATGTAACATACAAATTCCCCTAGTAAACTTCAGGGGAGGACAGACCTCAAAGTTTGAAGTACCACAATCATTTAAAATTTAAGCATCAACAGAATGTACAACTGGCAAGCATAATGAAAAAATAATAAATACTTCATATTATACACTGTATGTCAAGAGGTGAACAACAGAGTAGTAAATCTTGCCGCACGAAAAAGTTCGACAGCCATCCCCAACAACAGCAAACTAGCAGAAACACAAAGCTACTCTGACTAAAGCATGACACAGCAACAACAACACCCAACAAAGAATAGGAGTAGCAAGTAGAGCTCCGCCACAACAGAACCAGGCAGATCAACCAGCAGTAAGCAGAACAAGCAGCTGACAGTTCAGCCGCCTGGAAAAACAAAGACAGCATCCAACAGCAGCAGCTAAAGATCTAAGAGGATGAGATACTGTTTAAAACACCTTCCCACATTGGAAATTGTCTTACTTCTAAATTACTTCTTCTTAAACCAATAGAACCCAGAAAATTAGAAGCTAATAAAAATAATATTGAAAATTCTAAACTAACAAAACCTTAGAAAATGCCAATATATTTCAGAACTAATAACCTATAATAATATTGAAAATTCTAAACTAACAAAACCCTAGAAGATAGGCATACTCTTCACATTGCTCAAGGTATCATGTAAAACCAAATTACAAACTAACCAACAAAAACCTGGCCTATTTTACCTTCTTATTTTAAACTGCAAATTAACCATTGCACCGAATTCAACTGGTACGAAAATGCAGAGGTAAAGAGACTAACATAACATCAATAGCATACAAGTTTTATCATCAATAATTATACAGAGCTAACAAACATGTAAAAATGAAAAAAAAAAAATTATTAACAAAAGCTCAGCATAAACATCAACTAAACAGATACTTACACAAGAGGATAAAATCATTAACAGCTAATAATTTCAGTAAAGAAAACTGAACTAGATAAGAAAAGCAAAATGTTAAACATATACTCTTAACAAGTTAAGAAAATACTCATTAGAATTAGTAGTTTTCTTCTCCACCTCGATTTGCAACTCGGCCCCTCTAAGGGAAACAGCCCGCTCAACCTCAATTTCTGCCAACTGAGCTGACTAAGACCAACCGGCCTTCAAAGCAGCAAGCTCGACATTTGCTTTTGCAACATCAGCCTCCTTCTGGTTCAAGACTATTATTAAAAATTACAACCCCATTTTCTCAATTACATATAACAACAATCCCTTCTAAAAAAATGTACTATTACAAAATGGTTTTTCTTAATTTTTGATTCAAATGACAGTAAGCAATCATTAACAATCCATAAGATAAACAGGATGCAATCATCGCAATTAAAAGCACGGTAAACTATTCACATGCAAATCAAATCAAAATTCAACAGAAGCCCATTTGATTCAATCAAAATTCGAAAAAGCACATATTTTTAGGGTTACTTGATTCAATTATCAAATTATGCTCGAAAAATAACATATTTTAAGGGATATTTGATTCAATTACAAATTAGGGTCAAAAATTCAAAGGTAAATTTGATTCAAACATCAAAAATAATTGAGATTTCAAACCCTAAACTTATCGCATTGACAATTAAAATGAATCAGATTCAAACAACAAGTTACCTCAGAAGCTGCCTCTTCAATGGGGGATGCACGGATTAGAAGGCGCCGCCTGCTTGAAACTAAACCTTAACCACCAAAACTCACTCCACCAAGAAATACTCAACACTCACCCGAAAACACCCACCCAGTTCGAAAATCCGAAAATACTCACTCCAAAAACGATTGATCTAGAAAGAAAAAGCGAGAGTATATATTTAGAGGGGAAAGTGGCCGCCGCCGGTGGAGAAGGAGATCGAAGGAGAGAGAAAAGGAAAGGGAAAGAGATGGAGGAAAGAGAAAGAAAGACAGACAGAAAGAGTATAATTTTAGAGGCAGACCGGGTTTTTTTTTTAAGCAACAGCATCGCACCGGTTCGGTTAGAACTGGTGGGAAAAACTCACTTTTCGCACCGGTTTGGTTGGTGCGAAAACTCTATTTTCCAATCCCATCCATTTCTTTTCCCACCGGTTTTCAAGAACCGGTACGAAAAGTGCGGTGCGGAATTCAATTTTTCTACTAGTGAGCAGAGCTAGATTATACCTCTCGGCGGCCGACAATCCCTTGGGACTTAAACTTGTTTCCCCACACTTTGTGGGGTAGTCTGCGCCGGCTTCTCAGCCGGCCGTTTCTTGGAGGAGCCAGGCGAGCTCCCTATTGCCAGTTTGCAAGCTTTCGCATCTGCCTGTTATGAAGAGGAAGGCTTAGATGTGCCCGCCTGCAAAATATAGATGGATGGTCAACATATATATATAGAATCAAGGTTTAAAGACAAGGGTACAAGGCTCAGAACTCACTAGGGGCCCCTCCTTGGCGGAGTCGGTTGCGGTTTGCTTCTAGTGCAGGATGGAGGTCCGCAACAAGGCTGCCGCTTTCTTGGACGCAGAGATGTGGTCCATAGCTTCAACTGCAAATAAGAACACAAAGAGTTAGAAATAACTCAGAAATAAAACAAAAGATGCGTATACATGCTCAAGTGGTCGGCTACCTCTAGAGGTCCGACTACTAAGGCCGCAGGCGGCCAGAAAGTACTCATCATAGAGCCACTTGACTTTGGGGACGCAGTGTAAGGGCACCTGTTCTCGTTCCTCGTAGTAGAGTTGGCCCTAATCTCTACTTTGAAAAGCTCTCGTTCCAGGATCTCTTCCTTAGCCTTGAGGGGAACAAGTGGCATGCTACGACCGCCTGCTAGAAGAGGTAGATCTCCGTTCCAACTATTATAGCGCTGGTTCAGCAGCTTGTCGGGACTGTCGATGATAAGGAAGATGTTTCTCCAATCCTTCCATTTGTTTTCTTTCCCCCTCGTCATCAGATAGCCTTTATGGCTCGTTATTTGGTATCAGCCGGTACCGCTTGCCTTGGGGGTCCGTCTTAAATAGTTCATATGGGTGAACACCTCAAAATTCGGCTCCACCCCATGCATTTCACACCCGGCTACATAGCTAAGGATGTTGAACCAGGAATTTGGGGCTAATTGCCATAGCCCCACCTCGTATCCGTCGAGGATTTTTTGAACGACCGGATGCAGGGGAAATCGAAGACCCGCCTTAATGGCCGCCTCATAACAGCCAAAGCAGGCGTCCCCATAGCTGGCGCCAGCAGGCCAGACGACACCATCTTCAGCATCCGGCACAAATGGTAGAAAATCGGCACCCATCACATGGTCCAATAGAAAAGAGTCTAAGCGTTCCTTCATGGCCTTGATTCGGCCCTTGGGAACGTGGAAATAGTAAGGGGTATGCAACTCCCTGTGGGAGGCGGATGGTTCAGCCCAGTCGTCCCCCTTATCAACCGAATGAGAACGCCTCGCCTTATGCAAGCGAGAATGTGTTTCTTCTGAACCTACAGAAGAGCGACTTGAAGAGCTAGAGTCAGACTCACTATCAGAAAAGTCTGACTCCTCCCCTCTCCTAAGGGGGCCGAATCCTCTTCTTCTTCAGGGGTCAACTGCCGACTGGCCAGGTCAACAGTAAAGTGCGAAGGGACCACCTTGGGCCCCTCCTCAGAGCTCGCGGCCACAGAGCCGCTTTGTGGTCCTTCAACAGCCGGTGACTGGTCTGATGTCTCGCTCACCGGCACATAAAATGAGGAGCCGTGTGAATTAGTGTATCTAGTTGTCCTCTTAGTTCGGGCCATTATGTTCTGCACAGACACAGAGACAGTCGGGCTATGTATAAAGGGTGAAGAGTGGTCCAAAAAGGGGCAGGCGGCACTCCTAGTCCTAGATTCAGCTGTCCCCGGTGACCGGCTGATCACTAACCTAGGCCGTGTCGTATGCTTTCGAGGTACCATATTTCACAAAAAAGAAAGTAAAGAAAAACACAAAAAAAACATACGGTTACCTGAATAAATATAAGTTCTGGTAGAAGAAAAAAGCAGTCGTCCAGTGAAAGTAGGCGGCCAGACAGTAACAGTCGATAGTCCAAAAATTGCAAAGTGTTAGAGCTCAAATGCAAGGGTCCGAGTGTTCTCTTTCAGAAAATGCAAAGTGTGAACAAAAGACTTTCGGTCAAGGCCCTTATATAGGGATTTTGTGGAAGTTGAAGAGTCGCTTCCAAAATTCAAAAAAAATGAGCGGGAAAAATGTTGGGCCCGTCATAGGGCGAGACCTGTAGCACGTCGTCGCCTGTTACAGGCCGACACCTGTCACAGGTGACAAGTGAACAGTCACGTGCCACCTGTGAGGGGCAAATGATTAGAGGATTTTTCCCTACCAATCATCATCTGACAAGTGTACCATTTAGGCTCTTCCAAGTGTCCGCCACATGGACCAATTGGAGTCTGCCACGTGTCAAGTGTTGACCAGTCCACCTTGGACCTCTTATGCTACGACACATGGCCTCCCCCCATGACAAATGGGAAAACCGGCCACCTAGGCCCAAAGTCTTGTGGAAGCTCAATCAGCCCTAGGTTGACCTAAACTTAGGACTGGCACGCATCCCAAGGCATATAAATACCTTCATTAATCCTCATTAAAGCGAGATTCAGCAATTAATTATTCTCACCTAGAGAACCTAAACACACTGATCACTCCTCCCCTAGAGGAACCAGATCTCCCAACCTTTACTTTTCCGCACTTATTACTCCTCAAACAAGTACTAACTTGACCGTCGGAGGCAGAACTCCTACCACAAGGAGTCTCCGTTGTTTTGCAGGTACAGGCGCAAGGAGACCAGTCCCTGAATTGTAACTCTCCCGCAGGACATCAAAAAACCCCGAAACAGGAGAAATAATATGGACGGATAGAGTATCTATTAATTAAATTTTATTTACCAAACAACTGTTACCTAAACTACGTATATAAATAGTTAGCCAATAAAATAGCTCAGACAAACAATTACGGAGTAAAATCTAACAACTAACCACTCATTGCCAAACAATTAGAGGTGTTAATTCGAGTAATTGGTTACGTTCTGGTCAGGTGTAGTTGAAGTGAATTTTTTTTTTGAATTTGGGTCATGCTAGCTTCTTGTGGCCATGCAAATTAATTATTTCTTGATTAGATTTATTTAGGTTAGGTCGGGATGCTTCGAGTTGGTTAAGTTTGACGCCTCTAATAAGCCAAATAGCCAATACAGACAAATAGCTAACATCTAACAACTAATTAACCTCTAGAAGCCAAACAAGTAGAGTTGTTAATCAACATCATTGAATAGGTTCAAATCATGTCTAGATGTCAGTAGGTCATTTTTTATTTGAGTCTTGTTAACTTGTTGATGTGTCCATGCAAATCAAATTCTAAATCAGACCAGTTCATATTAAACCGAATTGTTTTGAATTGTGCCAACTTTTGACACCTCTTACAAGGTCAAAAACAGAAAGAGTAATTATAGAGACATATAAAAATGTCATATGATGCAAGTATTGATGATGAGTCCATATTAGATTGGCAGGATTAGAAGACATATAAAAAGAATCTAAGTAGTGTGGAAAGAAAAAGATACAATAAAAGCAGGGTGATGGAAGAAGAATAAAACGGGAGGAAGGAGACAAGAAGGTAGGAAGGTGATCTGATGTGAGAAACCCAAACCCCAAACCCCAACCCACACCCACGTCTGCCTTCCTCAGAGTTCAGAGTTTATGTTTTGTTGTGTACAACGTACTAAATTTAAGCTACGAATTGAGTGGAGACTGAAATCCCTCTTTATTACTTATTCTTTCTTTTGTCTTCTTCCTTTTGGTGGGGGAATCGGGAGTATGTACATTTTCTAGTATTCTACCCTACACCACCCCCATTAATTATAAATTTCTTTCTATTCTAAATAATAATAAACTTTACTCTCTTTGTTTCGTATTAACTGTAACACTAGAATATTCACTAAATTTAAGAAAATTTATAGTGTAGGGCTCAAAAAATGATTTTTTATAATACGAAGTTTAAAGTATTGTTAATAGGAGAGAGAATAATAAAAAAGCAGTGTAAATGGGGTTGGTAGAAAAAAGAAATAATAATATATTTGTAAAAGTGGGTTTAGTGAGACTGTGAGAGAGTGAAATTATAAAATAATGGTGGTCCTTTTCAAATATAGAAGTGTTGCAATTAATATAAAACAAATGTAAAAAGAAAGTATTGCGATTAATACGAAAACAGATGGAGTATATAATTACATAAGTACATGATTTACTATTTTTGTTTGTTTACTTTTATTTTTGAGTTTAATATCAATTGTGCCTATTTGAGGCATGGGTGTACATCTGTGATCTATCCTTGACTCATTATGTTTTTTTTTTCAAACTTTTCGTAACAACTTTACTCTTGTTTAGATTGACTCATTTATTAGGGTTTTCTTTTAATAAGATAGAGAGAACGGGAGAAGTGCCGCTCTATTAAATAGATGTATGTTACACGTTAATTCGATTAGTTGTTTGTCTTTGCAGATTTAATAGGTGATTTTACATATATTACTCACGCACGTATAGTTATATATTTATATATTTGGACAATTAGATCGGACTATGTTTAAAGTACACAAAAACAATATTCTTATACCTAATAGCTTTATACTTTTCTAGTCTTCAACACAATGCTTGTGTTTGCTCTTAAACTCTAGAAAAACTTGTGATTATTACAAAAAAAAAATTTAAAAAAAAAAAAAAAGAATAAGTTGCAATATGAGTATATGAGTTAAAGGATATAAAAAAAAATTAGAGGATTATCCCAAATACAGTTAATTAGAATGTTATGTACTGCAAGTATTTAGAAACGAAGGAAGAGACAAATTAAATGATACAAAGTACTTACGAACACAGAGAGTAGTGTAATTTCCCCCCAAAAAAAAAAAAAAAAAAAAGAGAGTAGTGCAATTTTTAATTGTATTTTTAAATTTGTACCTTCAGATGGTCTAATTCAAAATTTGCGTCATTATCATAATTGACATTTTGCGTTCGAAAGCTTCATTCATTGTTTCAAGTTTCTTTTGATCACTCTCTAATGAGGTTTATTTGTTATGACTTTAAATTTTCAACCTTCATTCTACAACTTTAATAACCGCATAATATTTTTTTACAAAAGGAAAGCTACAAAATAAGTTAGGACGTGACAGTCTTTTCTCAACATAATCACATAATTTATCTAAATGATTCGGAGTATATTTTTTTATAAGTCCCCTCAGTCCTCTAATTTGCATTGTTAAGAAGTTCACAATATTTGTACCTTCAATCCCCACTTTAGTTCTTGTATTAATTTGGCTAAGAGAGTTAAGTTTTCGTTTAATTTTGTAGTCTTGAGTCAGTTGGGAGTTAAGTCTTCTTTTTGGACCGTTATTACAAAAAAAAAAAAAAAAAAAAGATAAATAAATAAAAAAAATTAATGGTGATTATCAAATGGTTTTTTTCTCTCTTTCTATCTTCCTCTTTTGTTTCTTTGCAAGTTGAAAGGTAAGAATTTGACTCGGTTAGCATACAAGAAAATAGTCACATGGTATTTGGTTTTTTTTTTTTTTTTTTTTTTTTTTTTTTTTTTTTTTTTTAATTTATCTGATTCTGAGCACATGATAGGCTAGCAGATATGTTGTTAATCGTACTGTATTATTTTTGGAGTGTTTAACACCTACTACGTATTTATTTATATATTATTATTATTATTATTATTATTATTATTATTATTTTTCACTCATTGACAATGTAACATTAAATATAATTCCAACAATGTCTTCTTCTTCTATCAACGAAACTAGTAAGACTACTTAGATTAACTTCTATGTTTTTTCATATAATAATAGAATATACTTAGTCAGCAAGATCAGGGTGCCTCCAAATATTTTATAGAATACATGTTTCCGCGGATAAATAAATTTTTCAAGTTGCATATAAACAAGTCCATAATTATTTAGATGTGAATTTTATGTTTAAATAGACTGGTTGAGAAAGTATTATAACATTACTAAAATCTATAATATAAAATACTAATCAACTAAATATTAATCCTTTTTTAATTTACAAATTACTCCATATTACATATGACAATGAATAAAGAGAATGTATTTAATCTGATCATGAAAATGAATACGAATTAAACTAAATTATTAAACCTATGACAAAGAAAAACCAAGACTAGACTAAAAAAACTTCCAAATACTATTTCTTCGCCTTTCTCCCACTTTAATTTATACTCCTCATGTAAAACAAAATTGAAGGCATCAGCTAGCCTAAAAACTTTCACTCTACACCCATGGCCTAGGCTACAACCATGGTTGCCATCTTAATGTACCAACAAGGATCGCGACACGGCGTTATGCGTTAACAACCACCAAGCGCCCAAGGTAGGGCGTTAGTTGGACTGTCATGCATATAGCCATATATACCCATTATATGAATTTGGTTTGGATAATCGGATTTATTATAATATGAACATAATGTACGTAGTACGGTTTATTATATTGTTCAAAATATAAAAAGTTTGGATTATAGTTGTAATAAGGACGAAATATACTGATGAAGTAGTATTGACTTTTAAGAAATTTATTTGGTGATGACGACAAGTTCAAATTTATGTTAATTAGTACTTGTTGTAATTATTACGAGGTAGTATGTATTATGGGACCAAAAAGAATAAAGTCTTCAAATGCTTTTCTCATCCTCTTGTAATAGGGTATCTGGATAGAGTTTTAGGGTTTCAAAGACTAACATCATTATTATTCAAACATTCTAAGTCCCACCTACAATTATTTTGTTTTTGACTCTTTTGGCAATTAGACATAACATAACTTTTTTTTAGTGAGTTTTGGTAACAAAAATAATTTACATACACTTGTTATAATTTATAAGATTATTATAGTCTTAAAGAGCTTGAATATCAATTCTTACTACGGAGCACCTCTTATTATATAAACTCATCCAAGCTTATAAACTCTTATGTAAACTTTATTATTCTAATATAAGTAGAAATATGGTGAACAAAATTTGCTCAAACCTGAAACCACTCTACAGAAACACAATAACTTTGTATCACTTTTACGGAGCAAAGTATGTCACTTATTACTACAATATTCTATAGTTTAGAAAAAGAGTTTAATTCACACACATGAGAGATACGGTTTTATTTAAAAATGTACAATACACGCGCAGCATAATTGATTATAACTTTAGATAATGTTAGCTATTTAAATTAATATAGACCCATACAAAAAAGAACGCCCATATCCACACATACATAGTTGATTTGGATTGGATGATATGAACATACATCCGGGTTGATAGTGGCCGGGGTAAATGGTCCAAGAAGGTGATAATGATTAATGAGGGAGAGAAAGATAACTAGAGCAGATGATAATCATGTGTTTTTTTTTTTCATTTTCATGTGAGATCATGGATGTGAGGTAATAAGGTCAGTCAAAATTAAAAAAAAATAAAATAAAATAAAAATGTAAAAGAGGGTTTTGAATTACACCAGGGTAAAAAACTAAAAACACGCAAACTTTTTTAATCTCTCTCTTTCTGTGTTCTGAAGCCAATTAGGTTCAGCATCAAGTGCTGCAACAAGAAAGCATGGGTTTTGGAGTAAAGCCTGTTCATTAACCTAGCTACCCTAGCTATCCTTAGGTCTGTTATTATTATTATTATTATTATTATTATTATTATTATTATTATTATTATTATTATTATTATTCTTGACTGTTTTTTTTTTTTTTTTTTTTTTTGTAATAAATCTTTAAAAAAAAAAAAAAAAAAAAAACTCCCCTCCAATCTTCCATTCCTTTTTGTTCTTGCCCTTTTGCTCTCTTCACTTTCTGTTGACACATTTATCCCAGTTATATTTTCATAGTTACGATCCTTAATTACATGTTACTCCTCTCCTCTTATAATATTCTATAGTGTTCACAGATCTATTTTTATACTCAATCTACATATGAGCTGATTGTAGCAACTCTAAAGAGTGTACATAAATATTTAATATATTTCCTACATTAATACATCATATTAAGTTTAGATTACATGGTAAAACCACACATAGATTGATATAATTAATGTTTAAATTTACTTATAGAGAACAAGTAATATTTTAAGTTTTTAGATTTATATCAGTTTTATACAGTCTTTTCCTAAAGGTTATATATATGTCTATAACATTTTTTTTTTCTTGTAACAATGTTTTTTTTTTGTTTTTTTGACAGGATATAACAATGTTATATTACCCCGTAATTAATACAAATACTATATGAAATTAACAGAATTCTTCTGGCAAATGAATACGTTGATATCTACTAAATTCCAAATGAGAAGAACAAAGAGGAGCGTATATAAGTTAGACTTTTTTTTTTTTTAAACACACATAAGTAAGATTAAATTAGAAGGAATGATAATTTGGTGGTAGCTAGTGCTGGGGAATCTGATACAAAAATAGTTTCGACTATATCGTGAAAGAAAGAATATTAATTTAAGGACCACGCCCGCCCCTTTCTCTCTTCCCTATATGACTTAAGCATATTCTTTCTCTCTCCTCTTGTCATTCGTTGCTCTGGAATAATGTATACGGTCAATGCAGGTCAAAAAGCCACTCTTTTCTGGGTCCCATCCTTTTTTTTTTTTTTTTTTTTACATTTTTAATAAAATAAATAAAAGAATGATAGGAAGTGGACTGGGGACCACCATCTTCAACATGGAAGAACATCTGTCTTTGTTTTATGTTTCATCCTTGACTTATTAAGTACCACCCCCTTTTACTGTTTCCATCAACAAATTAAACACTTTGATTAATTGATACATGAGCCTTATTTTTACCCTAGAATTCCATTGACCACATTGTCAATTCATCTCTTTTGAATTTAGTTCATACTATATCATGACATAAGAGGCGGATTAGGATTGTTAAATTGATTGAGAGCTAATTAATTGACTACAATAATGTTGCATGTCACATTTAATATGTCATATACATATTACATTTTGTTTTAAAAGTATTTTTATTTTTTTTAAAAAAACATGGTATTTAGATCACTAAAATAGTAAAATGATCATCATATGCTTTATAAGTGAATTTTTGTATAATTCCAATAGATTATTGTACTCTATAATATGAATTACTACGTATATTTTATGACTTAGCGTTAAGACACAATTCAAAACGTTTCAAAGACAGTTAAACAATAACTTTGTAATTTAATGAAACTTAGAATATAAAAGTGTAAACAAGTTAACTAATCTAACAAATTATAAAATTACTACAGTCTATAGACTGCTAATGGGGGCCAACTCAAACGTATATATGTGATCAAACAATTCAAACTTAATTGATACTCCATAAAATAATAATGCAACTTCATCATTGAGATTATATAAATCATATTTTCATACGGAGTAATATCTATTCTAAATCAATAACTTTAATATTTTATAAAATAATAATACTCTATAAAATAATACTAATACAACTCCCTAGCAAAGTTATGTAAAAAACAATATACAAGTATATGAATAAATTAAAGGGTGACCAAATATAGTTAATACTACCAATGAGGATATTGGACGACGATGATAGATGAGGCAAGAAAGGTCTCTTTCTACTCCACCTTCCTTTCGGTGCTTTTTCTTAATTGTTTGAGTCCTCATTTTTTTCCCCTTTATTTAATTTTTTTTATTTTTTATTTTTTTTTTATTTTTTATTATTTAGGTTTATGGAGAGCTTTTGTTCTGGGATCCACTTTTGAAAACTTTGCCAATTAAAATCAGTTTATTTATTTATGTATACATATATAAAAAAATTACTTATATTGTTGTTTAATTCAACTTTCATTAGCTTATAAAAAATACGGAGTATTTAAATTTACAGTGGCTACCTGCAAAGAGGTATGGAGGACTAAATATTTTTTTTCTTCTAAAATTGTAAGCCAAACGTAGTGCTCAACTATTTATGTAGAAGTATTAACTTAATCTTTTTGCTTTTCTAACGTGAGTGTGACACATACTAAATTAAGTGCCAAAAAAAAACTCCGTATTATTAAGACATTCAAGTTTACCGAGAAACTTGAATCGTAGATTAGAAAGTAAATATGGACAAGGTGACCCTAAAGAGTAAAGAATAGTCCATACTTTTATTTGATGAAACCCTAAAGGATATATCCTTGATAATCTCCTCAATTATTATTAAAGTAGTTAGAAATGGAAATAGTTTTGTTTTATTTACCATAATTATTAGAATAGTTATAAATGGAAATAGCTTATTTTATTTACAATAATTTTAGTAATAATGAATCCCAATTTAATTAATTTAATTCGATTATGCTATATTTTCATGTTTAGAAGTCTATCTATTATGCTGTTTTCACTATTTGATTTATTTAGAATAAGTTATTTCGAGAATCATTAAGCGATACTCCATATATATTTGAAGTAACTACTATACGTAATTTTACTAACCTTACCATCAAAACGACTACCCATTACCCAACCTTTATTTTTTTAATCCGTGGTTTATACACACGGGTGTACAGTGCTCATCGTACACTCGGATAAATAAAAAAAAGGCGGAAAGAACATCCTGTGTTTCATAAAGAACATTCATGTATTTGACAAAGAACATGTTTGTATTTGACAAAAACATGCATTACCAAAGAACATAAAGATATAATAAAAAGAACGAGATAAAAACTTGATAAAATTTTCTGAAAAATTACACATTATTAATGGGAAAAATTTAGAGGTGATAAAAAATCGAGTAGGGCCGGGCCATATCATAATTTCTTGTGCCCAAACCCGTAGAAAAGTAGCGGGTTTTCGGGCTTTTTTCGAACCCGGTCGAGTTTTAACTAAAAATGTATTTTTAGGTTTGCCCAAACCCACCCTATTTCGGGCCGGATCGGGTCGGGATGCGAGTCATGCCAATGTTGATCACCTCTTAAAAAATCCTTACCAAAGATATCATTTCCCCAAAAAATAGTTTTCTATCTCTCCAAAAAAAAATCAACTTCCCATAATAATTTAGTTTTTTTTTACTCTAACATTATTTTCAATTAAAAATAATTTAAGATTTCAATATCAAATTTCAAAATACCATATGTTAAAAGAACATAATTTATATTGTAAAGTACATATAGTTAATACCTAAATAACACACTAATCAAACTCAAAGAATATACGATAATAAAAGTAATTTAAATATGACATATGATAATAAAAAATAGAATTTGGGAGTCACTACGACCTTAAAGAACATACACGCCAAATTCAAATAACATACTTTGTATTATTAAACCCAAAAAAAATATATGTTTATCAACATATGTTAAATAACATAAGTTATAATATAAAGAACATATAATTTTACTCAAAGAACACACTGATCACACTCAAAAAACATATTAAAGGTATGTTCTTTGTCAAACATAGGTATGTTCTTTATCAAACACTATATGTTCTTTCCGCCTTTTTTTGTTTACCCGGGTGCACCATGAGCATGGTGCACCCGGGTGTATTATCTAATTTTCATATTTTTTTAGTAATAGAGATAGATTTAACGATAGATTTTTCTCATATAAAATTTTACTGATAATAACTACTCGTAATTTCATTGATTAACACTAAATTTAACATAATTAATTAGTTGAAGAGACGATAGTATGATGATGAAAGATATAAATTTAAAATTAATTTTATAATAGTAACACATAAGGAAAGAAAGAATAGTAGGGATATATATATTGATTAGGTGGGGGAGGAGCGTGGGATTGATCTCTCATTTCTCTAATTTTCCTTTCTCATAGATTTCTCCTTTTTCTTCTACTTCAAATACCACCCCACCAAACAAACCCTATCACCTTAATTTTCCCCTCTTTTTTCCCTCTCAACCTTAATTCCTTACTATTTCTCATTTTCCACCCTTTTTATCTCTCCCTTTTTCTTATTATCATATGCTATCTTCCAATTTTCATCACATCACTTTTCATGTATAGATGTTTAGTTTACGCAAAAAACGATCGTCGTTTGTTTCGTGGCATCTTATCCTGCATATATACCAGTATATGCCGGTTTAAAGATATTTAACGATGAAAAAATTACATATTTGTAGGATGTTATTATTCATTTACGCGTATGCCTGGCTCCCTGTATGCCATACACAGAGTCTACCGGATTGTCGATGGCCTCCATGGATGGCGTATGAGGAGCCAAGCATACTCCTTTTATTTTTACATTCCATCTAATTATTAATTAATTAACTTGCTCATTTTTTTTTTCTTTTATTCGAATTATTTTTGCTACAATCTTGATTTTATTACAGCTAGTATATATTTTTTATATGATTTGATTTCCTAAAGTAACTATTCTTTAGGGAAACTAACTTTATTTTCGTCCGTCAACAGGTTGGGAAAGATTTTATTGTATGATGAGCTGCCAAAACTTGCTTAATTCTAAATATAAAAGGTGATTTTTTACTCTAATTGTATTATTGAGCTGTTAAATTTGCTTAACTTTAATTTAAATTATATATTTACTTGTAATTTTTAAACTAAAACTGTATAAAAGTGTATATTTTGTGTAATAAAAACTATATCAATGGCAGATCTAAATGGATTGATTTAAAAATTTAATATTTACGTATCATAATTATTTATATTTTTCTTCTAATTATGTAACAAAATCATCGAATTAATTCGTTAGAATAAAATTAATTTCTAGCAAATCTTTATTAATCCAAATTAAAAAAAATAAAATATCGATGCTAATATTTTGATGTTAACTTATATTGTTTGGTTCTCCTATAATTTGGGCCGTATATTTCACGGGTAAGGAAAAAATCGTGAGTTTCACCGTGAAGCCAAGCTAACATGCAAAAAGAAAAGACTGACTTATTTTAATTAAAAAAAGATTTGTAAGTTAAAATAAGTAGCTGATATTTGGGAAGATTTTAATTTTCTTAGTTGAATATTATTTTCATGTTCATGTAAGAAAATTTCCTGTATACTGTATTTATAACGTATTTATTTGGAAAAGAAATTATATATATTCTGAAATGTGATTCTCAATGTCACATATATTTCTTGTTATTACGTACGAAGTAAAAATAAATAAATCAAGTACTAAAAATACTATCATTGTTTTGAAAAGTCATTGGATTTGATTAGAAATGTGCTTAAGCTAGGTATATTTCAAGACCCGGAAGAAGGAAAGGTCTAATTCCTTAACAAATGCTTAAAAACAAGTTTAAAAATTTTCGTCCATTAATATTTTTAATTATGTACAAATAGTTAGATAATTAACCATTATTTACATCTGCAAAACAAGTGTTCAGGTTTTTTATTTTGTTAAAACGGAGTGAGTCTTGTATTATTGTTGCTATCTTAAAAATTAAAAATTTCCAAATTATACGAAATATGGTGAGATTTATTGCTTGTAATAATTTTTTCAAGTGTTAATTAGTGATTTGAAAATTAAATGACTCATCAAATATAGTATTTCAATTTATTTATTACTTCGTATAAACTAATTAGTTTTGTCTTGAATGTTGTTCTTTATGTTAAATAGTTGATTTCTTTTGAACAACTCAAATTCTCCACTGTAACAGTATAGTCTGTATAGATATGCGAAGTAGGGCAAGTATAGATTTATGGAGCATATAATCTTCGTGCGGCAAGAGACAACATAGAAGTTACAACACACTTTACAGACTAATGCAGAGCATGCTTTGTCTCTCATCAGCTTGGGGAATCTACTATAATATGGTGTACATTATTTGTATATTTTCATCCCTTTTGTGTCTTGCGCCGTGGAATGCGCGGTAATTTAGGACACCCATGTGATAAAAAGAGTGATAGAGAGACAAATTAGAAAAAGTGGTCATATAATAACGAGAGAGACAACAGCATCACACTATGAACCAAAATTATAACTCTTGTAGTCTTGTATCTCAGAACAACTAAAATATTCTTAGGAAAGTGTTGTAACTAAAAAGTCGAAATAAGTGTTTTTCACCACGCAATTATTAGGCGTATATTGATGCTCGAGGAAACAATTATCCCTTTTCCTCACCGTGTCAATAAAAAATTTACAAAGTACCTAAACTAGACCTTTACATTGATATTTACGTGCAAATGAATTTCAGAAATACGGAGTAGAAGGGTAATGTGTCGTAACTCGTAATGGTATACACATCCTTAAAGAATTTTAGGGAGTAAAATTTTTCCTAATTCTATACCTAGTGATCTCCATTGTTATGATATTCAACTTCCATTTCTTTAATTCTTTACCTTTTTTTTTCCTCATAAGAAAATCAATTGTAACCCAGTTTAATTTTACTTTAAAAGACTAGTTAGCATTGATTTAAAAATGCATGACACAATTTTACCTCGCTTATTATTTTCATATTTAGCAAAACCCTTAGACTATAGTATCATTTTTCTAAAAATATTATAAATTGAAAATAAAATATAAAACACAACTCAATTCTGGTGTTACTATTCCCAAAACTGACTTCAGCGTTCCCAATATTATCGTTTTTATTGTCTCAAACAATGTCGAATAAAAGTATGTCATTACATTGGGATGATTAAATTAAGAGCTGTAACGATGCATTTTATTTTAGCAATTGCAGCATTAAAACAAAAAATGTCTAAAAAAGGAAATTAAGATGAGCTGTTTAGCTGGATTAGGTTTTCTTGTATCTTTGTACATAATGATTGTTAAAAATGTAGTCCGTGTAAAAATAGAATCCCACGCACACACAAATAATCTTCATAATTTTATTACTTGTTTGGATAATATTTTTGACCCGTATAAAATTCTTACAAATAATAATCGCTCAAATAATATTTTTACTTCTCATTAGAGTTGAGTAGTTGACTGTGCATAGGAATAAATAATTTTTTTTAAAAAATTTATCCAATAATTTCATTTATATTCACTTTTGTTCAATTCTCTCACCACATAATAGCTAAATAATTAATTATATTATGAGCACTACTTTTTTTAATTTTATTTTTTTAATCTGCAAATGAAACCCTACTATAATTTTTTATTTTCTTGTCCAATACTCCGTAGATCGAAATAGTATTTTTACATGAAAAGAAGAGAGTAGTTAAGTTTATATTGTTGTTTTATTATTGTTATACGTAGTATAAGTAATGGTGTTGTACTTCGTATACAATTATGATGTTTAATACTTCCTCTATTTTTAAATACCTGCTCTATTTCTTTATATGCGGAGTTTTAGGAGAAATGGGAAAAAAATAAAATAAAATATGGAGATAGTGGGGTAGGTGGAAGAATAAAAAAATTGTAAAAAGCAAAAGTAGTTGAGAGAATTAGAGGAGGGAAAATATGAAATTAATAAAATGTGATTTATGTTGGTTTTACTAGTTGAGAGAAATGAATTAAATATTATAAAAGTTTTTCAAATAAGAAAATGAAGCAAGTATTTAGAAACGGTCGGAAATGAAAATTAGAGCAATTATTTAAAAACAGAGGGAGTAATAAAATAAAAGTGGCTACTCGTATTACACTCCGTAATTTCCTTACTCCCTCTATCCTTTATTTTCATGCCTTTTTTATTAATTAATTTATTTTTATTTTGGGTGTCCCAAAATGTTGTACATGTTTTTAAAAATATCACATAATTATATCATAATTCACATAACTTTTTACCTTTTCTATATAAAATACACATTACTTGCTTTGTATATATTTTCCATACAATATTCTCTATTTTTTTAATCTTTTCCATACAATATTTCTCTACTCCCTCTATTCTCCTTGTTAATTTTCGTAAAAAATGAGAAATGGACGTATAGATAAGGGACAGAGGGAATATAATTTTATGCTCATACTTATTTATTTTATGTTATCTAAAAAGTCTACTCAATAAAGCATAGGTAAAAAAAAAAAAAAAAAAAAAAAAGGCATTGAGGTAAAATTACCTCTTACCAATTAAAAATACATATCAATTTTAAACAGAGCCTTCAAATAATTTATATTTACTTCTTAGTTTCTTTTATTTCCTGCGTTATAGTAATATTACAACAATTGGACTTTTGCACTATTCATCATGCTTGTTTGACCACAAATTATGATTTATACGTAAAGTAAAATATAGTCATGTGAGATTTTGTTAGATTCGTCTCGTAAATAGTTTCACAAAATCAACTTTTTATAATTTTCCTATTATTTATATAATTGTAGATAATTAACATATAAAGTGTGCTTTAGGATGCGCAATTTCATACTTATTGCAATATCTGTGCAACAGAGGAAGTAATATACTGTTGAATTCTCATGCAAGATGCAATAACAATAATGGAAAAGCTAATTAAAGCTATTAGATGCTCAATTGGATGAATTCTATGTTAAACTCTCCAAAAGTTTAGTTAGTAACTCAAACAATCTCTCCACTCACAGCCTCACACAGGTAATCATAATAAACATGTTGATGATTTAGAGTGTTGTATGGGCGCGCTCGCGCAAGGTAGGTGCGGCCGCGATTAAAGCGCACCTGAAACCGCGCACCATTCTGGATCAAAATTAGCATTTTGGAAGAGTGTGGGTGGTGCGCCCGCGCAGGCCTGATGGCGCGTCCGCGCTGCAAGCCGCGATAAAACCGTGCTCCTCATTGGAATCGAAGCAGCATTCAGGCAGCCTAGGGAGGCGCGCCCGCGCGGCCTGGTGGTGCGCCCGCGCTGCTTCCCTGTTTGCGGTTTTTTATGCGGTTATTTCCTTTTTATTAAGGGATTTGCTTCGTTTTTCAATAGATTATCTTCAGTGTTATTCTCTCTTCTCCACAATTTTATTTGAAAAAACTTGCAGTCTCTTCATCTAAAAATCTCTATCAATTTAGCCAAATTTGTGAATTGTTCATAGTATTTCGATTCTTGAGCTATGAACGAAATTTGCTGTCAATTGTATCTCAAAGAGGATTTCCGGTTTAACCAAAGCACCGTGTGGGGGAAATAAACCTCTTTAGGAAAGTGTATACACGCATTTGACAGTGTATCAAGGTTCAAGTCTTATGGGACATCTTTATTCTCATGTTCATGTTGGTTGTTGTCGGCTTGGAGGAAAGACAAGTTTGATCATTTTCACACTAGCGTTATCTTTGTGAATTTCTGTAATCTCTTAGATTTTTCTAATACTTGTTTGAAATACATTAGGATTTATTCCCACACATTTTTTAAGTGTTTTCTTCATTGAAATCACTGTAGTTCTAACAAAACCAAGATGGAAGTTCATTCACTGAATTTTTTAGGGGTCATTTGGTGCAACAAAAATAGAACGAAATGGACTGGGAACCCATACCAGGTGGTATGGATTGAGAACTCCGTACCATGTACGTTACTTTGTTTGGTTTAGGTTGGAATTGGTTTATACTTCATGTAGATATGGTTTGTGTCTAGGATGGAATGGATTTAGAATCATAGGGGATGTGGTATATATAAGATTGTAGGGGTTTTGGAATAGAGTTAGATATTAATAGTATGGGGTTCCATAGCATAAAATGCCAAATGTTGCAATTAATAGAAAACTCCTAGCCATATCCCGTGTGAGATTTTTTGTACAAATATTGCATATTTTTGTACAAATATTGCATATTTTTGTACCACAAAAACAGAAGTACGAAAACACTTCTCTAAGATTTTTGCCCCTAAGGGCAATTAACAACTTTCAACCATTATCAATTTTAAAGAATTAGCTATTTGAAAATGGCCTGCAGAACATGTAAACAATATTATGAACACCACCATTTTGTCCACCTTATAATTAGTGTCTTACTTCTTCAGAAATGATGCAAGTACCAATTTGCTTAATGCCTTACTTCATGTTGGACTTCATTCTTGGTTAAATATATTGCACTTAAACTATAACATGCATACAATATAGTCTGATCCTTATATTTGTTAGACTCATGGATGTATTTAGGATCTTAGTTTTTTGGATCATGTCGAATTTAATAAGGTATGATTATACAAACAAAAGGAGGGGGGGATGGGGGGGTGGGGGGGATGTTCCAAGTAGACTGGACTCTATCCAATGCCGCTGTCCCTAAATGCGACTTGGACGGAGATAGTATGTGAATCATACATTCATATAGGATCTGCTTTTCATCAAGCTAGAGATGCATCTCAAATTTAAGCAAAATTCATCTAAACCCCAGATTTCTCATGGCCAGTTTAATAGGGAATTTATGACTGCTAAATTAACACTCATATTTTAATATAGCAGATAGTTGATTGCTGTGGTTGATTTTGTACTTATTCACATTTGTTCACACCAACATTTTGTTGACTCGATAATGGATGGGGCTACACAGCCTTCGGGTGATAGATTATGGATTTATTGTGTGCTCCATCTGCTACAAATCATTAACAATTAGGCAACGAGATTGCTAGTTGTCTGTCTTGATTGTGTGCTCCATCTGCTACAAATCATTAACAATTAGGCAACGAGATTGCTAGTTGTCTGTCTTGATTATACATCTAGCGGCTAATGAGTAAATGACTCAAGTCTTGTGCACAATTCGCTTTGATTCAGATGCATTGTAGCTAAAAGGCATTGACAAAATCTTGTAATAAAAATAGCAAAGACGGTTGTTTGACTCATGAGCTTAATTGCAAATATTTACTCATACAGCTTCTCAATATATCTGAGATGATATGTCATGTTTAACAGATGCACCAGTTTTGTGATGTAATGATCACTAACCAGTAATATGGCTTTTGTACAAACTATAAAGGATAAGAAAAAGTAAACAGCCAACGATACCAATAATGTGGCGGCAGCTTTCAGCGAATGAAACTATACTTACTGCTCATGCAGTGCCACTCGCTTCTCCTCCTCTTCAGCTTTAAGCCAAGCAGCCTGAAACAGCCAACATTATAGAATCAGTACAAGTAATATAGATTAGTGCAGACCTTGTAATGCTAACGGCACTTGTATCAATTAGGAGCAAGAGCACTTGCCTTATCTCGTTCCAGTCTTGATTGGTGTGGCCTCATTGAACTGCCCAAGCCAATGCCTCCCCATGTGTCTAGCAACTCTCTTTCCCTTGCTTCACGTCGAGACTTTGAATATGTGTACCTATCTTCAGCTTGTTCTGAAGCAGCAGTCTTTTCTCTTTCAAGCCTTGACTTGTGTTTGACAAAAATTTGGTCCAAGCCACCAGCATTTGTGTCCATATTTGGTGCGGTGTCCCTCTTCACTTCGATCACTTCTTTGGAAGAGTCCTCCATCTTTGCCTTCTCTAATTTGGATACATGTTTTACTAGAACTTTATCCAAACTCTCAATCTCTACTTCATTGGGTTTTCCTTGCTGTTTATTGTACCTTTCTGTGTTCAAGTTAACATTCTCTTTCTGACTATCCTCCTGGACAGTTGACATACTCGAATTCCCTCCTCCTGCAGTAACATGGATATCATTTTGTCTCCATTTTTTGGCCTCCTGAACCTCCTTTTCAAGTCTCGATACATGCTTGACCAAACACTGATCCAAGCTTGGAACTTCTGCAGCTTCTTGTTTAAATTGCCTGAATTTTCCATCTTTAAGAGGCCTTCTGGATTTCAGCCCATCAGTGTCAGATAATTTCTGACTTCTCTTTGCTTCTTCGATCTCTTTCTCAAGTTTCGATGGTTTCTTTATCAGTACACTTCCCAGGTCAGGTACACTGTCAACAGAATCTCGTTTATCATCTATATTGCCATTCCAGAGATGGGGATTGCTGAGCTTAACATCACCGTCTCTCTTAGACTCGGATTTTCTAGCATTCTTAGCTTCTTGCACTTCTTTCTCAAGCTTTGTCATTTTCTTGACCAAGAACTTGTCTAAACTAGGCAACTCTGGCTCTACTGGTTTTTGCTTTGCAACTTCATTCATCAAGTAATTCAAATCAGTGGCAGAATTTCTGTCCTGCAATCTATGACATCCTGTATCAGCCAAAGCCGCATTTAGACCACAAGTTGCAACAATTGTGGCGAGAGAAGCCAACTCCTCTTCTTTCAGGCATTTTAGCCTTTCAAGCATCATTTTGACAAGTTTTGTCCCGTTAAATTTTTGAGGACTTAGCTTCTTCCGATTTCTCCTTTGGGAGTTAGAGCCGTCATCACGAGATGGTGTTTCGAGCTCCAAACAATTATCAGACTCCGAAAGGTCCTGACTGTCAGGATTTTCACTTATTTTCCTCAACAAGTCCTTAAATTCATCTTTGTTGAAGGAACTGCAATGTGCTAGTCTGACGAATGCAGTTTTAACAGCCGCTGCAACTTGTTTGTCCACTTCAAAAGCTGTTTCAAATGACGCTCTTACTGCATGAGTGGTAGACCCTTTTCCATGAGCAAAGGATATCTCTATTTCGAATCGTTTCAAAGGGCGATCAGGGGTGTCATACATGGTCACTCCTTTAGCTGTTGCAGCTTCAAATGCATCAGCTACCTCTTTCTCTGCTTTTATCAACAAGGCATCTGCTTCTTTGTGCGGAATCCTGTGTGAGAATAAGCCCAAGGCAAGAATTAGGTGATGCTCAATGCTACCAAGAATACATCCGAAATTAGTTGCCACACTGTCTTAGCTACTAATTTAAAAACATAATGATTTTACAAAAGTGAAACTTCCTTAAGATTGTACCATTTCTATTGTCTCCTAAAAAGTTAGTAAAGTAGAGGGAAATCAAAGAAAAGATGAATATGTGACGATTAATTTCGAACAGGAGTAAATAACTTGAGCAACATTACAGCAGAAGCATACCTTGCTGCTTGAAGTATCCGGCACCAGGATGCTTCAATCATAGCAGCTTTCCGCGCCTCCATTACTTTACATGCCGCCTCTCTGGCTGCCCTTTTCTCTCGTTCTACTCGACAGTAATGAGGATTCGAGTGACCCAATGTCTCATCAAGAGTATCATTCATGCCTCCAGTTTCCTGAAACACAATAATTTAGTCCATCAGCACAATTTCTCTTGACCAATGACAACAAACAACTGAAATGTAGAATTGGTACCTGCAGTAGTTTAATTTTTCTCTTCATGTAGGAGTCCCCTTTAATACGAGGAAACCAATTTAGAGGAGAGGTTTTTCGATGTAATGGCTTCTTAATCTGAGATGAAACTCGATTTAGCGCGATTCCACCTGAAAGTGGACTATCTTTATCTTTGTGTGATTTATTCTGCATAGTAAATTAACAAAGATAAGTAACAAGACCATACCAAGATTACCAACAGATGAAATTTCCAATGCCATTTGTTATTGCCAAGGTATCCTGCCTAAGAACCATTCTTATTACAAGTAACATACACTTGATTGATGGAAAGTTATACGCCCTTGACCCCGAATCATTAGACAAGGCTTTTATAGAGGGTATTCCCTTTAAAGTAATAGTACACCCTATCACCCTGAGACAGGTCGTGACAGTGTGACAGCTAATTCGGAAATAAGTAATTAATATAATGGCAAAGTCCGTAGTTTTCCTAGTCTTCAAACATCAATAACCAGCCTTTTATCCACAGAAATTAATCCAAGATTGCAGATTCTTAAAACTAGATTAGTTAGCAGTGAACAAAATCAATAAGTAGGGTAATTACAGGGAAAAAAATTACCATTACAATGATATTCAATAATCTTCCATTAATACATAAGATTGAAGTATGAAATCAAAACTACTGATAAACCCAAAAATTGAAAACGAGCTGTAATTTGACAATTACTACAAAGAAAATTGATAATTAAAAAACAAAAATCATAGATATTATTCTAGTGATTACTAAACAACAAGATTATACCCTAAAAAACAAATCCAGAAAATCAATAATCAAACAGATAAACCCACTTCCAAATAAATATAAAATAAATTAAATTAAGGGGTTCCCCCCCCCCCCCCCAATTTTCTGCAAATTTTACAGATAATTAAAATAAAATAATAAAACAAAAATGAAATATACCTTGGAAAGCTTGGGAATGGAGGAGAGAGAATCGATGGAATCGGTACTACTAAGCGATTCAGTAGAAGAATTTATGTTCTGTTTTTCATCACACAAAGAAATACAACCCAAATCCAAGCAACCTAAATCCATTTTATCCTTTCTTCAAACCCTTTTTTTTTTTCTCTACAGATTTTTCTCAGTAATTGCAGTGAAGCAAAAAATTATGAGAATTTTTCGATGATTTTTGATGGGTTTTTCAATGGATTTTTCCAAGATTTATGAGGGTTTTTCAATGAATTATTTCAGGAAATTGATGGATGATGCTAATAAAAAACTGTTAATTGTAGAAGAAATTGTTGATGAATATTATTGTGGGAGTTAATTGGGGAAGAAGATGGTGTTAGAGGGAAAAAGAAAAAGTATCCGTTACGAAATAAGCAAAGAGGAATTTACGCCTCCAACGGTCGAATTCCATTTTTATGCCCGTTGACTCAATCCGTGCATTGTATCTGGGTATGCCATTGATCAAGATGATGCCACGTGGATGGTTGGATGATGATGCTACATTTTATGTTTTTCATCCTTTGGCTATTTCTTTTCCATTTTTGGGCACTCAAGTCAAAAATTCCATGAGTGAACCTTTTTTAAACTCACCGTTGACCAAACTACCATTAAAATTAAAAGGGTTTATCTCATTAATAATATTTAATAAATTGAAAATTACATTACATGATTCCAAATCTTCATCATCATTCTCTCTTTTCAATAGCCACATTAATTATCTTGTCTCTAATTTCTCGTTTTTATTTTTTTGACTGAAATGTGGGACTACATAATGTAAATGTAAAGCTCTACTATTTTAAGAGAAAATTCAAATTTCTCACCAAAATAAACAAACATTGTTAATTTTGGTGGCAAACTAGTAAATATAGTTATACTATTCTTTATTTTATTCATATAGTTGCTTAGTTAGAAGTTTACTTTACTCAACTTGCATGTGTAGTTGACAATGATAGCAATATACCAAATAACGGAAGTTAACTTCGTCCGTTAACATCCATTTCACAAATTTGTCATCCACGGGCTAGGAGAGAGAAACCAGATTTTGAACTTTGGGGTAAAAAATTAAAGCACAAAATTAGCTTCAATGGAGGATTTTAATGGAGGACGAGGCTAACTCTACCCTTAATTACTCCTTTTTTCATAGGGTTTTCGTTTTATATGGCGGCGAAGCCGCCGGAGATGGTGGCGTTGGTGGAGATCGCGGAAGGAAGAAGAAGATTGAGGAAGAAGAAGAATTGAAATCAATTTCAATGGAGGAAGAGGAAGATTAAAGGAAAAAGAATAATGTAGCAAATGGCAGTTTTAATTGTTCAACAGCTATTAAATGGCCATCCAAGAAGTATGTATCAATTTACGCATGTACCCCTGACTTCCAAAGTGAAAAGCCGAAAATACCCTCCAGATAAACGAGGTACTGTTCATCTGGCAGATAAACTGGGTGCGCTTCCTATTTTAATTGTTTTTCCCTCACTAAAATTTATTTTTCTTATTTTCTCCCCCATTTTGAATGGCAAAAACTAAAAAATATTGGAGAGATAATTAATTAAGTAATTTGGCATTTGCGCCTGTGTATAGTTTTGGCTTTATATTCTCATTAATCTTTGGTTATAAATCCTAAAATAAAAAAAAGCAATATTGTAAGAAGTTTTTTTTTTTTTTTTTTTTTTTTTTTTTTTTTTTTTTTTTTAATAATTCAAGACAATGATAAAACTTTACTTGTAAGCAAGAAAACATCAAGCCCCTCCCAATAATAATGGGGGCCTTGTGCAACAGCAAAATAATAGGCCCTCGGTCTATAAATAAATAATGACAAATATCACAACGTGTTTTTTGTGTGGCTGATCACATCGTATGGCCGACTGACACACACCAAAACATTGACCAGGTAACCCCTGATTGAGTAACCCTTGACCGACGAGTAACCCCTAACTGACTGAGTAACCCATAACTAGGGCTGGCAATCCCTGACCCGACCCGATAACCCGAACGAACCCGACCCGAAGTCACTGAGAGAAACCCGAACCCGACCCGACCCGAACCCGAATAACCCGAATTCGACCCGATTTGACCAAATTTTCATATTTCGTAATAATATTTAGTTTTACACTATTTTTGATTGTTTTTAAGTATAACCTGAAATCGACCCGAAATCTGATCCGAACCTGACCCACTGACCCGAATTGCCACCCCTACCCATAACCGACCGGGTAACCCCGGACTGAATAACCCATGACCAAGTAACCCCGACTACACGGCGTGGCCAGCCACATATAAAACTTTGTGAAAATATTATATAGTTATATTTTTTTTTAACTCTTTTTTTTTTTTTTTAGAGAAAATAGAACAATGCTGCTAATTAGACCCTCAGGCTATTTCTCATTTTTAAAAATGAAAATATATAACACGTAACAATATTGTAATATTTTTATCAAATATAGAAACTTGAAATAAAAATAGATAGAATTCTAATACTCCATACTTGATTATTTGGGATAGGTTATCTATTAGATGAAGAATGGTGAAAAATAATAATAATAACCATAGCAATAAGGGCCTTGACCAACAAAACATTAGATTTTAGATTTACATTTAATTTTGAAACCACTAGGCTTCTACATAAAACATGATAAAAGATTGGAGTTAAGACTACATTTGGGGACTATGTTCTTCACTAATGAAGCAAAAGGAGACTAAGTTATTTTTTTTTGGAGATAAAAGAGACCGAGGTTAACTTTCTGGTAGATTTTACCATTTTCAGGCAAGCTAACTCCCCTTTAACCATAGAAGAACTTAGTCCCTTAACATCAAGAACTTGGTCCCCTATTTATTGCTATGATTATACTCTAATAAAACAGTCCCTTCATTAAATTTCAAAGCTGATTGTTTTAAAAAACTAGTTGTTTACAGCAAATATATATGAATATGTTCATTAACTAATTTGTTTTTCCTTAAATAAATTCCATTATAGAACAGAGCTAAGCAAGACCATCTGCAGCCCTTGTACTAGCCTCCATAGCAGCTGCTGCATCACTGAAATGATATTGAGTCTTTAAAAAAAATAAAAAATAAGTACATATTAAATATATTTTTTTTTGATGTAAACTAATTTATTTGGTGTTATAAAGGTACCTTAGCTGAACATGGTTGCAAAAATGATTGTGTTGCAGTTGATGTAGTAGTGGTCTGACTCCCTGTTGTACTAATTTCCTGAATGACTTTAATTTTTTATATTAACGAGAGTCTGATATTTTATCTAAGACACTGTAATGAATATACATAAGCCTACATACCACTACTTGTTTTTGGTAGCCAATGGGATAGGTGTAGACTCCAAAACCCCTGTTGTGCATGAGTGTGGGTGATTTGAATGAGTCAAAACCTTTTTTTTCCTTTATTTTTGGACTATAAATTCCACTTCTCCCTCTGATGTAGTTGGACTATCTGAATAACTATTAGTGTCGTCATAATCCACTTCAGCATCAAACATGTTCTGAATATTGTGTAGCTCAACCTCAATCTCATTCTCCTTCTTTTCTTATATATGCTATTTCACTTCCCCCTTGCTTCCTTAACCTCATCATCACCTGCATCAATCCCTTCCTCGTCATAGCCATAACCCTCACCCTCCTCATTATGAGTACCAAACGGACTAAGAGTAGTGTTCAAGTTTCTGCCGTCATTTTCTGCAATGATCACAATACCCCTTCCCCCTTCCTATTCCAAATGGTGTGATATTATATTTCTGTCGTCATTTCCTGCAACGGTCACAATACCCCTTCCCCCCCTCCTATTCCAAATGGTGTGACATTTATATTTTCATCGTCTCTATACTCATGCTCAGTGTATACATCAATGATCCTATAATGTTCCATCAAGCTAACAAACTAACCTAGTGAAGTTTGCATCATCATAGCTCATAAACCTTAATCATGTGCTAACTGGTTTACTAGGATCACAATAGTGCACCTTAATTACATCTTAATAACCTAAACTGTATTATTTTTCTCATGCCATTTGCATTGAAACTACTTGGTATCTCATCAAATATTTTAATTGTCCCACCAACATAATTCAACACCCCTTCACTGTCCTTCCACTCCCCACCATAGTGAACTATAACAGTCATTGGTATGACTTCCATGATCTACAAATAATCAATTTTAAAATCAATACAAAAGCAGTCCAATAAAGACAATTATTTTGACAATTTCATTTTCATTAATAATAGTTGAATAATTACATGAGTTAAGAATGTCAAAGAAATGACAGAGTGTCGTTACACAACATTCAAACCACTATGTCACTATGACCTTTGACATATAAAATTAAAAAAACCACTATGTCACTATGACCTTTGACATATAAAATTAAAAAAAAAAAATAATAATAATTCACTTCTGGAAATACATATCATCATGTGTTAGACCCCAAAAGATGTATTACGTTCTGTGTTGCTTTCCTGTCAAAAGAGGATTTAGAGTCCTTTGTGTGGCTTTTTCAAACATTCCTGAGGTGTATGGGGAGGAAACCTTCCTGCATTATAATTGATCAGGACCTTGCTATAGGGATTGCTATTAAGAAGATTTTTACGAAAACCAAGTATAGGTTGTGCATGTGGGCACATTATGCATAAAGTTCCTGATAAAGTTGGTCCACAATTGCGCAATGAAACTGATTTTTTGAAGAAACTAAGTGTAGTAGTTTGGGACAGGGAGATTGACCCTATGAATTTGCTCAAGGTTGGAATCTTGTTATGGAAGAATTTGGTTTGCAATATCATGAATGGTTTGCATACATGTTCAAGATTAAGCATCTTTGGATACCTGCTTATTTCAGAGATTTATTTATGGGTGGGTTGTTAAGATCTACCTCTAAATCTGAGGGTGAGAATAGCTTTTTTTGGTACTTTATTAATCCTCATGTTACTTGTGTTGAGTTTATTTTTCGCTACGAAACTACATTGGATGCTTAGAGGCATGAACATGATGAGCTTACTAGACTTAACAAGTCCTTACCTCAATTGGTCACTTAGTTAAAATTAGAGAAACATGCATCTCTTGTTTATACTCGTGCTATTTTTTATGAGTTTTCTGTTATTGTGGATAATGAATGGAGGAAAAGTTTTGAAGTTGCTTTTGATTTATCCATTTTTGAAGTTTTCTGTTATTGTGCTTGCAAGATGTATATGAGAGTCAGGGTATAATGTGCAGACATATACTGTTCATTATGAAAGGTAAATCATTTCTGAAATTTGTGATTGTTATGTTTTGAATCGTTGGACTAAAGATGTTTTGAAGAATTCTTCATTGATTGATAATCTTCAATGTGTGGATGATGCTTCTAAGTTTGATAAAAAGAAGCAGTTAATCTCTAATGTGTGGTCCAATATGTTCTCTTGTGTTAGTTTAGCAGAGAAATGTGAGGATGATCTGTCTAATCTTATTAAGAGTTTTTCTTCATTTGAGGAAGAAATGATGAAAAAGAAAAATGGTGAAAGTGGAACTTCTAAAGAAGCCAAAGAAGCTGATATTGAGCTTCTAGTTGGATCAAATGAAGTAGATATAAACATCTTGCCTCCAAATCAATGCCTTAACAAAGGTATTATTAGAAGATCGAAGCGCTTGAAAAGTGCCAATGAAATAGCCTTTGAAGAAAAATCCAAAAAGGGAAGAGCTTGTAGAATTTGTTGGTAATCAGGTACTTCACATGATAGTAGGAACCATCTAAGCAAGTAGTATTTAAGGTATTCTTTTTTTGTTTTTATGTCATTTACTTTTCATTATAATTGATTTACCTTCTTTGTTATTGATTTCTGTAAACTGTGTAGGTACCACTGTACTTAGAATTTCCTTGATGGATTATAGCCGTTGAAGATCAAGATGGATTACAGATTGAAGAAAGAATTATTTTTTTTATTTAATACGTTTGTTAAACTAGATTTCATATACTATTCAATTTATTTACTTTGCAATTTCTTTTAAACTTTATAGTTCATTTCATTAACTTTATAATATTGTTTAAATTTGGTATTCAAGATTGATTTATTTAATATAGTTCATTTCAATTCATTAACTTTATATTATTATTTATTAACTTTTAGCAATTTCTTTTTAACTTTATAGTTCATTTCATTGACTTTATAATATTTTTTAAGTTTCGTATTAAAGATTGATTTTACTTTATAATAAGATTCATTCAACTTTATTTATATTATTTTATATATAATATGGGGATTCAACTTCATAATCCACAACTCTGTAACACCCTTGTATTTATTTTTGTTTTCCAACTTCTAATAGTTTTCGTTTACTTTTGTATTGGTTTTTTTTTTTTAACTTTAAGACTTATTATTTAACTTTAAATTAAACTCAAAGTATAAAATTTTGTTATAAAAATGTATTAAATATGTAATTCATAATAACATATTCTTTAAAAGATATAAAAATGTAACTATGGCATATCTCCTTGATTTACATATTTCACACCTAGACTTCGTTTTTTAATACTTTCATTTTACTTTATAATACACATGTTTACTTTTTGAAAATTTTGATTTACCTTAATGAAAATTATAAAATTTTCTGTTAAAACACAATACTAGATATGTATTTCATACTAAAACATCATAAAAATTTATACAAATATTCAGATCAACCCAAAACATATATGTTCAAATCTAGCAAAAATATCATATAAAAATACTTACATGTACCTAGTACATATGTGTTCAAATCAACCCAAAATATTCACATTTTTATCCTATTCAAATCTTTATTTCCTCCATGATCATCTCCTTATCTTTCCTTTGCTCCCTAAAATATTAATAAAATTTAATAATATGTTAGGATGTGTAAAATAAATAGGATTGGGTTGATTTAAAAATATTTATTCTGATATAAGATTGAGTTTTTATATAGAGGAAGGTTCTTACCGGATCCCTCCCCTATATATATGTATAAGAACCCTCTTCTATATAAGAACCCATTATATGTAAGAATTAAGCTGGATTGTGGGATTAGATTGGATCTGATCGCTCAAAATGAATTGGTAAGTAATGGCATTTTAGTAATTTTCGCTGCACTTTCCCCTTTCTTTCTCCTCATTCACGTGTAGTTCTTTCCCCTTTCTTTCTCTCTCTAAACTTGATACAATTACACCTCTCTCTCTCCTCTTATACTTTTGGATGCAAATTTCTTCAAGAAATTAGGGTTTTCTTTAAGAATTTAAGGTTTGTTATTTAATTCTTATGATTAAATTCTTTCAATTCATTCTATTCTATACTTCTATTGTATTCAAATGATTTTTGCTGCAATTTTTTTAGTATTTTTTATGCAAAATTCATGCATTTTTTCGCTTTTTTTTTTTATAAGAAATTCATCAATTTGTTTAGCGTTTTTTACCCGATTTTGCTGCGATTTTTTGTGCGATGTTGCTGCGATTTTGGATGCGATTTCTTGTTACAATTTTTATGCTATTTTGCTGCGTTTTTATTGCAATTTGTCCTCAAAATTTTACCAGATTTTTTCTCAAAATTTCAATGCTAGCCACGTTTTTTATTGCAATTCTATTTTACTGTTTTTGTTCTTTTTTGTGATTTATCATTTTTGATTTTTTTATTTGATCTTTCATTTTCAATAAAAGTTTATATTCTTTGATTTTTTCAATTTATTTGTTTGATTTTTTTTTTCATCAGTTTTTGTTTTTCTTTTATTTTTGATTTATCAGCTGTGATTTTAATATTTTTTTTCCTGTGTTTGTTTGTTTTTATTTATTGTTACAGTTTGTGTTTTTGTAATTAGGTATTTTCATTTTGATGGATTTAGATGATGTTGAACATGATTCTCCTTCTTCCTCTATTACTCATTCAGGTAATTTTAGTTGTTTTTAATTCTTTAATTTCAGTTTACTTCTAACGTTATAAAGTTTATTTACATGTTCTAAAGTTTTCATTCTATGTTCTAAATTTTTCCAACTATGTTCTAAAGTTTACCTATGGTTTATTTATATGTTCTAAAGTTTTTTCACTTTATTCTAAAGTTTATTGTTTATGTTCTAAAGTAATTCATTATGTTCTAAAGCAGAATGTGATGAGTGACATTTATGTTACCCTTAGGGGTAGTGTATTGGTCTCTTTTCTCCTGTTTTTCTTAGGTTTTTCTACCTCTTTTCTCCTCTTATGGCTTCCTTTTTTTATGGATGAAAAGTATGCTTATTTGCGCTTGTTTTGATAATCTTTATGCATAATTTTATCATCCCCATGCTCTCGTGATCTTTGCTATCTTTTACAGGTTCCATGACGGTCCTAAGCACGGTAGGAGGCCCCTTGGCCAAGTATGGAGGCATGGACAAAGACAAGAGGAGCAAAAGGGAAGAAGAGGAAGTTCAAGAGGAGGTGTGGCCGAACCTCTAAGAGGTTCGGTCGAACCAAGGTGTGGTCAAACTTTTGAAAATTTCGACCGAACCTCCAAGGCAGTTTCAACCAAGTTTTCAGCATGTTTACAGGAGGGGTCGAACCAGGAAAGTTCGACCAAACAAGGACCAGGGAGGTTCGACCGAACCTACCCTGAGTTCGGCCGAACCTACCCTGAGTCCGACCGAACCTACCCAGAGTTCGGTCGGACCTTTTCCCGTTTCAGCTGACTTTTTGCGGAGCTTCCTAAGCAATTTTGTAAGGGGTATAAATAGTTTTTTTTGCTCATTAAGGAGAACATATATTTTCAGTAGTTTTAGGTTAGTTTTAGGTTTTAGAGAGAGAAACTCTCAAATTTTGGAGAGAGAAAGTGAGAGAAACAATGGTTTTCATGGATTTTGGATAATCAAAGGAGGAATTTGATGATTTGAAGATCTCCATTTTATATCAATGAGCATTTCTTACTCTCTTTTCTCTTTATGCTTTATTAATTGCTTTGTTATTCATGTTTGAGTAGATTTCCTTCTACTAGGTGTTGAGTGAAGCTTTGTTATGGTTAATTGAGTTATTTGAGATAAATTTGATGATAATTGTGTGATTAAATTGATTGAATTGATGATGGCATGTTGTTTGTATTAAATTGGATTGATCTCCCAAGATAGCAAACTTAATTTCATGTTAGTTCTAGTTTGACAAGGGATTGTGAATTAGAATTTATATATTTGATTGCATTTTGGGTAAATTTCTTCTATGCACCTAGTCAATGAGGGATCTAGGCTAGGAATTTGAGAGATTGCTCTTGATGGTAATTAATTCCCATTTTAATTCTTTCTTTGCATGATTGATTATCAAATCGATTTCCATTAACTTGTTAATTGTTCAAAGTGGATCTTTGCCCCTAGTAGACTTTGTATTATCTTGATCTTTATATGTGTGTTAGTGTAGTTGTAGTGTCCACTATCCATAAACCGACTTCGGAGTAGCTTAAGCATTAGATCGAGAACAATCCAACATTACCGTTCCTTGTGGTTCGACTCCGAACTTACCACTAGACTTGTTTAGGGGTTAGTTTAGGATTATAATAAATTTCGTTTGGCCGTGAGGAGGTTAGTCAACAACCTAATTTCCCCGCGCTCAGAATGTTATAGCCAAGCCCCTGATTTACTATGTTCTAAAGTTTATCCTTAATGTTCTAAAGTTTTCTCTCTATGTTTTAAAGTTTATATTTATGTTCTACTGCTTTCTTAGTATTCTACAATTTTCATTATATGTTCTAAAGTTTACCCTCTAGTTTTAAATTTTACTTTCGATGTTCTAAAGTTTACTTTCATGTTCTAATGTTTTCCATATGTTCTAATGCAGTTGGTGTTATATATCGTATTCCTGAAGTTGTTGGATCATTTAGTCCTGGTGGTACCACTAAGGAATGGATTCCAAGTGTTCCCAAGGAGTTAAAACCCATTGTGGGGATGATATTTAAAGATCCTGAAGAGGGTTATAGTTTTTACAAAGCATATGAAAATGCCGCCGGGTTTACTCCTAGGATATCTACTACATACTTCAAGGAAGAAGAATAACAAAGATGTAATTGTTTTTGAATATGGAGTTTGAAATAAGGAAGGTTTCAAGGCAATAAGAAAACCTATTGCTCGACAAACTGTTGATGAAGAAGGAAAAGTTCGTATTACTAGGAAACGTTTAGTCACACGCGTAAAATGCAATGCTCACATATGTATGAGATATGATGATGGAAAGTATGTTACTCATTTCAAAGAAGAACATAATCATCCTTTATATACTCTAAGTTGTGCAAAATTTCAGAAGGATAATAGAAAAATGCATATTATGCATAAAAGTTGATTGTTGATAATTCAAAGGTGATTTATTCTTATATTCTAAATAATGTTTTCTTTGTTACGAGTATTGTGTTTTTTTTTCTAATCATAGTAATTTTTTTTTTTTTTGGTAAATAGGTAAATGTTGGTCCTGTGAGGTCTTGTACTATGATGAAGGAATTAGCTGGATCACATGATAATGTTGGTGCATCTAAACAAGATTTTAAATTTTTTTTATAGAGATTTGAAGGTTTACATTGACGGATCAGATGCGCAAATGTTTGTGGATAATTTCCAAAATAAGAAATTGCTATGGAGTGCATTTTTCTTTGACTATGATGCTGATGAAGAAGATAAACTTTGTAGAGCTTTATGGGTTGATCCTATTTGTCGAAAAAAATTATGCACTTTTTGGTGATATGGTTTCTTTTGATACCACATTCAAAACAAACAGGTGATGTTCTAAATATATATTTCTTTCATATTGTTAACTAATATTTTATTATTTTGTAAATATTTTACATTTACATCCTAATTTTATAAACATATGTCCTTATATTCTAAACATTATGCCTTGTGTTCCCAAACAAATATCCATCATGTTATGATGTTCTAAACATATATGCCTTATGTTCTAAACTATATATGTCTTATGTTCTAAACATATATATCTTGTGCTCTAAACATATATGCCTTATGTTCTAAACTATATCCATTATGCTCTTATGTTTTAAACATTATGCTCTTGTGTTTTACACTTTATGCCTTATGTTGTAAACTAATATCCCATCATGTTCTGATGTTCTGAACATTATGTCTTGTATTCTAAACATTATGTTTATATGTTCTAAAGTTTACTTATTAGGTTTTAAAGCTTCACTCTATATTCTAAGCTTATTGTTTATGTTCTAGAGTAATTCATTATGTCTAAAGCAACTATGTGATTAACAAGTTTAATAATTAAAGAAAATTACTATGTTCTAAAGTTTATCCTTGCGCAGGGGCCATGCTAATCTTCTCTGTATCGTTCTAATTTTATCAGATGTCTTCGAAGGTGCAGTCCTTTCTACCATCCTCTACCTTCACGTTCTCTGGCACGTCAAGGAAAAAATGGAAGGCAAAGGGTGAAGAACAAGAAAGGTAATAGGTATTCTAGGTTGTGTTTTTGCAGGATTAAGAAACGCAAGGGAACAAGTTTGGAACATCTTATGGCTAGTATCGACGATGAATCTTCTCAACCCCCGCATTTGTTTTGTCAAGCAATTCACTATGCTTGTACCCCAATCCCCGTTTTAATTCTTGTATTAGTATGGTCAAGAGAGTTGAATACTCTGTTTGTAGTCTCGAGTCAGTTAGGAGCTAGCCTCCTTTTTGGACCGTTGTCCAAAAAAAAAAAAAACAAAAAAAGCTTATCCTAAATGTTTTAAAGTTTTCTTTCTATGTTTTAAAGTTTTCTCTAAATGTTCTAAAGTTTATCTCTATATTCTAAAGTTTATCTCTATATTCTAAAGTTTATCCTTATATTATAATATTTTCTACATATATAATTTGTGTATGTTACAAATATAATATGATCTTTGGTCCATTTACTAGAGTTGATCACTGTAGGGAATTTTTCATCTCTTGCCCTATATGTGGGTCATGTTTTTAAGCATGGCGGTGCTCCAAGGAAAAAAGCTAGAGAAAAGGAGTCGCCAACAAGCTTTAGGAACTTGTAAACCGTTCACGATTGTGAAGGTTACACGCCATTCACAATTACAGAGATTGCTAACTCCATAGTGGTCCGGAACCATGACTGGATGTTTGGGGTTGATGGTTTGAATTTGACCTAAGAGAAGCCAAACCCGCCCTTAATAGGCCTCTACTTGATTCTTATTGATATTCATGCGTGCTTTTCGATCAACATACATACATCAAATTAATCCTAAACCTGTTTAATCTATGTTGGTTGATTATTAATGTACAATCAAATCTAATATTGGTGATCACTTGAATTAAAATCATATTAAACCTAAATCCAATTATTAATTATCTTATTAGGCGTGATTTCAAGTACAAATTCCCTTTAAACCTGCAGAAAAGGGCATGATCAAACAATAACAATAAATCATAAATAATCAAGCAACATATGAATAATATGATAATCATCATCAAAACATCATTAGTAGTAAGATCCTAGGCATGATACTAAACAGATTAATAACAATCCTAGCATGTCACTAATAACAAAATCAACACGTTTTCCTAAACATGATACTAATAATCAAAAGAGTAACAAAAGGGGTAATTAAATTACCCACTTTGATGCCTCGACCTTCTTGCTATTAAAACAATACACACGTTAGTAAACTTCAAGACAGCGAAATCAATAAAGTAAATAATTAATTATGAATTGAAATATAGATTTGGGCCCAAACCCTCAGAACTATCAACCTTCCATGTTGAGGTCGAAGGCAACGTCGAGTATAGTTTAGAGTATTTGAATCACGCGAAGGAAGTATTGTGTTTGATTTGGAATTGAGAATTCCGGGTGAAGATGAGGATTATCGCTAGTTTCTTGATGGTTGTTGATGAGGATTGTTGATGAATGTGGCTAAGGATTCTTGATGATTCTAGCTGTTTTGAAAACGGGGAAAACAACCTCTATTTATAAGGAAAATGAGAGAGTTTGGACGATCTGAAAAGATTAGAAGTTCTGAACACAATAAAACTTCTTTGACGCGGCACGACAGGTTTATCGATGTGCGTTGGCACCTGTTGCAACGCGACAGGGCTGACACGACACGTGGGCCTGTCGTTCTGCGTTGGTTCCTGAAGATAGATTAGTCGTTAGGATTTTTATTTCTAATAAAATTATATTTACAACAGATATCCGAACGTCTTTGAATTTAAATGGAACAAGGATTATCATATGAGAAGTTTTAATCAATCTCAAACTTCTTTGATCCTTATCTTTTCGAAAATGATAGATTAGAACCTTCTAGAGGATTGTAGAGAATCCTAACTGATTAGGAATATGATCATATAGGGCCTAAATAAAATTTTTAGACTGCATATAATCATTGGGTCGTACTAAAGATGGACCTAGGCTCGGTTTGCACATGGTTTAGTATTTTTGGCATAACTTATTCGTTTTAAGTCGGATTTGGGCTTTTAAAATATCGCCGGAAAACTATTTTCAAGCCCTATCCAACTAAACAATAATTGGACTGAGAACATGAACCAAAACTAATGAGATTGGATGTTTTTATAAATTGGGCACGAAATGAATGATTTTAAGGACACAAAATGAATGATTTTGGGTTTAAGGACACGAAATGAATGATTTTGGATTAAAACATTTTAGGTTAGGTTTTAAATGTGGTCAAGGCTTAAGGAAACTTTGCGAGACTCTTCAACTCTTTACCGAACTCGTTAATAAAAACGTGAAAGTTACTCATCATTGGGTTTGGTTTTTTGGGGAGACACAATCAGGTCTCTACAGAAGCCCCCACTTTGACTGAGTTTGGAGAAGTGTAAGCTTCGAAAACAAAAGTCAAAGTAAGTCGATAGGGACGAAGAATGATTTCGAACGTTCCCCGATCCTAAATCATTCTCTTAACGCCAATACTTGCAGAAAACGTCAGTCCTACAAATAAAGGAGTTAGAAACGCGTATCTTGCACCGCCGAGTACACGTTTCCGGGTGACATCTCATCTACTCGAACTCATTGTTTTTTGATAACCTCCACATTCTCAGGAAGTGCTGTCGAGGACCATTTCACCTTGAGCCATCTTCTCAAATCAAGTGATGACCTCCTCATTCTCATGGAGCGCTGTCGAAGACTGCTTCGCCTTGAGATATCTTCTCAAATCATCTCGTCCTCACGCCTTGGAAGTGATAGTTTCTTGTGCCTTTGAAAACCTATCGTAAAACCTTACTCTTCAAGATTTTACCGAGCTCAAGTTGATTTCCGTGGAAATCCTCTTCCTATGGTTATATCTCGCCTTGAGAGTCCTATCAAACCATCTTTGGAATTTGTGATCATAATTGGGCCAATCACGAATCAATGTGATCGTAATCGGGCCGATCTCATCTCAATGTGATCGTAATTAGGCCGATCATTTAATCAAATGTGTTCTCAAAATGTGATCGTCATCGAGGCGATCTCTAATTAAATGTGATCATAATTTAATTGGGCCTATCATCAATCAAATGTAATCGTAATCGAGTCGATCACCAATCAAATCAAGATTTTTGACAAACCACTCATCACGAAGAATAATTTGCTCATATTGAGGCTTCTGAGAAAATCAATTTCTCATCACGAAGCTTAAGTTTATGTAAGTTTATTGGAAGCCTCGTCCACTAGGGCCTTAGTGTACCTGCATCAGTACTTTGGACTATAGGACTTTGCTCATGTTCAACTCGACTCGATGTGATTTGACGTGACATGACTTAAAGTGCATGACTCATGTGTGTAGATTCAACTCGACGTGGTAACATGATGTGACTCAATGTGCATGACTCGTTTGTGCATTGTGTTGTGATTGTGCTTGTGCAACTCGAAAACGCAGTAAAGCAAAAAATTTCCGTCATTTTTTTATCATAGGTGGAGGGTATCCGAATTTCTCCCAAAAAAGAAAAAATGAAAAATGAAAGAAGAAAATGAGTAAGTGTGAAAATAATTAGTTTGAAATTCCTAAAATGGATTCCAAATCATTGAAGGATTAAAAATAAAGAGTTTGAATTATCATATAGGAGATGGTAAGAAATTAGTAATTTGGGATAAGATAGGAAAGGTGAATAGATATGATTCAGTTCAAATTGGATGTGGACCAGTATGAGTCTATTTGGAAATCAAATCAAAGAGTTGCGTAGTCGAGTTTCTGTCGCAGGACGCCAGGACCCATCGCGGCGCGTTAATGATGACGTGGCGTGATAGCTCTGTCGCGATAGGATGGTTTAGTCGCGGTGCGATGTTCTCGAAAATCGGATTCCGAATAGAGTTATGCTTTCGTGTCGATTTTTGGTTATAAAAAAGCCCCCAACTCCATCAGATCTAGCATAATTTGAGTCTTTAGCTTTCATATTCTTTTAGCACCCGAAATTTAGCAATTATGGCTAAGATTTTTATTGAAATTACTCGTGATTGGTGTTGGTCTTTGACCAATGGTGAGAGAAAAGAACTTGAATATTTGAACATGATTGGCCTATTGGGTCTTAGGAGTGTAAAATTTGACAGTGACTTTATTCGTGCTGCAATAGAATACTAGGACCCTAACACCCATTATTTTAGGCTTGGAACCGATGAAATTAGCCCTCTTTCGGAGAAATTTGGGGCTATATTCGGCTTTCCTACTAGGCATCTAGAGAGTTGTAATCCCCACAATATGTTAATTTTATTATAAGGATTTTGAGCGTTTTTACAATCTTAGGGAAGCCGATTTGGATTTCATGGTTCATGAAAAAGAAGTAGACCTAAGAAATTTTGTATCTTTTTTCTTTAATCGTCCTAAGTCTAGTTCTTTCCACATCTATAGAAGAAGAGCCTTCTTATTTTTCATGTTTAGTCAACTTTTGTTCACCAGTAGTAACCATATGGGTGAAGCCATATTAGCAACAATTATGCAGCAAGTTGATGCCGGAAGAATCCCATGCCTGCAATTGTCGGAGAGAGAATGATGAGCTTAGATAAATTGAAGAAGGATCATAAAATACCAATTCGAGGATCTCCTTTATTATTACAAGTAGAAAATCAATACTTTTTATTACAGAAATAAAAAATATTTAATTTTGTAATGTAACAATGTTTAATTTCTATGCTTGCAGATTTGGCTAATGGAGCGAATGGGATTAATTAATCCTCTCGAGGATGTTGAAAAATACACTCCAAATTGCTTTGTGAGAAAGAGGAAGGGTTTTTCTACAAAGATGGGCTATCAGGAGTGGAGTAAAATCTTCCAAACTCGCGATTTCTCCATTAAGTGGGTCGTCCCTTAGTGGAAAATTGATAAGATGAATGGAGTCAATAACCAACCTTTCTGTCGTGTCCCAAGCTTGTCGAAATTGACCTTTAACTTCCCTTCAAGGGTCAATATGGACTTGAGCAAACTATACCTACTGGTGATGATCGTCGACCTCGTGAATATTCTCTCTCAAAGAATGTTGAAAGATTTGATGATTATTGGTATTTGAGACCATTGTGGATTGTTGTGTCTGATACAACTCCTCCTCCATTGTCCTAGGAATATAATCAATGGTTACTTGCTCGAAACCAAAAGGATAAAATTAAAGCTCGAAAGCTAAATCCTAAAGGTGTTGAGAAGAGCAACATAAAAGACCGTCTTAAGGACAAGAAGACTCCACCTAAAGATCGTCTAGGCCCGAGCATTATCTTCAAGACTCATGTCATGCCTAAAAAGAAAAGTGTTATGGAGGGTAAAGGAAAAAGGAAAGCAATCCTTGTAGAGAAAGGATAGAAGGTTTGGAAGAAGAAAAAGGTAGAAAAGGGGGACACTTCTTCCTCAAAGGTTTCAGTTCACTCATCTAAGGGTTCACTACTGGTAAAAGGGATTATCAAATGATGAAGACACAGATAAGAACTGGAAAAGGGCTCGTAGTAGATATAGAGTATTACTATGCTTTTAATTTCATTAGACAATTTAATTTGAAGTTTTAATTTTATTTTAAATAAGGCGTAATGCCATAATGTAGTTTCAATTTTAGTTATCAATGTAATTTTAACCTTAAATTAAATTAATTTCGTCTTCAACACAATTATTATTTGTTTTTTTGAAATAATTTTTTCCGAGTATGGAAGTTGGGAGCAATGGAAGAACTTATGAGCAGTCCCAAAGGATTCATCACACATATATGCATTCCCGTAGCCATCATCCATGGCTCGCATGGTTTGCAGCAACCTCTCAAACTAAAAGCTGCAGTCAAGACCACGAGGTTGATAATCATGAATTATGTAGTTAGATAGACATTCCAACCAGATTTTGGATACATCACATGAATTATTCTCTATACCGAGTTGATTTTAAATCGACATCTTGATGTAAGTTCCTTTATCCATTAGAATAGACATTCCGAGCTTTGGAATTGCTTGAAAATTAGTTACGTATTCATGTAATTTGTTCAAAAATAATCTGAATACTGAAGTTAGAAAAGTTTCGAACCAAATTGAAGGTTGAGAAGCTACTGAGTGTTTGCAATTAATCGGCATGAAGATCAGATACTGTCACGGAAAGTTATGTCTGTCATGGGGCGACAAGACTATCGCGGTGCGTCATTTCTAACGTGGCTCGATATGTTTGTCGTGTCGCGATGGTTTCGTTGCTCTTTTCTTTTCCTTGTTTTGATTTTCTACATTGATGAAGTGTTTCCAAAAGACAGGTTTTTGAGTATTATAGTGGCCACACTCTCCGGAAGGGTTTCCTACGTATCCTTACTGTTAAGGAATCAGGCCAAACGTAGCTCTCTTGGGTAAGGAACCCGTTAAATCATGGGTCGAACTTCTTTAGTTGGACAAGGTTTGTCAAATTCGAAAATTCATTGCCGTCCATGTTTGTTAATATTGCTGCATGATGAGTGACATTTATGTCACTCTTAGGGGTAGTATTTAGGTCTTTTTCCTCTTATTTTTCTTAGGTTTTTCCACCTCATTATCCTCTTATGGCTTCTTTTTGTGTTGATGAAAAGTAATGCTTATTTTGATAATCTTTATGCATTATTTTATCATCCCCATGCTCTCGTGAACTTTGGTATCTTCTGCAGGTTCCGTGACAGTCCTATGCACGGTGGGAGGCCCCTTGGCCAAGCATGGAAGCCATGGACAAAGGAAAGAGGGGCAAAAGGGAAGGAGAGGAAGCAAGAAAAGGAAGTGCAAGAGGAGGTGTGGCCGAACCTCTGAAAGGTCCGGTCGAACCTTGGTGTGGTCAAACTTTTCAAAAGTTCGACCGAACCTCCAGGGTGCAGTGAAGGCAGTGTCAAACCTGTTTTCAGCAATTTTGCAGGAGAGGTCGAACCTCAAAAGTTCGACCAAACAAGGATCAGGGAGGTTCGACCGAACCTACACATGGTTCGACCGAACCTACCCTGAGTCCGACCGAACTTACCCATAGATCGGTCGGACCTTTTCCCGATCTCAGCCGATTTTGTACGGACTATTTAAGGTCCTTTTGAGGTCGTTTAAAAGAAGACGGGAGAAGCAGGACAGTAGCCTAGTTTTCAGAAACCTCCCTTAGTTTGGAACATTCCTTAGGATTAATTTAGCTTAGTTTTCATCAAATCAAATCATTGTATTAGTGAAATTCAAGAATTATTCTCAAAGTTGGGCAATTTGTATTCAACATTTGAAGCTTCAATTAGTAATTTCTCCAACCTTCTTCCTTTTAATTTCAGATTTCATTTGGTATTTGCATGTTATTTAAATCTTCTTAGTTCTTGGTAATTTGTTATTGGATGATAGTTATTTCAATTATTAACCACTTTTCCCCAATTATTGAAGTATTTAGAACCCTAATTCTTGATTGCATGTTGATAAACATGAGTTGTGAGTAGTTTTCTTGCTAGGGGTTGGGTGAAGCTCGACCTTTTTGGGTTAACTATGCAAATGTGGGAGAAGCATTGATGTTTGTATTGCAATTAAATTGATTATATGAGATTGCTTGTTAGTTCCTCATGATAGGTTTAGCTACCCTTGACTAAGGAGCTTGATAGTATGATATGCCTAATTTGACATGGAAGTGTAAATTGAGTACGTCATTACTTATTGTAATTTGATTATGTATCATCTATTGCTAAACTAATGAGGAATCTAAGTTTAGTAGTGTGAGTTGTTTTCTAATTGCATGAGGTTGATTTTACATATAGTTCTTGCTATATCTTGTCTATTTTACTCCCCGTTTGCCTATTTGCCTTGGTTGAGCGGATCTCATTCCCTAGTATCTTTAATTCATTGATTTAGCACCATAGTTTGTTTGTCTTCTTGACGAACCCCTATTCACCAATTGACTTCGAGCTAGCTTAAGTGTAAAGATCTTTGGCAATCATATCCTGTTCCTTGTGGACCGAACTCTTACTTGTCATTATGCTTGGTTTGTAAGGTGTTTGTTAATAAATGTGTTTGATTGAGTGTGGAATGTACGACCGTTCGCACGCCCATCAAAATGGCGCCGTTGCCGTGGAACGGTGTTGTTGATAGCTAATTGATTACTTGAGTCTAGTTCACCATAAAAAAAATTTCAAAAAGATTGTCTCTTTTTGGCTACACTTGTAGCCTTGGTACTAATTGCGTTTGTTGAGAGTGTATGCGCAGAACTCATAACAGGATCTTGGTACCTTACGATCCCGAGATTGAGCAAACTTATAGAAGGAGAAAAAGAGCCGGTTCTAGGCCGTTTACTACTCCCCCAGCTAGAGAGACCAATTTCGAGGAGGATCGAGATCAAATGGGTGACGCGGAACCACCACCTCAAAGACCTTTAAAGGAGTTGGGAACTCCGGGAGCTTATAGAGCTTCAAGCGGCATTGCTCCACCCGTTACTCAAGCCAATGACTTCGAGATTCGGCCCGCAATGATTAATTTGATTGAAAGGAGGCAATATAGTGGAGCAAAACATGAGAGCCCTCTTGCACACTTGAACGAGTTCGAAAAATATTGTAACACGATCAAGGTAAATGGGGTAACTCAAGAGTTTGTGAGACTAAAGTTTTTTCCTTTTTCTTTGATAGGAAGAGCTCTTGAATGGCTTGAGAAGGAGGTGAGGCCTAACTCCTTGAGAACTTGGGACGAGGTCACCACGGCTTTCTTAGGAAGATTCTATTCCCAAAAGAAGACGGCCGAGGCAAGAGCTTTGATCCAAGGTTTCCGTCAAAAAGCTAGTGAAACCATTTATGAAGCATGGGAACGATACAAGGAATATCAAAGGGAGTGCCCTCATCATGGCATTCCGTCATACCAAGTGCTTCAAATTTTCTATGGAGGCTTGAGCCCACAAGGAAAGACTAGCTTGGATGCAGGAGCGGGTGGCCCGATTATGAACAAGACGGAGGAGCAAGTCATAGAGATAATTGAGGATGTGGTGAGGCACCACATGGATTGGCAAGAAGGAGAGAGAGATTCTCTAAACAAGGGAGGAAATGCGGTTTACTCCGTTGACCATCTTAATGCCATCAACAATTTGACCTCCCAAATCGCCAACCTTGGAAAGGAGATGACGTCCATTAAGGCAAAACTAGAGACCTCTAGTTCAACACAAGAGCATCCCTCCCAATCTAAGGGGAGAGGTATGAATTCTAACTCTTCTCCCTCTACTTCTAATAACATGCCTTATGGATGTTTGTTTTGTGAAAATTGTGGGTCTTATGACCATGATACCTCTTCTTGTAATTATGATTTCCAACCCCAACCCCAATACGAAGATGGTAATGAAAATGAAAATGAACAAGTCAATGCCTTGTCTTATGATAATAGACATAGGAATGACAATCAAAGATACTTACCACCAAATAGAAGAGAACAAGGGGGGAATTCCTATAACCAAAGAGGAAATGATTACGATTACCATAATCAAAATCAATGGGGAAGTAGGAACCAAAGGGACCAAAATCCCCAAGGTAACTACAACCAACAAGGTGGTTATGGTAACCATAATCATAATAATCAAGGAAACTATGGGAATAAAGGGCAATTTCACCAAGGGGGAAACTCTAATAATCGGAACAATTGGAACAACAATAATAATAGAGTTTCTTCTAATCAAAATACGTCCAATTCGAATGCTAGAGGTAATAGGGCTTCCCAAGACAACCACTATGCACAAGCACCACATAGTAGGTCTAGCTTGGAGGAAATGATGGAAAATCAAACTAAAATGTTCAATTCTTTCATGGCCTCAAGTGAAAAGAAATTTAGTGAAGTAATGACCCATAACAAAATGCTTGAAACACAAATTTCTCAATTGGCCAATGCTTTAAAAGAGGGTGCTAGCACTTCTAAACTTCCACCCCAAGGACTTGACCCCAAGAAACCGGTGAATGCTATATCAACTAGGAGTGGGAAAGTGTTGGAAGAGAGAGTCCCTAAGGAAAACAATGAGAAAGTGAACATGAGTGAGCCTCCCTTTAAAAGCGATTCTGAACAAGAGAGAGAGCAAAACCATGAGAATGAAAAGGAGAAAGAATGTGAGAAAGAAAAAGAATTTGAGAAAGAGAGAAGAGAAAAAGAGAGTGAAAAAGAAACCAAACAATTGCAAATACTTCCATATCCCCATAAATTTGTGAGACACAAATTAGATGTGCAATTCGGAAAATTCCTTGAAACACTGAAGCAAATTCACCTTTCAATCCCTTTTACCGATGCTATCAAGCAAATGCCTAACTATGCTAGGTTTTTAAAAGATATTTTGAGTGGAAGGAGAAAGTGTGATGTGGTGGAAACGGTGAATCTCACCGAGAATTGTAGTGATATTATCATGAATAAGATGCCACCAAAGTTAAAAGATCCCGATAACTTTTCTATCCCATGTGCAATATACAAGATGCAAATTGATAATGCTTTGTGTGACCTAGGGGCTAGTGTTAGTCTAATTCCATACTCGGTATACCAAAGACTTGGGATAGGGGAACTTCTACCCACCAACATCACCCTTCAATTGGCCGATCGCTCTATTAAATTCCCAAAGGGTAAGGTAGAGGATGTTCCTCTAAGGGTGGGGAAGTTTGTAATCCCGGTGGATTTTGTTGTGTTAGAGATGGATGAAGATGTTAACATTCCAATAATTCTAGGAAGACCTTTTCTTGCTACTTCGGGTGCTTTAATAGATGTTCAAAGTGCTAAAATTTCACTAAAAGTAGGAGATGAGGTGATAGAATTTGATTTGAATGAGAGCATGAAATATCCAAGCTCTAGTCTTGATAATTGCATGATGATTGATACTATTGATTCTATTGTAACTTCTATGCATGAGCACTTGCTCACTACTAACGATGCCCTTGAGAATGTCCTTTTGAACAAGGAAAAGATAGGTGACCAAAGCAAAGAGATGGCATTGTATGAAGAGATGCTTGAAGGAAGTACGGAATCAAGCAATGAGAAAGTGTGCATGGGAATCACAACACATGATGCATTAGAAGTAGCTATCTCAACAGAAGGTAAGGGTGTTCCAATGGTAGAGTTGAAACCTCTACCATCACACCTAAGGTATGAGTTTCTGGGCCCCAATTCAACTTTTCCGGTTATTGTGAATTCTTCTTTGAACGAGTGCCAAACTCAAATGTTATGTGGTGTTTTGAGAGATCACCAAGGTGCTTTAGGCTATACCATAGATAACCTCAAAGGTATTAGCCCCGCTTTATGTATGCACCACATAACACTTGAGGAGGGTGCTAAGCCTTCCATTGAGAGGCAAAGGAAACTCAATCCTCAAATGGGGGAGGTGGTGAAGAAGGAAATCACCAAACTCCTTGATGCCGGCATCATCTTCCCCATTTCGAGTTCTAGATGGGTTTCCCCCGTTCATGTGGTCCCTAAAAAGGGAGGAATGACCGTAGTTGAAAATGAGAATGGTAATCTCATTTCAACTAGAACGGTGACTGGTTGGAGGATGTGCATAGACTATAGACGTCTAAATGCATCCACCAACAAGGATCATTTTCCTCTCCCTTTTATCGACCAAATGCTTGAAAGACTAACCAAGCACAAGTATTATTGCTTTCTTGATGGTTATTCGGGTTTCTTTCAAATCCCTATAAACCCGAATGACCAAGAGAAAACAACTTTTACTTGTCCCTATGGAACCTTTGCATACAGGAGGATGCCCTTCGGGCTTTGCAACGCACCGGCAACCTTCCAAAGATGCATGATGAGTATTTTTGGGGACATGCTTGAAGCCGAAATGGAAGTTTTCATGGATGATTTCTCGGTAGGGGGCCTTTCGTTCGAGGATTGTTTGTCCAACTTGGGCAGGTGCTTGACAAGATGTGAGAAGGTCAATTTGGTTTTGAATTGGGAGAAATGCCACTTTATGGTGGAAGAGGGAATTGTCCTTGGTCACAAGATTTCAAACAAAGGGATTGAGGTTGACAAGGCCAAAGTTGAAGTGATAGAAAAGCTTCCCCCACCAATCAATGTGAGAGGAGTAAGGTCATTTTTGGGGCATGCCGGGTTCTATAGGAGATTCATCAAGGATTTCTCACAAATTGCTAGACCCCTAAATGCTCTTCTTCAAAAAGATGCCATCTTTATTTTTGATGAAGAGTGTCTCCAAGCTTTCAACAAATTAAAGGAGGCTTTAATCTCAACTCCAATTGTGCAAGGGCCAAGATGGGATTTGCCATTTGAACTTATGTGCGATGCAAGTGATGTTGCGATTGGAGGTGTATTGGGGCAAAGGGTAGAGAAGAGGCTTCACGTGATTTACTACATGTCTAAGACCTTGAATGAAGCTCAACGGAACTACACCACAACAGAGAAAGAATTTCTTGCCGTGGTTCATGCTTTTGAGAAGTTTTGGAACTACCTCATTGGTTCCAAAACTATTGTCTACACTGATCATGCGGCTATTAGGTACCTTGTGGCAAAGAAAGAGTCCAAGCCTCGTCTTCTTCGTTGGGTGCTATCACTTCAACAATTCGATGTAGAGATTCGGGACAAAAAGGGGGCCGAAAATGTGGTTGCGGATCATCTATCCCGGTTAGAGAACGTGCAAGATAATGACGATGGGGTCCCAATTTGTGATGAGTTAAAAGATGATGTGCTTTACTTGTTGGCCGAGAAAGATCTTCCTTGGTTTGCGGATTTGGTGAACTATTTGGCTTGTGGGGAGTTTCCCCCAAATGCTTCAAGGAACCAGAAGAAGAAGTTGAAAAGGGAAGCAAGGCATTACATATGGGATGATCCGATCCTTTTCAAAATAGGAGTAGATGGTTTACTCCGTAGATGTGTGCCAAATGATGAAGTGAAGAGCGTTTTGAAGATGTGCCACTCCGATCCTTGTGGAGGGCACATGGGTGCCAACAAAACAGCCTTCAAAGTATTACAAAGCGGGTTATGGTGGCCTCAAATCTTCAAAGATTCATGGGGATTTGTGAAAACATGTGACTCTTGCCAAAGAACCGGTAATGTTTCGAAGAGAAATGAAATGCCTCAACAACCGATTCTTGAACTTGAGGTGTTTGATGTGTGGGGCATTGATTTCATGGGACCTTTTCCCTCATCTAATGGAAATCAATACATCTTTGTGGCGGTTGATTATGTTTCTAAATGGGTTGAAGCCATTGCCTCCCCAACTAATGACCACAAGGTAGTGATGAAGATGTTCAAAAAGGTGATATTTCCAAGATTTGGGATCCCTAGAGCAGTGGTTAGCGATAATGGTTCTCATTTTATTCATAATGTGTTTAAAAAGATGCTGAGAAAGAATGGGGTCCATCAACGCTTTGGCACGACTTATCACCCACAAACAAGTGGGCAAGCGGAGGTTTCCAATCGCCAAATCAAGGTAATTCTTGAGAAAACAGTGGCTAGGAATAGGAAAGATTGGTCGGACAAGCTAGATGATGCCCTTTGGGCCTATAGAACCTCTTTCAAAACCCCCATCGGCACTACCCCCTACCGGCTTGTATATGGTAAGTCTTGTCACCTTCCGGTTGAACTTGAACACCGTGCTCAATGGGCTATCAAAAAGATCAACTTTGATTTGGCGAGTGCGGGTGAACAAAGGTGGCTAGACGCAAGTTAGAGGAACTACGGATGGATGCTTATGATTGTGCAAGCTTGTACAAAACCCGGTCAAAGGAGTGGCACGACCGGCAAATTGAAAAGAAGACCTTCAATGTTGGAGATAAGGTGTTGCTTTACAATTCAAGGATGAAACTGTTTCCCAGAAAGCTCATGTCAAGGTGGAGTGGTCCATTCACCGTTAAGGAGGTGTTCCCCCATGGAGCAGTTGAGCTAAATGATTTGGATGGATCGAGGTCGTTCAAGGTCAATGGGCATCGCCTCAAGCTTTATTATGAGGATGCTCATGTTGGTTTGATTGAGTCAATGCAATGCAGTCTCATCTCTTGAATGTGTGAAGTACGTCAAGCTAGTGACGTTAAAGAAGCGCTTCCGGGAGGCAACCCGAGTTTCTAACCCTCCTCTATTCTATTTGCTTGATGTTTTCTTTTCTTCTTTCACAACTTTGGATTGATGGTTTTGCGTGTATTTGGTTTGTGTTGGTATTCTTGTTTGTCTTGCCTTAAAAAGGAATGCATTTTCCATATACCTTAGGCATGATTGTGTTGTATTTTAGTGTGTCTTGAGGGGAAGTTTTGTGCAAATTTTCAGATAGAGGGATTTAGGGGTGTTCGACCAAACTACAGCAAGGTTCGGCCGAACTTTGCAAAAGTTTGACCGAACCACCCAAGAGTTCGGCCGCTCCTCCCCTAGAACTCAAAATGGGCTAAAAACTGTCGAATTCTGGAAAATCAAAGAGTTCGACCGAACTTTTCATAAGTTTGGTCGAACCTATGCTGGTCCGTCCGAACCTTCAGAAAGTTCGGCCGCTCCTGTTCTGGAAATCAAATTAGGCTGAATTCTGGCAGTTTCTGGAAAATCCAAAAGTTCGGTCGAACTTTTAAAAAGTTTGGTCGAACTTATTATGGTCCGACCGAACCTCATAAGGTCCGACCGAACCTTTTTCGATCTTGCCCAGATTTAATAGACTTGAGCCGCTGCTTTCTCACTCTTACTTCTTACATTCGGCTCTCCCTCTCCCTTTTCTTCTCCTTCTCACCCTAATACTCCATAGTCACCCCTCCTTCAACCTCAAATCTCCATAAAAATCACTCCTATCTTTTTCCCTCCTCACTTCATTTACATCCACTACTCAATTCCTAAAATCTCCCATAAAAATCACTCCTTGAATTTTCCCCAATTTCTAGGGTTTGAGTGACTTGAAACTTCTTGATTTCTACTTACTTCCAATCAATTGTGGTATGGTTATTCTAACTTTTGCAAGCTCATTTCTTCAATTTCTCTTTGTTTTACCATGTTTTACATGTTCAAGTATGATATGTGGTACAATTGATATTGTTAGTCATGGCTTGTTTGATTTAAATGGTTATTGGGATTTCCTTGTTGTAATTGGTTGGTTGTTGTTAGTAGAACTTGTTTCATGATGAATATGCATGTATGACTTGGGTTTTCATGATTTCAATTTGTTTGCTTGAATGTGTTAATCTTTCACTAGGTTGTTCATGCTTCATTTTGATTGAGAAATTCTTGAGTTGGATGGAATTTTGTGACTATTACTCATTGTTCTCGGTTTGATTTCGATGAGTTTTGAGTGGATTTCATGAATTTTAGGGGACGTCATGCCCATTTTCGCCTAGGTTTTCTTAGGATTTGCATTCGATTGCCATAGGATTTTTAGCTCATGCCTTGGTTTATAAGTGTCCATTAATGCCTTGAATTGTATTGTTGCTACCGTCTACATCTATTTCACAACTCATGGCTTTTACTCTCATTGCACACACTTTTAATCTCGACGAGCTTCTTGTGCCCCCTTTTGGCTTGAATCTTCCTAATGTTAATTCTTGGCGATTTTTGTAGATTCACAATGCATCTTTTTGGCAAAAGCAAGTCCAAGAGGAAGAGGACGGGTGAATCTTCATCGTCAAATTTTCCTCCTCCTCCCGGCATCTATGATCATGGCATCATCGCTCCAAACAAACACTTTTGGGATGTCTATAAAACCCTCATAGACCGTCCCATTCGTTCTACAAGGTTCTTCTGCGGGAACACCTTAAGAAAGCTTGGCATCATGGATGAAGTAGTCCGACTCGCACAAAACTTTGGTTGGGGCGAGTTCATTGACCTCCACGCTCACACCTATGAGCGCGTCACATTGGAGTTCCTTGCTTCCCTCCGCAAGGAAGTCATTGAAGAAGATGATGAAGGGAATGAATCTCAAATTATTCTTCACTTTCGTATGTTCAACGAAGACCATTCCCTATCCGAGAGTGAGCTCAATGAGATCTTCCATTGGCAAGCAACCGGGATGCATCGGCCTTCCGATATGACCTCAATGTGTCGCATTCCCTATAATGAACAAGAATGGTGGCAGAGCATCTCCACCAAGCCCATCTTTCGCACTAACACCGCAAAGGTCAACAACATCATCCATATTGCTTTGAGATACTTTGCCCGGCTCCTTCAGTATGCCGTATTCTTCAAGGCAAACCTCGGCTCTATGGTGAAAGATGAGGTAGCTTGCCTTTTCTTGGCCGACAATCCTCAGCGTTTAAAGTTTAAATGCTCCACCACTTTTATCTCGAGATTGTTGGACACTCGAGATGGGCGGCTTTGTGATGAGATACACATGGGGGGCATGATCACCCTCATTGCCCTTTCTTTGAATGGTGGAGCTTACAAAGACCAAATTGATTTGCTCCCCCATGTGCTCCAAAACAAAGAAGAAGAGGCCGTCGGCTACCCTCCTTATGCTCTTTCTATTGTTGCTCTCCGCAACCAACGCTTCATCAACTACTCCACCCAGAATCGCAAATTTATCCTCTTGGTAGATAATGGAGAAGAATGGTGTGTCCTCCCGGATCCTCCTCACACTTCGGTAGACCCTTCCAACCCGCTAAGGTGGAAGATTGCGCGAAAATTCATCCCCGATGAATTAAGGAAAAAACAAGCCCGCGGTGCAATCCCTCACCCTCAACCGGTCTACCAAGTGGAGCATAATTTCCCCCCCCCCTAGTGGGGGAGGTGAGACATCTTCTTCTTCTTCCTCTTCTCCTTTTGATATGAGTGCCCTGCGTAGTACCCTCGATGGTATTCGTTTGATAATCAGGCTTCTATTGAACAATGGGGGTACTACGCAAGGATGAACTATGATAGTCTTGTGCAAGCGGGCGTTCAAACGCCCTATGTTAACTATCCCTACCACCCGCCTCAAGAGGGCCCAGTTCCACATTGGGACACCTATGACCCTAACAACCCCTCCCCCAACACCTATGCTTATTGGGAAGGTCCTATCGACCCATCCCAACGTGTTGGTACCCCACCATACAACCCTTATCGGCCGGGTGGGTGCGACTACGCCTATGATCCGGCAAGTCCATCAACCCCGAATCCTTTTGATGGAGGTTGGGGTACCCAAGGGTGGCCCTATGAGCACTTTAACCAACCTTTCCATCCATCCATGGATCGCCCGGGGTTTGATTTCATGAACCCCCCTCAGGAACGGGAGGATAGAAACCCCCAATGAGGGTTCTCTCCCTCCATTTCCCCCCCCCCCCGAACTTTCATGCCTATTCCTTTTGCTCGAGACGTGCAAAAGACTAGCGTGGGGGAGGATGTTCCTTTTGGTTGAAGTGTACATAGGAGGGTAGTGTGGTAGGATGGTAGCTTGTGCATATGGAGAACCATCACGGATAATGAATTTATTGTAGTTAGAGATGATTTTTGGTTGGTAATATTCTTATGATGATGATGTTAAAAAAAAAAAAAAAAAAAAAAAAATTTGAAGTTGTTTTTCCCTCTTCTCTCTTGATCCCAAAATCCAAATCCCAAAATCCAAATCCCAAAATCCAAATTTTGTAGATAGCTTTTTGTCAATCTTTTTCTTTTGTTTATAATTCTAGTCTTTTCCTTTTGTTCACTAACTTTTCTTTGTATAGTTGTAGTGTTTCTTTTCTTTTGGCTCACTTTCCTTGTAGCTTGAAAACGGAAGCACAAAATGATGGGATAAGGAGCAACTCAAGCTCCGGAAACCTTGGTGAGATCGCAATTTTGCCTTGTGTTCTATTTCAAGCATCATTTGGTGAGATCTTTCCCTATTTTCCTTTTTTTTTCCTTGTGTGCATAGTTAGCTTAGACTAGAATGGAGTTGATTGTTCGAGGTTGTTTGCATTTGATTCCTCGGAATCTGGTGATCGTTGGTATTGATGCCGAACGATCTTTGTTTGTCGATTGAGAATTATATGTTTACTAGCCTCTTATCTCTCTTGTACTCCTTGCATCAAAAAAAAAAATAAAAAAAATAAAAAGAGAAAAAAAGGGGGTGAAAAAGATTTTCCTTTTTATTCATGGCAAACCACGAAAAGCTTAGTTGTTTCATTTTCATTTCGAGCATAATAATGTTGACTCGTGTGTTTGAATGCTTTGCTTCTTGAGTGTTATAAGTTTGCATGCTTCGGGATTGCCATTGGTTGACTCTGGGACATGTTCATGCTAAGGTAGTTGTTCTAGAACTCGTTAGGCCCATCGAACCCAAATTCACTTGTTTGTGGTAAGAAGGTGTTGCTCTCATTAGGGGATTTGAAGCCCTAGAGATGGTTTTTGTAACCCGATGTGAGCTTTATTGTTCAAGCCTCCAACATTACTTGTATGAGCGGCGTAGGATCCTCACCAAGGCATGCTTAGATCTAGAACTTGGCGTCTGGCTCCCGAGATCGAGACCGAACTAACCTACGAATGACAAAGGCATTCTTCATTCGGTGACTATTTTTGTTTTCTAGTATTAGTTTTTTTTTTTCTTTTGTATTTTTGGGTTGCATTTGCCCTTACCATGTTGAATCTTCCCCTCCTTGATTATAGCACATTGCAAGCCCATGGCCCTTTTGTTTTACTTTCACCCTTAGAATCGTGAAGCTCAAGCCATGAGGGTTTATTGTAGTTTTGATTTGAAATTTGGAAGGGAATGGTTCTACTTGGAAAGTGAAGCAGTGTTTTTGTGAATATATGTTCAAGAAAAGCAAATGTAAATCCTAGAAAAAGCCTTTGAAGCTAAAAAAAAAAAAAAAAAAAAAAGAGAGAGAATGTGACAAACGAAGGGTTGATGAATGAAGATGTAAGAGGAAAGCGAAAGCTCAAAAGTGTTTGGCATTATAGTTCAAGATTGTGGCAACGTAGTTTGAAAATTGGTTGATGATTGATTTTGAAAAAGAGGCTTGATCACCCTTTGCTTCACGGTTAGGCTAAGCACCAATTTCCAAATTCCTCCACACCCTTACCCCCCTAGCCATCGTTATAACCCTTTCAATGCCCTGTTGACCTAGGTTGGTTGAGTCACTTATCGGTGGAGGGAGCTGGAACTCAAGCATATGGAGAAGGCATGACTTGGTGAGATGTCGGGTTCCCCTATTTTGCAGTGTTTTATCTTTGTTCCGGCTCCTTCGAGGAGTCACTTGATGCTATCTCCAAGGGCGGATTTGAATCTAGATGAGGGAACGCGGTAAGATTGTATGGAATGCGGGGGAGTGGTGCATGTTTGAGTTCTCTATGCTTAGCATAGCTTATCCTTCAATCAACTTTCGGCATCCCCTTGCATGCTCACTTCTACTACTCAGAAAGTTTGACACTCATTCATGTTTGTTATCTCCAAAAGCTCGATTTGGCTATGATTTGTGTTGGATTTGTTGTTTCTTTTTCCCTTGTTTTTGGTTTGTCTTGAACGCAATTTTGTAAGAGTTGTGGGGTATGCTCTCTGGAAACCCTCACGAGATCACAACTCGTCCTCATCGGCGACCTTGGGGTTTAAATGGCTTGTTGCTTTTGCTAAAAGCAATTTCGGTTTTTCTTTTGTTCCTTGCATGTTTGAATAACTAATTCTTTCTCCCTTGTTCTTTTTCCTTTGCTTTGCTCGAGGGCGAGCAAAGGCTTAGCGTGGGGGAGTTTGATGAGTGACATTTATGTCACTCTTAGGGGTAGTATTTAGGTCTTTTTCCTCTTATTTTTCTTAGGTTTTTCCACCTCATTATCCTCTTATGGCTTCTTTTTGTGTTGATGAAAAGTAATGCTTATTTTGATAATCTTTATGCATTATTTTATCATCCCCATGCTCTCGTGAACTTTGGTATCTTCTGCAGGTTCCGTGACAGTCCTATGCACGGTGGGAGGCCCCTTGGCCAAGCATGGAAGCCATGGACAAAGGAAAAAGGGGCAAAAGGAAAGGAGAGGAAGCAAGAAAAGGAAGTGCAAGAGGAGGTGTGGCCGAACCTCTGAAAGGTCCGGTCGAACCTTGGTGTGGTCAAACTTTTCAAAAGTTCGACCGAACCTCCAGGGTGCAGTGAAGGCAGTGTCAAACCTGTTTTCAGCAATTTTGCAGGAGAGGTCGAACCTCAAAAGTTCGACCAAACAAGGATCAGGGAGGTTCGACCGAACCTACACATGGTTCGACCGAACCTACCCTGAGTCCGACCGAACTTACCCATAGTTCGGTCGGACCTTTTCCCGATCTCAGCCGATTTTGTACGGACTATTTAAGGTCCTTTTGAGGTCGTTTAAAAGAAGACGGGAGAAGCAGGACAGTAGCCTAGTTTTCAGAAACCTCCCTTAGTTTGGAACATTCCTTAGGATTAATTTAGCTTAGTTTTCATCAAATCAAATCATTGTATTAGTGAAATTCAAGAATTATTCTCAAAGTTGGGCAATTTGTATTCAACATTTGAAGCTTCAATTAGTAATTTCTCCAACCTTCTTCCTTTTAATTTCAGATTTCATTTGGTATTTGCATGTTATTTAAATCTTCTTAGTTCTTGGTAATTTGTTATTGGATGATAGTTATTTCAATTATTAACCACTTTTCCCCAATTATTGAAGTATTTAGAACCCTAATTCTTGATTGCATGTTGATAAACATGAGTTGTGAGTAGTTTTCTTGCTAGGGGTTGGGTGAAGCTCGACCTTTTTGGGTTAACTATGCAAATGTGGGAGAAGCATTGATGTTTGTATTGCAATTAAATTGATTATATGAGATTGCTTGTTAGTTCCTCATGATAGGTTTAGCTACCCTTAACTAAGGAGCTTGATAGTATGATATGCCTAATTTGACATGGAAGTGTAAATTGAGTACGTCATTACTTATTGTAATTTGATTATGTATCATCTATTGCTAAACTAATGAGGAATCTAAGTTTAGTAGTGTGAGTTGTTTTCTAATTGCATGAGGTTGATTTTACATATAGTCCTTGCTATATCTTGTCTATTTTACTCCCCGTTTGCCTATTTGCCTTGGTTGAGCGGATCTCATTCCCTAGTATCTTTAATTAATTGATTTAGCACCATAGTTTGTTTGTCTTCTTGACGAACCCCTATTCACCAATTGACTTCGAGCTAGCTTAAGTGTAAAGATCTTTGGCAATCATATCCTGTTCCTTGTGGACCGAACTCTTACTTGTCATTATGCTTGGTTTGTAAGGTGTTTGTTAATAAATGTGTTTGATTGAGTGTGGAATGTACGACCGTTCGCACGCCCATCACTGCACCACCAGACAAGATGGCCTTCACAATTTATATATGGGCCAGACCAATTAGACATAGGTCTTCCCTCTTGGGTCTAGTACATTCTTCCTAAGGGCTTTCAACATCAAGTCTCCTACCTTGATGTCTCTTGTCTTGACCTTTTTGTTGAAGCGTCTAGCCATGCGATTTTGATAACATTGGACATGATGTAAGGCTTCTAATCGTTTTTCATCAAGTCGGATTAACTCTTCGTATCGTGCTCTTGTCCATTCGACCTCATCGAGTTTACTCTCCAGTGCTATGCGTAAGGGGTATCTCTAGTTCTACAAGTTGCACTGCGTCCATTCCATAGACTAAGGAGAATGGTGTAGTTCCTGTGGATGAGCGGATTGACATGCGGTAACGCCAAAGAGCAAAAATGGAGTTTTGGCAGGCCAATCCTTGTAGTTTTTTGTCATCTTTTCGATGATTGTTTTTAGATTTTTGTTGGCTGCCTCCATAGCACCATTTGCTTGTGGTCTATACGGAGAAGAGTGATAATGCTGAATTCCATACTTTTTAAGTAGGTCTTCACACTCAGCTTGAAAGTGAGTACCATTGTCACTTATCATTTCACGTGGGACCCCATATCTGCATATGATATTTCTTTCTATGAAGAGCGTCACATGTTTTGCAGTGAGTTTTACATATGATGCATCTTCAACCCACTTGGTGAAATAATCAATGGCAACAAGGATAAACTCATGACCCCCTAATCTAGGTGGAGAGATTTTTCCAATGATATATATTCCCTAAGTTGAGAAAGGGCCATGGAGACGTGTAAGTGTGAAGGAGGGAAGTAGGAACATGTTGTAAGCTGGTGTATATTTAGCACTTTATACACCTTTTTACATATTGATGGCAATCCCTTTCCATGGTAGTCCAACAATAGCCTTAGCGCATAACTTTCTGGACTAGCCTTTTGTCATTCATGTGTGTTCCACATGCTCCTTCGTGAATTATCCTCATTACTCTTTGTGCCTCCTTTTTGTCTACATTTAGGAGAGCCCTTCCTTTAGGCACCCTTTTATGGAGCTCATTGTTGATTAGTATGTACTGTGAGGCTAAGAGTCTCAAAGCACGTTTTCCTCTTTTGTCAGTATTAGGTGGATATTCCCCTTTAGTGACATAATTAAGAATGTATGTGTACCAAGGTTCTCCTTCGTCATCCTAGACTTTCTCTTCATCATCAAGGGCTTGGACATAAGTGGGTTTATGCCTTTTCTCTATGGTCAAAGACATTTTCTCGGTTTCCTTAGGAATTCTAACTATTGACGCTAGTCTTGCTAGGCATCAGCGAATTGATTCTCTTCTCTTGGTAGACATGTATATTCTACTTTGTCGAGTTGGTTGGTGAGAGTTTCTAAGTAAGTTTGGTATGGAGCTAGGCTTTCACTCCTCACCTTCCATCTGTTGGAAATCTGGTTGATGTATATTCGAAGCTTTTTGACTCCAAGTGCCAATGTTGTTTCCAGACCTACTACACAAGCTTCATATTTTGCGGCATTGTTGGTTACGTCGAAGTCAAGTTTTATCGAAATCGGGATGTGCTCTTCATTAGGTGACACTAGTAAGACTCCTAAGCCACATGCTTTTTGATTCGATGCGTCGTCAAAGTGTAGTATCCAAGTGTCATCTTCGGTGACAAGTAACTCTTCGTCAGGAAATTCATTTTCTTGTACTGTTGTTGAGTCTTCAAGTGGGAAGTCAGCAAAGAAGTCAAAAACCGCAGACCCCTTAATGGACTTTTGGGGCACAAATTTTAAATCAAACTGGGCTAATGTGACTATCCATCTTGATATTCTTCCATTAAGTGTGGATTTTTCGAATTGATACTTGAGAGGATCCATTCGAGACACCACATGGAGTGTGTGAACGAGCATATAATGCCTTAGCTTCTTTGTGGCCCACACGAGTGCGAGGCACAATTTTTCAAGTGGTGTATAGCGAATCAAGCATCTTTTTGCTTAGATAGTAGATGGCATTTTCTTTACCTTCTACTTCTTGTGCGAGCATAGCCCCTATTGTTTCTTTGGTGACTGTTAGGTAGAGACGAAGGTGAATGTTTGGCAATGCCGGTGCCAATACAAGAGGATTTGCAAGATAGGCTTTAATATTATCAATGGCTTCCTAACACTCATCGTCCCATATTACTAGTATATTTTTCTTGAGCTTCTCGAATATTGGTTCACATACTATGGTAAGCTTTGATATGAACCTACTTATGTATTACAACCGGCCAATAAATCCTTGAATTTGTTTCTCGGTCTTGGGCGGTGGCATGGACATGATAGCCTTGATCTTGGTGGGGTCTATTTCAATCCTTCTAGTGCTAATCACATATCCTATAAGCTTTCCTAAGGTAACTTCGAATGCACACTTGGCTGGATTTAGCCTCATGTTGTACTTGCGAAGTCTTTTGAAGAACTTTGTCAAGGCTATTGGGTGACCTGGGCGATCTTTGGATTTTACAATCATATCGTCCACGTACACCTCAACTTCTTTATGTATCATGTCATGTAGTAAAGCAGTTGCTGCTCTTTGGTATGTGACACCCGCGTTTTTTCAACCGGAATGACATTACCGCGTAGTAGTAAGTGCCCCATGGCGTTGTGAAGATAGTTTTCTCCATGTCTTCTTTTGCCATGAGAATTTGATTATAACTTGTGTACCCATCCATGAACGAGAGAAGTGTATAATTTGTTGTATTGTCTACTAGAATGTTGATGTGAGGTAGAGGGAAATCATCTTTCGGGCTTGCCTTATTGAGATCCCCGTAGTCGACATACATTCTTACTTTACCATCTTCCTTGGGAACTGGTACCACGTTCGCGACCCATTCTGGGTACTTGGATACCCTAATAAAACCCGTAGTCAATTATTTCTTAATTTCGTCTTTTATTTTAAATGTTACGTCGGGTTTCATTCGGTGTAGCTTTTATTTTACAGGTTTCATTCCTGGTATTAATGTTAAAGTATGTTGAGCAATTTCTTTGCTTATGCCTGGCATATCTTCATATGACCAAGCAAAAAAAATCAATAAATTCAACGAGTAGATTAATTAATTCAACTCGTTCACCAAGATTTAGAGTTGATCTAATTTTAACTTCTTTCTTTATGATGGTGTCTTTTGAGAGGTTAATAGTTTCAGTTTCTTCGATTATTGTTGTCTTATTCTCAAGTGCTTCCATTGCTTTAATTATTTCTTTGTTGTTTTCATTATTAGCAAAGCAATACTCGTCATCAGGGGTTAGGGAATAATACGAGTAGTAAGCGAAAGAAGTCATATTATTAAACTCTTGAACCATTACCTCAAAAAGAGAAAGGTCCGCAGGGACCTTGTTATTAACTATCCTAGGGGTAGACTCTATGGAAGGAATGATAGTAGGAGGTGCAACAACGAGAGGCTTAGAGGGTTTAGGGGTAGAAGACTTTAAAGAGGATTCGGACTTAGACTCAGACTCGGACCCAAATGACTCGGACTCATCAAACATAGGGCCTTCACCCGTAGTTATGTCTATCCTCTTTCCACTGGGTGTGGTCACTTTCACGGTCTTGCGCCACCCCTTGAGTACTCTTTCCGCAGGAAAAATGTGCTTGGAGGGGTCGAAGTTTTTGCTTTCTAGGACGTATGAGTGTGGGTTGTCGTCGACACACTTATGCTTATTTGTCTCGTACCCAAAAAGGAGACCCATGAAATTGAAGTCGAAGCATAGGGGTGTGTGTTCCCTATAGGTTGGATTGGGAATCCCATCTAGAAAGTTGCAATCTAAGAAGCTTTTAAACCCGGGATGGAGTTTCCCATCCCTGACAAGTGGTTTAGGAAATTCATAGCATGGGTAATCTTCTCTCTCTTTTATAAATTGTCCATTCAAAGTGAGAGGGTAAGGCTTTATTGGTATTGCATCTTTCCGGCTACGAGCTTTTCTTCGTGCATTGGACTTGTTCAAGGCTTGCTTAAGAACTTCTGGAGTTGACACAAATCCAAGTCCAAAAGTATCTCTTTTAGGGAGGCTTGGTAGTCCCATGCGTTCGGCTATTTCCTTTTTCTTTCCTAAAGTCATTCTAGGAAAGTGTCCTTGCCTTTTTAGAATAGCGTAGACGACAAGATTTGAGCAAGGGTCATAGTCAAGAAGGGTCTTTTCATCTTCCTCGATAAAAGAGATCTTTTCGGCGTTAAAGCCCCACAAATCTTCATCGTGTTCATCGTGGTCCAGGTGAATGATTGGGTTGTCAACTACATGGATCCTCATGGGGGAAGCATCGATAGTGATAGGGATACCTCCAAATATAGCCTTTACTTGTTGATAGAGAGATGAAGGAACGACTTTTAGGCCATGAAGCCAAGGGCGTCCCAATAATAAGTTGAATGAAGGCTTGATATCCACTACTTGAAAGGTAGTGCTATGTTCAATGACCCCTGTAGTGATATTCATAGTGATGGTTCCAAGGGCTTGGCGACGAGAATTGTCATACGCCCTTATGCCTTGTGTAGATGGGGTTAAATCATCTTTTATTCCCAACCTTCTAGCAGTATGAAGTGGGCATACGTTAATTGTTGAACCATTGTCTACAAGGGTCATAAGCACGTTACATACTTTTGCACACCACGGTAAGGTCCAAGGCTTTGTTGTGTTTGTCACCCTCTGGCGGCAATTATTTGTTAGAGAAGGTGATCAAGTTATTTGGGCTAGGGAGGTCACTTGTGAGGAAATTGGCCAACCCTTCTGGAGTAGTTTTTAGAATCTACTCTAACTTTTGCGAGAGCATCCATTACTACAACTTTATGCTCGTGGGATGAGGCTAGAAGCTTCTATACATTCATCTCCACTTTAGTCTTCTTAAGTTGCTTGACTATATCATTATCTTCTATGATGGATGTTGGAGCTTGTTGAGTTGCAGGTGGAGGCACAGGTGCACCTGGTGATTGCAACCTTTCAGACCTTGTGAGTACCGTGGTTAGGGAATCCTCATTCCATATATCATCATCGTCATTGTTGGGATAGAGTGTTTTAAGGGGTGATTCGATTAAGTCCTTAAGGTATACATCTTCATCATCACAGTCCCAAACTACATTGACAAGGGTATCATTGGAGGTAGGGATGGTGTTACTCTCTGCTGGGATATTCTTAGTGATGTAAAGCCTCTTCTCATCTATGAGTTTTTGGACATAATCTTTGAACCTGAAATAGTGTTCAATTGTGTGGCCTCCAGCTTGATGGTATTTGCAATACTCCCATTTAAGGGATTCAAACGCTGAGGATTCCTTTGGTTTGAGAGGTTTGACCATACCCCCGCTATAGGGCATGTCAAAAGCTTGTTCATAATTGATGCATATAGGTGTGTAAGCCTTTCTAAATTTTCTCTTTTATGGCTCTACAACATTGAAAATAAATGGCTTCCTTTCAACGGTATTTAATCCACGAGAGGAAGAAGGGGGGGTCAATTTTTCTTTGAATAAGATGGCATTCAATGTTTACTATTCGTCTAAGAAGATCTTGAACTTTGACATGGGCTATATAAAGAGCATTACGAAGACCGACAATGTCTTCTTTAGTAGCCTCATTAGGGAGGTTAGCAATTTTTTCACTGGTAACCTTACTTTGGAAATCGGTCATGGCATCGAAGAAGGTCTCCTCTTCTCCTTCAATGGCAACAGTCTCTCCATGGAAGGTCCTTCGATAGGCTTGATGAGGAGAGATGGATCAAAAGGGGTTTGACATTCAGAAATAGCCAAGGCGTCAAAAAGTGGAGAATTGTTGATGCTTGGCTTTAGGTATAGGAAGTTTATTGTTGTCGATCAAATATGGGATGGCTTCCTTTAGTTTCCAACAACTCTCAATAGTATGACCCCTGCCTTGATGATATTTGCAATGAGCATTGGGATTCCAGTTAGGTTATCTCCCTTCAGGCGCTGAATCTTGGATAGGTCCAATGGGAGTGATCAATCCTTTGGCATGAAGACGATCGAAGGCGGTGTCATAGTTCATTCCAATAGGGGTGAACTCTTTCCTTCGTTCCCTCCTTGGTCCTTGATTATTCAAGGTTAAGACATCGTTGAGATCATAGGTGCTAACATTGTTACTAAAGTGGGTGGTTTTAGAAGAAGAAGGAGTGTCATGTTTGTTTCCTTTCCAGCCACTGTTGTTAAAATTGTTAGCAGCTTTTGCTTTCATAAGGTCATCCTCAATTTAAATGCCTATGTTATAGACAGCTTTGAAAGTGTTTTAAAGTTGATATTTTAGATGCTTTTGTTACTTCTCTTGGAGATTTCTAATGAGTATTCGCACGGATTCTTTTTCATTTGGAACCTCGATCATCTTCCCAGAAGTTTCTTTCCACCTATTGTAAAATGCAGTGAAGCCCTCGTTTTCCTTTTGCTTAAGGATTTCACGTTCTCTATGATCATTTTCTATTTGGATATTACACTTGTACCTATCAATGGAAACATGTGATATTATCCCAAGTAGCAACTTTCTCAAAATCTATAGAAAAGTGCCATCGTTGGCATACTGGTTCCAAGGAAAGAGAGAAAAGCGATGGGAAGATTTTCTTATCAATCCCTTTGGTTTCCATGATGGTTTCAAAAGACTTTAAGTGAAAGTAAGGATTGTCACTGGCTTTGAATTTAGGGATGTTAGTGGCTGAGAACTTGTGCGGAAGAAGTTCTTTGTCTAGTGAGAGCCCCTTAGAGCTTAATTGTCTCGGGTGGAACATACTTGTTAGAGTCTTCAATGTGCTTAATTGCCTTAGGTGGAACATACTTATCAGAGTCTTCGACCTTCTCCATTCGAGTGGTGAGTCCTTTCACTAGTAGAAAAAATGAATTAGGCACCGCACTTTTCGCATCAGTTCTTGAAAACCGGTGGTAAAAGAAATGGGCAAGATTGGGAAAAAGACTTTTCGCACCGGTTCCTATTAAACCGGTGCGAAATCATCTTTTTCGCATGATTTCGCACCGGTTCAAACCGGTGCGAATTACAAAAGAGAAAAAAAAGTAAAAAAAAAAGGGAGAAAGGGATTTCGCACCGGTTCAGTCCAAACCGGTACGAAATAGTGTTTTAGCACCGGTTCAAACCGGTGCGAAATTAAAAAAAAAACCGGGCTGTTATATCTTCTTCTTTCTTTTTTTCCCCTTGCTTTTCCATCTTCTGTTTTCCCTCAGCTCATTTTCGCCTTCTCTTCCACCACCTCCGAATTTTCACCTTCTCCATTGAAGCGGTTTATGAACTTTCTCACTCCATTGAAGCAGCTGCACCTCCTTCTCTCTCCATATCTCTCCTCCATTGAACTCGTGCTCTTTATTCTCCATTGAAGCGGATTCTGAGCTTAATCACCTCCATTGAAGCAGCTTCAAGGTAAGGTTTTTCTTGCGGTCTTCTTAATCTATCGAATTCCTTCGCAATCTAGGGTTTGTCGTTGATTTGCTTTTCAATTTAGTAATTTTAGGGTTGTGGTAATATAGGGTTTGTCTGAATTTACAAATCTTGATTCAACCCCAAATTCTGACAAACCTGCAACGCTTCCGACCAAGACACCGTCACCTTTAACGGCTTCCGGTACCGGCGCTTGAAATTTTTTTCTTTTCTTTTCTGTTAAAGCTTACAAAACCCTAATATAAATCTCTCTTTCGCTCAATTTTTTCCCCAATTACAAGTAAGTTTCTTCTCTTTTTCGCTTAATTCATCTTTATATTCTTTTATGCTGTATTTTTTGTTGATTTTGTTATAGATTTAGTTGAAATTTGTGGTATTACGTTGTATTTTTGATTTATTTTTTTTAATTTGCGTTTTTTTTGCTCAATTTTTTCCCCAATTTCAAGTAATGTTTTTGCTAACCTTGGCTGTGTAGAATCTGTAGATTGTGTATTGTGGGTTCTTTGATTTTGGAACTTGACTCGTTATTTTGGGTCACTGTTTCTTTTTTTTTTTTTTTATTCAATAACTTTGCTATGAATCTGAGTTTGTTTTGATAAATAATTAGTTTAAGTCATTATAATTGGCCTATGAACAAGTTGAGTTTCACTATATTCATACTGATTAAAATTTGTATGCATTAGTCAATTTTTTCAAGCATTGGATTTGAGTGTCAATTTTTGTTTGCTTCAATGTGTTTATGATGGATATTTTGTAGGGCTTTAATTTGAGAACAATTGTGAAGTGGGTGTGTTCTCTAAGTTGACTAATGCATATTGTTTGGTCGTAATCAGCGGGTCTGAGAACTTTTACAGGTTTGCTTGCTTAAGTTGCCGAGATTATTAGTGGCTTAGTGTTCCTTTGGTTTGGGTTATTTTGTGATAAGGCTAATGTTTGATAGTCACACTATGAATTGTTGTGTGTTTGCAGTACATTTGAATCCGAGTTGGCGGATTATATTCCCGTTGTAAAGACCTCATGGCAGGAAACAAAAACGGGCTTCTTGTGCCTCACTCAACTATTGACCAGGGTGAGTAGTTTGTTATTACAGTCTAATATTAATTGATTAAGGATTCCTACTTGAATTTTTCTTTGGGTGTTAAGAGAAGGAGTCTAAGATCTGTTCAATTAGTTATTTTATTTTAGTTTAGTGATTAGTGGAGCTCTTTGTTTGTGCTTATGAATGTGTTAATTTTCCTATTTTTGGCGTTTGGTATCATGAAATCTGATTTGAATATGTTGGCTAGAGTCTTGTTTTAAACTGTTTATTAAATTGTCAGTTTTATTTGTGGTTTGAATCAAATGAATTATGATGTTTGATGTTTTGGTGAGTTGCATACATTTTATGCTTAACCTAATGAATGCAGAAAGACTAATTTTTAAATTTAGGCTTTTATACAATGTCTTCTCTTTGTATATTGTTAGTGTATGAATGAAAATATGTCATTATAATTGGAACTGGAGCTATTATAGGTAATAAGTTGGTATTGGATTGTTCAGCTTGCTAGAAATGAAGTTAATACCTGATCAAAGTTAAATTAAATTTGTGGAATGGATTTTATTGCAATTCAATAAGCAAATAATTTTAATTGAAAAGGCTTAATTGAATCTAATTTGTTCAATGGGTGCAGGTTGAAGGACTAGCTGAAATTTTTGGCAAAACCAGATTCTGAAACCCAGGGATCCCCTGAAAGATCAGCGATTGACTCATCTGGTGAGTTAAAATTATGAGCAACTTATCCCTTACAGTAATTTTCATATAATGTGAGGTAGCCATGACTTAGGCTCATTCTTGTGGGCTCTTGTCACCCCCTATAAGCAACATCCATCCATTATTTTTATCCCTTACCTTTTTTTTTCTTGAAATTTGCTCCTGAAGATGACATCATTGTTCATATTGATTTGCAGAGAGTGATGAAACTGTTCTTGTCATGAAGGGCCCTAATGGAAGAATTAATAGAGCTTTTTTGGGGGCCTCTGAACAAGACTATTATCAGTTGTGGTGAGGATGCTATCATTCGCGTCTGGGATCCTGTGGTAAGTAGCACTACCAACTGTATCATTTCTGTTTGTTATATACACGTATTCACATAGCCTTGAGTCTTGAACTTCATGAAAGGACAATGCACTTTCAAATCCTGTTGTATGTTCTACAAATGCTCGAGTTCTTTTTGCTGCTTTTGCCGTGTTTGTTGGTTTGATTGTTAGTGCTTAAAATTGCAGACAGGTCAAGAGATAATGTCAACACAGGACCATGAAAATGGTCACAAGAAACCAATAACATCACTTTGTCTATCTGCTGACAAATTACATTTCCTCACTGGCTCGCTGGATAAGTCAGCTAAGGTTGTATATCTCATGATTAATGGATGAACAAGTAGTTGTTGATTTGTGTATGTTATTGTACTAACATGTTTATTTTCTTTCTTCAACTACGGGACACCAGAACTTTAACTCTGATTAAAACCTATGGTACGGAGCGACCTGTCAATGCTGTTACTATGTCTCCTCTTCTGGATCACGTATGTTATTTTTCATCAACTTTCTTTACCTTTTCTGATTTGTTGTTGTCAGTTTTACTTGCTGTGTGGTGTCTATATCTGAGCTGCTTCAGTTTTCCCATGGCATAGGCTTGTTTGATGAGTCTTAAGCCTTGACTGGATCATCTCTCTTGATTTATTTGGTTGTTACTTGCCTCTCTTTTTAAAAACCCTATGCTTTACTTTTGGGTTTAATTGATGTTATATGTTTGAAATTGCGGGTTTCTGGGTTTCTGGCGTTTTTTTGGGTTTCCGGGATCTGGGTAACAGTAAGGTGCTATTCGGCAAAGTGTTTCAGCTAGACAGCTACAGTATTATGAAGCTATTAAAATTTTAAGATTGGCAAATTAAGCTGATTAAAATGAGAAGATAAACACTAAAACTATTCAAAATATAAGTTAGCTTATGGATAGAGTTGCTTCATACACGCTCCAGTCATGTTGAGATTGTTCATGTTAATGTGTCATCTGCCTATTCATTTATGTTAATGTGTCCTACATTAGATTGTTCTTTATACATTAACTTATTCAATTGTTGTATATGTGAACAATTCAAATATGCGATTCTAAACATTTCAACAATTTTCCAACTTTCAGCCATCTTATAGCTTTTCATTACCGATATACACTATCTTCAATAGTTAATTAGTTTTGTACAACCATAAATTCAGTATATGATTTCTTAGTGCAGACATTTCTTAGCAGGATCATTGTTGAACTTTGTTGCTATGTTTTGTTTAAATATCAAATGCTTCCGCTACTACATACATTATACATAAATTAGGTATATATTTAACGTGGCTGCACTGCATTGTTAAGAATTAATAACACTTTTGAGTATTTTTGGCTGTAGTCCTAACTCCTAGCAAATGATATTTATCTTTTGTATTATTAATGCTTTATGGCTGGTAGTGATACTAGCCAGTTGGCTAAATGCAATACTGTTTTCACTTCTGCATATGCTGCTTCCTTAAATTCTTGAACTGTATGGTGGTCTCAGGCTAGGTTAATATTTTTGTGAGACATTTGAGTTTAGTTCATCCTCCATATCCTTTATCACGCAGGAAATTGAAGGAAGAGCAGAAACATTACATAGAGAAACTCAGCTGCAGCATAGTTGTGATGAAAGGTTCTCCCGAAAGTCCTCAGACTTAATTTGGGATACTCAGATGAACCTTAGACCCCTTACTTTTCCGCTGCCTCTTCCCAGCCTTACATAGTGGCCGAATGCAAAGTTTTAGGATGAAGCATGCTACTCCTATTAGCAGCCCTGAATTTATATGTTTTTTTTTTTTTTATTTTTTTTTTAATTTTTTTTTTTTTCAGTTTTTTAAAGTGTAATATTACTAGTTATTGAAGAAATATATGTTTTTTTTATGTATATTATGATTATATATAAGTATTTGGTACAATTTAAGTGAAAAAAATGCAAAAACAAAAAAAAAAAACTTTTTATTTTTTATTTTTTTGGGCATTTTTGGCACCGGTTTTGGAACAGAACCGGTGCTAAAAGTTTTTCTTATAATTTTTTTTGGCCACTTTTTGCACCGATTCACAGGCTTTTTGCACCGATTCACAGGAAGAACCGGTGCAAAAAGTTTTTTTTTAAAATATTTTTGGGGACTTTTCGCACCGGCTCACAGCAAGAACTGGTGTTAAAAGTTTTTTTTTAAAATATTTTTGGGGACTTTTCGCACCTGTTCACATCAAGAACCAGTGCGAAAAGTCTTGGGATTTTGCATCCCTTAAATCAGAACCGGCTCAAAACCGGTGCGAAATGGGGGTTTTGAAACGGTGTTGATTAGCAATTTTCGCCTAGTGTTTGACAAGCTCGGCAAGACCCTTCATGGTCTTTTGGAGTTTTTCAAAATCTTCCTTAGAGGCCATTGGTTTCTTTTTTCTTCGAACCATGTTCTTGAAGAAGATCTCTTGTATGTAGGAGTTATTTCGAACTAAGCACCCTTCTTTCCTTGACCAAACTCTGTTAAAATCAAACCATGGACTCTTTAATGACTTTATTCTAATTGACTCGTACTTTATAGGGTTAAAAAAGCAAAAAATGGGTGCATATTTTGTGGGAATCAAGTAGAGAGGACAAATTTTTCAAAACACATAGTTTATGTTGGGAGGATACTATCCAACTTACTCAAAGACGAAAAACAACGCGTGCAAGACTCTGAGCATGGTCATGGCGTGAAAGAAGACATGTACAAAGTGTGTGCAAGACTCGTGAGTGAAAGTGAAATTTACAAGACTCGTGTGATAACCATGGGACTAGACACGTGGTTAAACTCATACAAGACCGAGAAAAAAAAATGTAAAATGTCGTTAAACTGGTTAATCGTAACAGTGGGACTCGATGTGAAGACTCAAAAAGAAAAGACCGAACTATCGCATAACGATGGAACTGTCGCGTGGCAATGGTCCCATCGGGAAGCGCCAATGCATGTCGCAGTGCGATGAAAACCTTCTTCATGCGCCACAAGTCTGGAGTAATGCACCAATATTGGAGCACTACAATGATCTGTTTTCAGCCATTCTTTTGGAAGTTTAAGCCTAAAGTCTTCTAGGTCGAGCATATTTATAGTTCATAGGTTCACATTAACTAACAAAATTAGTTAAGCAAAGTCCTTTTAGTCCTTGGGTTAGTATGTTTAGACTTATGTACAAGAAACAGGTCAACACAAAGGGTTAGTTTAATCACATGTAAAGTATGCACAAGTAGTCAAGTAGTCACAACATGATGCAATGAGTATGCCACCTAACCATGGCTCTATCCTCTAAGGTTAAGGATTATGGTGTCCAAGAGGGTCCATGGTTAAGAGTCCGGATGCGATGGGACCCCGCGAGTTAGACTCAACTCCATGCTTTGGTGAATTCACAAACTCGGATGCACTCATTATTGCACAGAGCGTTTTTAGGGTGGACGGAGCGTGAATTCTCAAGGGCTAAAACCATATGTAAAACATATATGGGTTCAGAAAGGTTAAAAATACTTAATCAAGAAGTAAAAATCGTCGAGACAGTGCTAGAACCAGGCCAAACACGAAGACAGAGAACTAGCGCAGAATTGCCAGACTCTGTCGCTGATCTTTCGCTGATCGGCAGGAACCAACGCCTGGCGATAGCCCTGTCGCGAAGCGATAAAGTTGTTGTCCGGTGTTGGTCAATGTCGCCATGCGACAAGTCTGATGTTCTGCGGCAGACTCGATTTTCGATATTTTTTCCGATTTTTCGCAGCGTCTTTTTTATTTTAGTTGTGAAAAATATTTTTGGACTTTCCTAGGTGTATTCCTATGTTTTGACGCATCACAGATGGTCTTTCCAATGCGTACCTTTTTATGCTTATGCCATAATGTTAATCAAAATTACACGCATGAACATCAAGAATCTTTCAAGTCTCATCCACTCATTCTAATTAATAGCTAAACAAATTAGGAATTAAATTATAAATCCTCTCCAGCAGAGTCACCAAAAACTGTAGGGAATTTTTCATCTCCTACCCTACATGTGGGTCATGTTTTTAAGCATGGCGGCACACCAAGGAAAATAAGCTATAGAAAAAGAGTCGTCAACAAGTTTTAGGAACTTGTAAACCATTCACGATTGTGAAGGTTACACCCCATTCACAATCACAGAGATTGCTAGCTCCATAGTGGTCCGGAACGGTGACTGGATGTTCGGGGATGATGGTACGAATTTGACCTAAGAGAAGCCAAACCCGCTCTAAATAGGCCTCTACTTGATTTTTATTGATTATGAATTAAAATATAGATTTGGGACCAAACCCTCAAAACTATCAACCTTTCACGTCGAGGTCGAAGGCAACGTCGATTATGGTTTGGAGTATTCGAATCACGCGAAGGAAGTATTGTGTTTGATTTGGGGTGTATCAAAATATGTTTAGGCTAAGGCTATGAATATTGGAATTGAGAATTCTAGGTGTAGATGATGATTATTGTTGGTTTATTGATGGTTGTTGATGAGGATTGTTGATGATTGTGGCTAAGGATTCTAGATGGTTCTAGCTGTTTTGAAAATGAGGAAAACGACCTCTATTTATAAGGAAAAAGAGAAATTTTGGATGATTAGAAAAGATCAAAAGTTCTAAACACAATAAAACTTCTTTGACGAGACACGACAGGTTTGTTGCGGCGCGTTGGCACCTGTCGCGACGCGACTAGGCTGACGCGACGCGTTAGGCCTGTCATTCTACGCTAGTTCCTAAAGATAGATTAGTAGTAAGGATTTTTATTTCTAATGGAATTATATTGCAGCAGATATCCAAACGTCTTTGAATTTGAATGGAAAAAGGATTATCATATGAGAAGTTTTATTCAATCTCGAACTTCTTTGATCTTTATTTTTTTGGAAAGGATAGATTAAAACCTTCTAGAGGATTATAAAGGATCCTAACTAATTTAGGAATAGGAATATGATCATATAGGGCATAAATAGAATATTTGGACTCCATATAATCATTGGGTCGTACTATAGGTGGACCTAGGCTCGGTTTGAGCTCGGTTTAGTATTTTGGCCATAACTTATTCATTTTAAGTCGGATTTGGGCTTATAATATATCATTGGAAAGCTCTTTTAAAGCCCCATCCAACTAAGTAATAATTGGACTGAGAACATGTACCAAAAATAATGATATTGGACGTTTTTATAAATTGGGCACGAAATGAATGAGTTTAAGGACACGAAATAAATGATTTTGGGTTTAAGGACACAAAATGAGTGATTTTGGATTAAAACATTTTAGGTAAGGTTAGAAATATGGTCAAGGCTTAAGGAAACTCTGAGAGACTCTTCAACTCTTTACCGAACTCGTCAGTCAAAACGTGAAAGGTACTCATCACTAGGTTTGGTTTTTTGAGGAGACACAATCAGGTGTCTACAATCAGCATAAGAAATGTGTTACTTTTGCGGCTTATTTTGTAGCTCATGAAGATATACCTTCTTTTGAATGGGTGTTTGAAACTTTTCTTAAAGCCATGGAAAATACTGAGCCTATTTGTTTGATTACCGATCAAGACCCTGCAACAAGAGTTGTTATTTCTAATGTTTTTCAAACTATAGAACATAGGTTTTGTACGTGGAATATTATGAAAAATGTGGATGATAAATTAGGTTGGGGAATTTCCCAAGACACTGCTTTTCTGGAAAACTTTGTACATGTGTTTGGCATTTAGAGATTAAGTCGGTAGAGTTTGAACAAAAATGGAACAAAGTTATTTCAGAATTTCATTTGGAGAATCATGAATGGTTGGCGCATGTGTACAATATACGTGATATGTGGATTCCAGCCTATTTCAGAGATTTATTTTTGGGTGGCATCATGAGGACCACTTCTAGATGAGAAAGTGAAAATAATTTATTTACTATGTTTGTAAATCCTCATCTCACTCTGGTTGAGTTCTACATGAGGTAATAAGTAATAATCTAAATATGTTCTAAAGTTACTCTCTATGCTCTAAAGTTTCTCTCTATGTTCTTAAGTTTTTTTTTCTCTCTCTTAAGTTTATTATTACTGTTCTAGTTTTTTTTTTACGTTCTAAAGTAACTCAATATGCTATAAAGTTATTATGTTCTAAGCAAGTTTAGAAGATAGAGTAATTCATTATGTTCTAAAGTTTTCCTCTTATGTTCTAAAGTTTTCCTTTTATGTTCTAAAGTTTTACTATTTGTTTTATAGCTCTCTTTTAATGTTCTAAATTATGTCTTTCATGTTTAAAAGTTTTCACTTTATGTTTTAATGGTACGTAGATCATAATAAGCATGTCATGTATATTATTTTTATATCTTCTAATGTAATTCATTCTATGTTTTAAAGTTATTTTCTATGTTCTAAAGTTACTTTCTATTTTCTATAGGTTTGAATGAGCATTAGATGCTCAAAGGAACACTCAAAATAAAATGGATAATATTCAAAAAATAAGCGTCCGAAATGTAAGACTCCAATTTCTTTAAAGAAAGATGCTTCCGAGTCAACAACAATTTTTCTATGAATTTCAATACGAGTTTGAAATTGGATGTTTTAATTGTGGTGTTTAGGAGATGAAGAAGGACAATGAGATTTACATTTTCAAATTGAGGGAAGGATCTATGAGGAGGACTTTTGATGTTGTTTTTGAGCCAACTACCTTTGATACTAAGTGTTTTTGTAAAAAATTTGGACGTGATGGTGTGCCTTGTAGGCATATGATTTGGGTATGGAAGACAAAGGATGTTAGAAAAAATTCCCAATGCCTACGTTCTAAATAGATGGTGTACCAATGGCTTATAAGAAGCCCATTTTTTATTTAGAAGGTAATGTGTTGAAGGAATGTATTAATGTAGTGGATAAAAAAATGCTATTACATGATTTGTAGTCTAAAATTCATGCTTGTGTGAGTTTAGTCCAAAACAATGAAGATGATCTTAGTGATCTTGTCAAAAAACTTCGAGCCATGAGGATAGATTTGGAACATAAGAAAACAACAAATGGAAGCAACAATATTTCTAGCAAAGTTAGAGACATTGAAATGCTTATTGGAGCTAGTCTACCTTCTGAAGTTTTGATCAAACCTCCTAAATTTCAAAGAACAAAGACATGGGGGTTCATGTTCCAAATCAGGTTAATGTTCCAAATGGTGTCCATGTTCCAAATGAGATCCATGTTTTAAATGAGATCAATGTTCAATATGATATCCATGTTCCAGATAGTGACAAGAGAATGAAGAGTGACAGAGAAAAAGCTGTTGAACTAAGTCAAAAGAAGAAAAGATTACGTAGAGCATGTGGAGAGCTTGGCCATCATGATAGTCGTAATTGTCCCGAGAAAGTCAAGTGATATTGTAAGTAAATATTTTTTTAATTTTCTTATGTTCTAATAAGTTATAACTTAAAATTATTATATAATAATATGTGTTAAAGGCTATCAGTAATATCCTAAGTTTTTACTTTGAGTTTTAATTTAATAAATGCATTGTTATATTATTTTATTATGTGCTAATGTAATTTAGTATATATTCTAAAATTTATCCAATATGTTCTAAATATTATTATATATATATTCAATTAATGTTTTTATGTGTTTATGTTCTAATTATTTTTAATTTTTTGTTTTACAGGTTGATGGATATACAATTAGTACAATCACATGAGACGTTTTATTTTTAGAAATAATCTCATTTAGATGCACATGAAAACAAATTCGTGTAATTTTTTGGGTATTTTTGTTATTATATTGAGAACATAATATCATATTATTTTTTGTCCAATTATTCTCTATATTCTTAAGTTTATAATATACTTCCTTCGTTTCTATTTAGATGACTAACATTCCTAAAAAGGAAATGTCACATTAGATGACCTATACTATAAATGGAAAGTTTATTTTAACTAATTACCCATAATTACCAATCCCACTACCGCATTTCCTTTCTAATAAAGCCCTATGTTTTGTACTAACCAACTCCAAACCTTCAAACCCACTACCCTTGTCCATCGAACCACCACCGAAAGAACCACCCGACCTCCCAAAACCACACACTTCCTAGATTACATTGTCGCCTTCCTCATTTTACGACAACCCAGCCACCACAACTGTCGTAAACCTTAGGTCGCAACTCCATTTTCTCTCTCCGTTACTATCTTCGTATTTTCTTTATGGCACCACGACACCACCTTCACTATGAACTCTATAGAACATGGGTAGAGGATGAAAGAGAAAGAGGGTAGTGGATGAACCTTAGTTGAAGGAGAGAGGAATTATGGTGGGGAGGTGGTCATGGAAGTGTCAGAATTATTTTGTTCTATGTTCTATAGTTTTCCTTTATGTTCTAAATTTCCCTTTATGTTCTAAGTTGCTTATATTTTCAATTTGTTTTTGTATGATTACTTATCAACACCATAATGACTTGTGTTCTAAACCAATTACATTAGAACATGATTATGTTATAACTTTTTTTTTTTTTTGTAAAAACCATGACTACTACCACCACCAAACTTTCACTCAATCTCTTATAATATATGCGTCGTTACGGTGATAACGTAGGTTGGTTTGGGTGGTGGAAGTGTGAGCTTTTAATTTATTAATAATCTGTCATCAGATTCCTCATTTTTCTATCCTACCCACTTTGTTGCACTTAATTCGAACAAATGTAAGCCGATAGAGTTAAAATTTAGAACATAATCATGTAAATATATAATAACTTTTTGGCTACATTTTAAAACCAAAATATCAAAACCATAACCATATCATCAAAACCATAAACAAGAGTACTAAACTAACATATGTCTTGTTAATATTTTTATGTATACATATCAAAAAATAAAAAAATGTACTATTATTTGTTTTAAATATCTCTAATGACATATACTTAAGATCTACACAATCATATATCAATTTTGTTCTCCTTTGACCACTTTCTAGCTGTCTTCATCACTTTTTTCTGTTCTTCATTTACTTATGATGTTATAATCTTCCCACAAATACTCCACTCTTAACCTTTTCATTTTCTCAATCTGAAAAAAAAAACAAAAAAACAAAAGCCTTTAGAATATAATCAGAATTACTTTAGAACATAGACATGTAATTTAGAAAATAATCAGAAACACTTTAGAACATGGACATGTAATTTAGAACATAATAAAAAATACTTTAGAACATAACCAAATAAAATCACAAAAGGAAAACTTCATAATCATGTATGTCTTGCTTGTTCTAAACTTACATTGTCCTTCTCTAATCCCGAATTCCATTGTTTTCCATATTGTCCTTCATATGTTCCCATGTGCTATTGTCCTTCATATGTTCCCATGTGCTTCAATAGAAACACTCCACAATCATGCTTGTTCTTATTGCTCTTCCATTTCATATTTAAGTTTCTTGTTTCATAAGAGGATACAATGTCACTCTTCTTATCAACTTCTTGATAGAATTCACCAATGCCTTCTACTAAAAAAATTATAAGCATATAGTTTAGAGCATAAGCTTGTTCCTTAAAACACGTACTTTAGAGCATAAGCTTGTTCCTTAGAATATAAGCATATAGTTTAAGCTATACATTTTTTGAACATATGCATATAAATTATATATTTAAAATATGTAGTGTAGAACATAAACATATACCTATTTAGAAAAGTTTTTAATGACTTACCATCTTTGTAGAGTCATCTCCATATTTTTCTTCAAAAGAAATTTTCGGTGGAAAAAATCTATTATCAATCACATCAATTGTTCCTTCCAAAAAGTTGACACACAACAAATAGTAGTGATCCGATAAAAACAACCGGGAAGAAATCCTAATAGATAAACACAATTAGAACATAAATTAAAAATACAAACATGTAGTTTAGAACATAATCAGATACTTCAGAACATAGATAAAATTAAATAGAACATAATAAAAAGAAAAAAGAATAACATATTACCAATTGAATGGTTTTAAAGGTTGTTACTTCGGCATTAGTCATTTCCTTTATCATTTGATTAAACAAAACTTTCTTTCTATCATCTTGACTTTCAATGTTTTTGAAGTATTTTTCGGTGCAAAGATTGAGATGAAAAAGAAAAGGAAATTAAAACTTAAGTAATTAGAACATAGGTGCATTGTATAATATATATGAGGAAAAAAATTAAAGTATAAGTAAGATATTAAGAACAAGGTTATACGTTTTAGTTCAAAAACATATATAGGATACAGTAGAGAAAAAGAATCTACTCTTTTTGTCTACACCACGCCTTTTGTTTTCATAATTCAATATGAAAACATAAGCATCTACAATATTGTTCAACATATGATTACTTCCCATGAGACTATCCATATCATCTCTCCTAAACATCGTTGCCATGTTGTCAACATACAAAAGCTCCCTAAAATGAGAAAAAAAAATTAAATTAGAACATAAGCACATAATTTTGAACATAAGCATAGTACTTTAGAACATAAGCTTGTAGCATTTAGAACATGTAATTTAGAAAATAAATATAGTTTAGAATTAAGCTCATAAATTATAGCATAATTTATAGCTTTAAACAAGTAGTTTAGAACATAAGTACCTAATTTAGGGCGTGTATATATAGTTTCAAACATGTACTTTAGAACATGCCATTTAAAACATATCTACATAATAATCTATCTTAGAAAATTAAATATATTTTATAACATAATTTTTAGTTTAGAACATAATCATAAACTGTAGAACATAAGTATAAATTTTAGAACATAAGCACATACCAAGAGTGTAAGCATATAAATATAAAGTGTTGAAATCTTACGCATTATCTCCTTGAGCAAAAGCATATTTAGCTATTGTTTCGGGGTTTTCTGATGTCCTGCGGGAGAGCTACAATTCCGAGACTGGAACCGGACGCCTGTACCTGCAAAATAACGGAGACTCCTGAGAGCTCCGCCTCCAACGGTCAAGTTAGTACCTGATTAAGGAGTAATTAATACAGAAATTAAAGTAATAAGGTCTCTCTAGGTGAGAGTATTTAATGTAGGTAATCTGCTTTGCTAGCGAGATCAGCCGGTTATTAGTGTGTTCCGTAATGTATTCGGTCCTTTGATTAATGAGGATTAATCGAGTATTTATAGCCTTGGGAAGCGTGCAACTCTCTAGGTTTAAGGTAAACCTAGGGCCGATCGGGCTTCTAGACTGAAATGGGCCTTGATGGCCGGTTGTCCCATTTGGCATGGGTGGACACGTGGCGTGTCTTAAGTGGTCCGTGGAGGACGCGTGGCGGAACCTGGTTGGTCCACTTGTCAAACGGCGCTTGGTGGATAAAAATCCCCTAATCATTTGCCCCTCACAGGTGGCACGCGACTGGTCACGTGTCGCCTGTGACAGGTGTCGCACGGTGACAGGCGACGGCCCGTTACAGGTGTCACCTTGCAGACGGCCGGGAGACTCTCCCGCCCAAATTTGAATTCGGAAGCGACCCTTCGCCTTCTCATTTTGCCTATAAAAGGAAGTGCTGACTTCGGTCATTTTCACATTTGAGAATTTTTGCGAGAACATTCGGACCCCTGAACTTGATCTGACATTTTCGGACTTTTTCTGCCTACCGCCTGTTCTGACAAGCCGACTGACCCGAACTTTCAGGACTTCATCAACTGTCATCCGTTCAGGTAACTCAGTTCTCTTACTCTTAATTTTCTTTTTATTTTTTGAAATGGCACCATGGAAGCACACGACACGCCCTAAGTTAGTGATCAGCCGGTCACCGGGGACGGCTGAATCTAGGACTAGGAGTGCCGCCTGCCCTTTTCTGGACCCATCTTTGCCCTTTATACAAAGTCCGACTGAATCTGTGTCTATGCAGAACGTGATGGCCAGAACAAAAAAGACTGCTAGAATATCAAACTCAGACGGCTCCTCCCAAAGGGTACTCCTTAGCGAAACATCTGACCAGGCGCCAGATGTGGAACGAGGCGACTGTCAAGCTGACAGTTCTGAGAGAGGGACCAAGGTGTTCCCTTCTCATCTAACCGTGGACATGTCTAATTTACCTTCTGCTCCTTCTAAGGGAGAGGAGGCGGGCCCCTCTAGGAGAGGGGAGGAGTCGTCCTCTTCGGACTCGTCAGGGGACGAGTCCGATTCCAGCTCTTCTGACCATAGTTCTTCTGACTCAGAAGAAAAACATAACCGCCTACAAGAGGCGAGAAGTTCCCATGCAGTGGAGAAGGGGGATAATTGGGCAGAGCCGTCCGCCTCTTACAGAGAGGAAAACACCCCCTACTACTGCAGGGTGCCCCGGGGCCGGATCGCAACCATGCGAGACAACGTGGCGAGCTTTATTGCTAACCACAAAATGAGCCCGGAATATTTACTGTTTGTGCCGGATCCAGAAGATACTGTCGTCTGGCCGGCTGGTACCAGCTATGGTGACGGCTGTTTTGGCTGCTATGTGGCGACCATCAAAGCTGGTCTGCGCTTCCCATTACATCCGGCTGTTCAGCGGATTTTAGATGGGTATGATCTGGGGTTATGGCAGTTAGCCCCCAACTCTTGGGTAAACGTACTCGGCTATGTGGCCGGGTGCGAACTGAACGGGGTGGAGCCAAGTTTTGAGGCTTTCGCCCACATGAACTATCTCAGCCGGACCCCTAAGTCGGGAGGTACCGGCTGGTATCAACTAACAAGCCACAGGGGTTACCTCATGACGAGAGGTAAGGCAAACAAATGGAAGGATTGGCGGAACACCTTCCTTATTATCGAGAGTTCAGACACGGAGCTGAACAAACGTTTTAACAAGTGGAACAGAGATCCGCCTCTTCTTGCAGGCGGCCGCAGCATGCCGCCTGTTCCCCCAAAGGCTAAAAGAGAGATCCTAGACAAAGGACTCTTCAAAGTAGAGACTAGGGTGAACTCTACTTCAGGGGTACGAGAGCAAGTACCCCTACACTGCGTCCCGAGCTTCAAGTGGCTCTATGATGAGTACTTCTTGGCCGCCTGTGGCCTCGGCAGTCGGTGCTCTAGAGGTAGCCGGCCTGACGAATACTCTGTTTTCTCACGCCTTGTTTACTTGGGATTTTTACTAACTTTGCTGTTTATTTCTTTCAGCCGACGCCATGAGTAAAATAACAGCATCTAAGACTGCGGCGGCCATGCTGCGGGTTTCGCTAATGAAGCAGTCGTACGCCGACTCCCCCAGCAAGGAGGCACCCTTGGTAAGCTTTGAAAACTCTTCCCCTTTAAGTTGTATTATGCATATACTAACTCTTTTTGTTTTCAGTCTGGCACTCCAAGGGCTTCTTCCTCGCAACAGCCGGACCCCAAGGCCCGGAGAACGACTGTTGCAAGCTCTCCTGGGTCTTCCAGGAAAACAGTGGCGGCTGAGAAGCAGCCGGCCACTTCTTCAAAAACCCAGGCGGGGCCGCCTAGATGTATGGACACTTGCTTGTAAAAACTCACTCTTGCTTCCTTCTTGATTAGGTCTAACTTGTTTTTCCTTTTGCTTAATGCAGCCGGCCCCCAGGGACTTGACTTGGTTGAGGTAGCCAAGTCAATGGTTAAAGTAGTTCCTCCCTCTGACAGGGAGGCGGTCAAGGGTGCCGGCACCCTTGACCTCGATGGAATTTCGGGGATCCTAGCTGAGGTATACCCTTTTGAAGTTCCAGGACGCCTGTTAACCCTTTTGATTGGAAACTGACGCCTGTTTTTCTTTGTACTTAGGCCCTGCTCCGAGTCAACAGCCTTCGCAAGCCGATTGATCGGAAAAACAAAGAGGTAAAGGCCGCAAAGGCTATGGCCGCCTCCAGCTGTGATAAAGCAATGTTTCAAATTGCCCAAAATGAAGTACTGACCATTGATCTTCTTTATTATCAGGCGCAGGCGACCGCCGCTGTTCGGGCTCAGCTAGAGGCGGCCCAAAAGAAGGTTGACGAGCTGGAGGGGACCGTCACCAAACTTAAAGCCGAGCTGAAGCCCCTTCGTCAGAAAATGCACTCTTACGAAGCCATGGAGAAATCTTTGGCTAACGTAAAAGAACGCCTGGTGAACCAGGAGAAGAGTCTTACCCAAGAGCTCTCGGACAAGGCCGAGCAAGAGAAACAAGAGCTCGTCCGGGAGATGGTGGAAGACTCCGCCCAAATCCAACGCATGACCTGGGAACGACTGTTCCCCAGTGCCGACTTTGCCTCATGGGAAAGAACGTACCGCCAGTGTTCGGAAATATATAATCAACAGATCCTGGCGGCTGCTGAAGAAGAGGCGATGGACGTTGCGTTGGAGGAGGAAGAGCCTGTTGTGGCGCTTGTGCCACTTGGGGGAAAGGCATCAAAAGATGATGCAGCGAAGGCCGAGTCCAGCAAGAAGAGTGCTGACCAGGCGGCTGCTGCTGATACTGAACTGCCCCCTTCTTAAGCTTTAAGTATATTTTTTTTCCACGGCCTGCGTGCCGTTTGCTTTGTAATTACCCGGCCAGGGGGCCGGGGTTTTGAATATTCTGCTGGTCTTTTATGGCCGGCTCATTTTAATCAAACTTTTTGTTTTTGTTCAAATTTGTCTAAGTATTTGAAATTTGCTCACTAGACAGACTGTTGTGTATGGCCGAACGTTAAGATAGGTACAAATAGTAAGTATGCCGCCTATGCCCCTGGACGACTGGTTGTCTGTTTCCAGGATAGATGATCAGTCGGCCATTTAATCAATCGGTATTCGAACTCTTTATTCAATTTGACCAAGTAAATAGAATTACCAAGTAGCCAAGGAATTTAAGTAGGAAAACAAGCGGCGGGTACCGGTTGTTTCCCTTTATTACCAATGTTGGCCTCTAATTTGTTATTTGTTAACCTAGCAAGAGTATTGGTTGAGAGCCTTTGTTTATTAAAAACAAGTGGACGACTCGTACCTTTTAGGCTCAGTACTAAGTTTGAGTGACTATTAAGTTAACATAGGAGTTACTTAGTCTTCGTCACAATCTTGATTGAGTAGTAAAGGTATCAGGCGGCGTAGGCCGGCTTGACCCCTTGATTCACCAATGTTTGTTGGCTATTTACTCAATAGGTTATCCAGTAGGAATAGGGGTTCGAGTGCCCTTGTTTGTATAAAACAGGCGGACGACTCAAACTTTTTAGGTTCCATACCAAATTTGAAGGAGTGACTATGAGTTAACTTTGGAGTTACTCAGTCGCCGTCACTTTTGTTTGAGAAGTAGAGGTACCAGGCGGCGTAGACCGGCTAGACCCCTTGATTCGCCAATGTTTGTTGGCTATTAACTCAATAGGTACCCCCTGCATTTATCCCAAGTAATACAGGCGGTCATCTGACTCAGATGTCAACTGCTACCACTGGTTTGGTTAGTGATAGAGTTATCCTTGTCTCAAAAACGGCTACGTGGTTGCCCTTTGGGACAGTCGTATAGGTGCCGTGTAATTAGTTTATAGAACAATGTTCCACCCAAAAGGGAGCTGCTCTCTGCGACGAATTTCATCCGAATGGATGCCGCCGGACGCCTGCTATAATGTTGGGACAGGTCGGATTAGTTTTTAAAAGTTAGATCAGTTGACTAGGCGCCTGGTCTGATCATTCGGCCAGTGGCCTTGGTATGTTCTTGGTGAACGTATGTGCTAAGTAAAAGAAGGGTAGCCGCCTGTTAGTTACAGGATCGGCCAGGCCCTAAACTTTTTAGCTAAGTATTGTGAGTAAAATACTCGAGGGAGAGTAGCCGACTGTAATGGAACAGACGGCATGCCCCTGTAAAGATAAAGAGTGAAACTCAATGGAGAGTAGCCGACTGTAAAGGTACAGACGGCATGCCCCTCGTAATACAAAATTGAATAGTAAGTGCCAACTTTTTTAAGTAGCTCTTTACTTTACATCATTCAAAAGAAATATTTCTTAAGGTTATCTACATTCCAAGTTCGAGGCAACGGTTGTCCGTCTGGTGTTTCCAGACGGTAGGTACCGTCCCTGACTTCCGCATAGATTCGGTAGGGTCCTTCCCAGTTGGGAGTTAGTTTGCCAGACTCGTTAGCCCTACCAACTGCTTCCATTTTTCTAAGTACAAAGTCCCCTACTTTGAGTGGACGCCTGTGCACTTTTTTGTTGTATGATCTAGTCATTCTCAGGCGGTAGATTTCATGGCGCAAAACAGCATTGCCCCTCTTTTCAGGAAGTGAGTCTAATGCCAGGCGCATAGCTTCCCAGTTTGCCTCTTCGTCATATAGCATTACTCGAAGAGTCGGCTCGTAGTGTTCTATTGGAAGAACAGCTTCTGCACCATAAGTTAGGAGGAATGGAGTTTCTCCAGTCGCCCCTTTTTCAGTCGTCCTAATGGCCCAAAGAACATGTGGTAGTTCATCTGCCCATAGGCCGCCTGCTCGTTCAATTTTTTTCTTGAGACCGTCTGAGATGATTTTATTAAAGGCTTCTACCTGGCCGTTTGCTTGTGGACGGCCGACAGATGCAAAGTAATGTCCAATTCCTTGGTCTCCCAACCAGCTTTTGAGAACAGGCGTCTCAAATTGGGGACCATTATCAAAAACCATAGACATGGGAACCCCGAACCGAGTGATGACGTTTTTCCAAATGAATGAAATTACATCTTTCGTCTTGATTCCCTTTACAGCCTCCGCCTCTACCCATTTAGTGAAGTAGTCAACGGCAACAAGTATATACCTTCTGCCGCCTGTAGCAGGCGTATATGGACCCAGAATGTCCATGCCCCACTTAGCAAACGGTAGTGGGCTGTGAATGGTAGTGAGGTCAGTAGCCGGACGGTGAATTAATTTTCCAAACCTTTGGCACGTGTCACATTTTTTCACCATCTCCATTGCATCTGCTTCCAAAGTAGGCCAAAAGTAGCCCTGCCGCCTTGCCCTTTGAGCAAGCATCCTACCACCTATATGGGAAGCACAGAAACCAGAGTGAAGATCATCTAGTATCTCTCGTCCCTTTTCAGGAGTAACACACTTTAAGAAGGGTTGAAGGTGCCCCCTCTTGTGCAGTTCCCCCTGTATCATTTCAAAACAGGAGGCTCGTTTTTTCAGTGATGCCGCCTGTTGAGGATCATCCGGCAGTGTACCGTTTGTCAGATATGCCCTGATTGAATCCATCCAGGTTGAGCTTCTGTCTAGAATTCCAATAGGATTTTCCTCGATGCTTCTCTTCTCCATTACTTCCCAAAACACAGTTCGAGGAGTATCGGAGGAGGCGGATGATGCTAATTTCGAGAGTGCATCTGCCTGGTTGTTTTCTGATCTCGGTACTTGGATCAGATGGAAATCCTCAAGGGAGCCGACTGCTTGTCGGACCGCCTGTAAATATTTGATCATGGCCGGATGTGTTGCTTCGTATTCGCCATTGTACTGACTCACTATCAGTTGTGAATCAGAACAGGCGTCTATTTTCCTTGCCCCGGCCGCCTTACACATGCGGATCCCGGCTAGTAAAGCTTCATATTCGGCCTCATTGTTTGAAGCCTGGAAACTGAAGCGTAGAGCATACTCGAACCTGTCGCCCTCTGGAGATTGACATACGACGCCTGCTCCACAACCGTTTGAAGTAGAGCTTCCGTCCACATATACCTTCCAGACTTGGTCTGGAACTTGAGAGTCAGGAGGACGAGTCATCTCTACAATAAAGTCAGCAAAGGCTTGCCCCTTCACTGCTTTTCTAGGCTCGAAAGTAACTTCGAGACTCTGCATTTCTATGGCCCATTTGATCATTCGTCCGGAGGACTCCATGGTGGTAAGGGGCCGTTTGATCGGTTGGTCGGTATACACGACGACTGCATGTGCCAGTAAGTAGGGCTTCAATTTTTTAACAGCCATGAAGAGTGCAAGACCAAATTTCTCCACTAGGGGATACCTCAACTCGGCATTTTTCAGTACGTGACTGACAAAGTAGACCGGAAGTTGACAGCCGTCCCTTTCAGCAAGGAGCACCGCGCTTAACGCATGATCAGAGACGGCCAGGTACATGTAGAGATTTTCCTTGGGCAAAGGGCTGACCAGCCTTGGCAAGGAATGCAAGTGAACCTTTAATTTCTGGAAGGCGGCCTCAGCATCCGGCCCCCATTCAAACCTTGCCTTTTTCTTAATTGCCCGGAAAAAGTATAGGCATTTGTCGCCTGATCGGCTTAGAAATCTTCCCAAGGCCGCCAGACAACCTGTTAACTTCTGAACCTCTCGGACGGTACGAGGCGACTGCATGTCAATGACCGCCTGTACCTTCTCAGGGTTCGCCTCTATTCCTCTCTGGTTGATAAGGAATCCGAGAAATTTCCCAGACTCAACTCCAAATACACATTTCTTGGGATTGAGCATGACATGGTGCCGCCTGAGTGTGGCGAAAGTTTCTCGGAGGTCCGTCAGATGATCTTTCTGAAGTTTAGTCTTAACAATCATATCATCAATGTATGCCTCGACGTTTCTCCCAATCTGATCAAAGAACACTGTGTTTATCATTCGTTGGAATGTAGCCGGGGCATTCTTAAGACCAAACGGCATGACCGTATAACAGTATAATCCCTGATCAGTGACGAAGGCCGTCTTCTCCTGATCTTTCTTCCACAAAGGAATTTGATGAAAACCAGAATAGGCGTCCATAAAACTCATCAAGGCATGGCCGGCTGTTGAGTCGACCAGGTTATCAATTTTGGGCAGAGGGTAACTGTCTTTGGGGCACGCCTTGTTCAAGTCTGTGTAGTCTACACACATTCGCCAGGTGCCATTCGGCTTTTTAACAAGTACCACATTTGCAACCCAATCTGGGAAGTAACATTGCCGAATGAACCCTGCATCAAGTAATTTTTTGACTTCGGCGGCGGCCGCCTGACCTCTTTCTTCACCATGGTTCCGCTTCTTTTGCCGTACCGGCTTCTTTTTCGGATCCACAGCGAGTTTGTGTACTGCCAGATCAGGACTAATGCCTGGCATTTCATGGACTTCAAATGCAAAGATGTCCTTGTATTCTTTCAACAGGTTGCGAAAGTCATCACCAAGGTTTCTCAGAGCAGTCGTCCCAACTTTGACTGTTTGGTCAGGGCGGGAGTCGTCTAATATCAGGTCCGTATGCTCACCAGCCGGCTGAGGGCGGAACTCATCCGGCCGGTCCTCTGCCAATGATTGCTATTTTCTTGCCTTTCTGGCGGACTCTGTCTGGGACGCCTTTCTTTTTCTGTCGCCTGTTTCTTGAACAGGCGCACTTTCCTTGACATTGTCAAGGTCTGTTTTTTCTCCACTTGACCCAGTGGCCTTAGCAGTGGGTTTGACATCCGAGAGATAGCACTCTCGGGCCATCCTCTGATCTCCCCTTAGGGAGCCGACTGTTCCATTGTCCCTTTCAAACTTAAGCAGCATAAGTGACGGGATTATAACAGCCTTGGCACTATTCAGGGTTGGGCGACCCAGAATCATGTTGTAGGCAGAGAGTTCCTCTACAACTAGGAATCGGATTACCATGTGTCGTCCTTCCCCTTTTTCGCCCAGGCGGACGGGTAGATCAACTCGTCCCAGTGGGTGGACGACTCCTCCTCCAAACCCTATTAAAGGGTGGGAGGCCGGATGTATGCAGTCCGTCTGATATTTCAGTTTTGACAGACATTTGCTGCTGATGAGATCTGAAGAGCTCCCAGTATCTATGAGGATTCGACCAACTCTCTGGTTGGCCACTTTACATTCAATAACGAGAGGGTCGTCATGCGGCCCCCTTATTCCTCCTAGATCCTCTTCAGTGATGACAATCTCAGGAAATGTATATTTGGACGGTCGTTCTTGGTGAACGGAATTTACATCTAACCGCCTTATATTATCTTTGTTGCCCCTAATAGTGGGGCCGCCTCCTGAGAAGCCGCCTGCAATGGTGTAGACGACTGCATCATCTGTATCGGAACTGTCGGCCTGTTGATTCTTTTTGGCCGACTGCTTTTTTGAGGAAGTATTCCCCGTAGATTTCTTGACATAAGTGTCAAGATCACCTTGATCAGCCAAGCGGTCTAGGTACCGCATGAGACTAATGCAGTCGTTGGTGTGATGACCAATGTCATCATGATAAGCACAGATTTTGTCTTGGTTCCGGTTGCTCGCAGAACCCTTCATGGGGAGCGGTTTCTCAATTGAGAGCCGTCCCTTTATTTCTTTTAGGATAAACTGGTTATCCTTGTTAAACACATACTTTGGGGAGTATGGTTTGAATTCCTTTTTCTTCTTGGCCGGCTGTTTAGAGGAATCAGCCGCCCAGACCCCTTTTCTTTTTTCATCTTTGTTGGACGACTGTTTCTGTCGTCCTTCTCTATTGTCGAACCTCTTCCCGTCCGACTGTTTCATTGTACACAGATCAGTCGCCTGTATATAGGCTTCTGCTTCAATCAAGGCCTCTTGAAGAGTCGCCACCCTTTTTCGAACTAAATCAAATTTGAAGGTAGACCCGTCTTTGAGACCTCTAAAAAAGTCAGTATAAGCTACCTCATCCGGTAACCCTTGAATCTGTATTCTCATCAGGTTGAACCGCCTGATGTAGGAACGAAGCCCCTCCTTTTCACCCTGCTGAATTGTTCCCAAATCAAGGGTCGTTTTCTTCGCAGGGATGTTCATTGCAAAGTTGGAGGCAAATAAGTAAGCAAGCGTCCTGAAACTGTTTACACAACCAGTCGGCAGGTTGCCGAACCATTGCTGTGCAATTCCCTTGAGAGTTGCTGGGAAACACTTGCACCAAGTGGGATCATCCAACCCTTGAAGGTACATCAGGTTGGTGAATGCCATCAGATGGTCTTCCGGGTTAGTAGTGCCATCATAGGCGCCTACTAAAACATTTTTTACTTTGGCCGGCTGAGCGGCTTCAGTAATTTCCTTGGAGAAGGCCGACGGCTGTTCACCAAGCAGCCGTAGCTGCCAGTCCATAGGTTGGACGTTTTTTGCTGCAGGTCCACCAAATGGAGGTGGCTGCATAAAATATTGTTGTTGCGGCACAAATGGTAAATTTGGTACCGCCTGCGCACTATGAAAGCCAGACTGACGGGAGGTGCCGCCTGACTGACTCTCATGGTACGACTGAGTTGGCCTCATCGAGGCATTTTGCAAACTGTCCTGAAAATTTGAAGTAGAAGCCGACTCTGATAATCGGTCACTCTTCTTCTGCTCTAGCAGGTGCCGAGCATCTGTGAACGTTTGCTTTGACCCGTCCGCCTGAATATGACGAACCGGTTTCCTATTTCCCGTAGGATAACGGAGTTTTGTGAAATCAAGAGCAGACGGCTCCCGCTTCTTAGATTTAGGATGGGGAGTCGCCTCTCGCCCTTGAACTGGCTTCCTCTTCAGTGAAGTGGAAGGTTTTTTGGCCGCCTGCTCTTTGACTGAAGCAGGCGGTTTTTTGTTGATCAACTCTTGGATCTCTCCCCTGAATCCCCTCATGAAGGTCATGAGTTCGTTCCTTGTGATGGGAGCAGACCCATCAGTCGGCTGTTGCCGAGCAAGCGGTGCGCCTGCTGGCTCGCTTCCTGTTTGAAGATACTCCCGTTCCCTTATTTCAGTATGACGGGTACGGCGGGCCCTTAGGGTCCCGTCTGGAGCTGTATGAGTTTCAACTTCAAATTCACTCTCGGTATCATGGTCCGACTGAACTTGAGGGTCGTCTAGGGGACGCCTCTCTTCTGGGGTCGGTACAGACTTGAATGCCATCTCTGAAGTACTCTCCCCACAGACGGCGCCAAATGTTTCGGGGTTTTCTGATGTCCTGCGGGAGAGCTACAATTCCGAGACTGGAACCGGACGCCTGTACCTGCAAAATAACGGAGACTCCTGAGAGCTCCGCCTCCAACGGTCAAGTTAGTACCTGATTAAGGAGTAATTAATACAGAAATTAAAGTAATAAGGTCTCTCTAGGTGAGAGTATTTAATGTAGGTAATCTGCTTTGCTAGCGAGATCAGCCGGTTATTAGTGTGTTCCGTAATGTATTCGGTCCTTTGATTAATGAGGATTAATCGAGTATTTATAGCCTTGGGAAGCGTGCAACTCTCTAGGTTTAAGGTAAACCTAGGGCCGATCGGGCTTCTAGACTGAAATGGGCCTTGATGGCCGGTTGTCCCATTTGGCATGGGTGGACACGTGGCGTGTCTTAAGTGGTCCGTGGAGGACGCGTGGCGGAACCTGGTTGGTCCACTTGTCAAACGGCGCTTGGTGGATAAAAATCCCCTAATCAGCTATCATTCTATGATCTACATTAATGAAGAGTTTTTCATGATTAACCATAAAAGGTGAACGCAAGTACATTGAAAGCTTATCTTTTCCTCTCTTTTTTCCTTGTCTTTTCTTTTTCTTGTTCTTAGTCCTTGAGCAAAAGCATATTTAGCTATCATTCTATGATCTACATTAATGAAGAGTTTTTCATGATTAACCATAAAAGGTGAACGCAAGTACATTGGAAGCTTATCTTTTCCTCTTTTTTTTCCTTGTCTTTTCTTTTTCTTGTTCTTACTCCTTGCTTCCTATTCAATTGAATAAAAAAAAAAAAACCACATATATAACAAAATCAATCAATAACTAAATCAAATAATAATCAAACAACAACCATGGCCTAAACCTAAATTCTAATGCTTTCAAAATAATTACCCTTGCTTTTCTTCTCTTTGTTATTCTTCTCTTCATCTTCTTTTTTATTTTTTTTATTTTTTTGTCCTCTTTTTCTTCATTTAATGTAGGTGGATGATCTTGATTAAAAAAGCACAATCAATAACTTCAAAAAATTACTTTAGGAACATAACCAGAAAACATTTAGAACATTAAAAACAACTTTAGAACGTAATCAGAAATTTAGATCATACAAAGTAACTTTTATACATATCTAGTAAACATTAGTACATAAAATGAAGTTTAAATATTTTGAAATTACCAACTATTGGTGAGGGTGACAACAAATTGAAGCTTGGAGGAGATATATCCATAGGTTTCTTTTTTGGAGGAATTGGTGTCCTCGGTGTGTCCTCATTCCTTTACTCTTTCTTCCGCACCGTACGCAAGTAAGTTGTCAACTTATTCTTTTCTCTTTGTTCTACTCCTTGCTTCCTAATTAATTCAATCAAAAAATACTTTAAATCCATAACTAATCCAAACAATAATTAAACTAAATAAGAATAAAAAAAGGCCATAACCAAACCACACCGAACAATAACCTAAGTAAAAAACAAACTTGTAACAATATAACATAATCAAACAAATTCAACCAATAACCAAACTAAATCAAAACCAATATATATAACCAAAACAAACCATTGTCAAACCATAAATTCTATATTAAAGTTTTACTAAACCCTATCCAACATATGTTCTAAACTATAATGAATGTTCTAAGTATTCCTAGTCCCAAATTCTATTGATTACCCTTCCTTGTTCACTTCTTTTTCTTCATTCTTGTTTTCTTCAACTTTGTTCTTCATCTCTTTTTCCTCCTTCCTCCCTCCTTCCTTTTCCGCTTCTTGCGTCTCCTCTTTTCTTCTTCTTGCTTCTCTTCTATTTGATCACTTTTCTTCATCTCTTCCATCGAAAGTGAATTATCTGGATTTAGAAAAGCACAACCAAGAACACTTGTTGTCACTTCTTCGTAAGTGTGTTCATTATCTTGATTTCTGGAGCAACTGTGAATGAAAAAGACATAAGAAAATATTTAGAACATAAGTACAACCTACTTTAAAATATAAGTACAAAATACTTTATAACATAAGCTATATAATTTAATCTTTATAAAAATACATTAGAACCTGAGAGATTATAATTTCAAACATACAAAAGTGTAATGAGTATAATTATTGTACTTTAGAATATAAGAAAAAAATACTTTAGAACATAGAGTATATAGTATTGAACATAAAAAAAAGTTACTTAGTATAGAAGAAAAATACTTTAGAACATAAGAGATTATAATTTCAAACATAAAAATATAATAGATCTAGTTTAAACATGATAAAAAAAGAATATAAACATACAATTATCAACATATTATCATAAAAAATAGCTAAATATAATTTAGAACATAAAAGTCCAATAACACAATCTAGAAATTGTTAGTATATAACCAGGAAAAATTTAGAACATATACTTTTAAATATTGTAACCTAATAAATAATATGAAATTACCACCTGCTGGTGGGGAGGTCAACAAGCTTTTGTCTTCATTCTCCTTGCTCTTTTTGTCTTCCTTGTTTTGTTCATCATTCTTCTCCTTGTTTATCCTCTCATTACCCTCTTTGTTACTCTTCTCATTTTCTTCCTCAGTTGATCTTAAATCTTTAGAAAACATTAAAAAATATTAAGTAGAAACAATTAGTACACAATCTAGAATATAAAAAATTAATTAGCATCTTTAGAACATGAAAAAACTTAGAAATTAAAAAATAATTCAAATTCAGAAAAAATTTAGAACATAAACTTGTAGTTTAGAACATACGTTTGTAGCTTAAAATATGCAATTAAACACGACATTTAGAACATAAACATATAGTATAGATCATATAGTTTATTAAATAAGAAATGAGTTTGAAAATAATGTGAAATTACTAACTAATGGTAAGAGAATACTGTTTAGGGTAAAAAATACCCCTGTCTACGTGGACCAATTGCATGCTGACACGTGTCATCATCATAGAGGTTCTGATAGAACTTATCCTCTAGTGACACGTGGCACTCTAACATATGAAAGGAGAATTGATCTCCTCTCACTATAAATAGTGGAAAATCCTCATTTATTACACATTCATAAATACAAAAAAAAAAAACGAGCAATATTAATTGCAGAATTCTCTCGGAATCCGAGAGAAAAACCTCTACATTCCGCACTTTTATGCATACAGACACGTTCTAACTTGATCGTCGGAGGCGGAACTCCACCCAACCAGAGTTTTTGTGGTTTTGCAGGTACAAACGGTCGGCATGCATTCTTTGAATTGTAACTCTCCCGAGGGACTCCGAAAACCCCGAAACATTTGGCGTCGTCTGTGGGGAGAGTACTTCTGAGATGGCACCAGAGTCTATACCGCTTGCTGATGGCAAACGGCCTAAACGACCTAAACTGAGGTCCACACGGACCAAGATAGTGGTGACGACTTTGAGGTCGACACCTATGTGTCCCCAAATGGGTCATTCAGAATAAGACACACCCGTTCCAAGGAAATAAGGGAACGGGGCGATGACAAAGCTGGTCCTAGCAGTCTAACCGTCAAGCCGGCTAGGCGACCCTAGGTGGCAGAGGGTGCTGCCCCCGTAACTAGAGACGAACTCATGAAATTCATGACGAGTTTCAAAGGGAAGATCAAGGACTTGATAAACAAGTCAGTTGGCACCAACAAGGGTCAGTCGGCCAAGAAGCCTTCTCCCTCTGGGAAGAAGCATGTGAAAGATCGTGTGCCTATTCCTCACCCTAAACCAAAGGGGAAGATGGGCCCATGATTGACATGTCAAAACTTCGTTTCCCTGAATCAGGGCAAAGGAAGGCCATCTGGCAAGTTCAGCCGGATGGATCAAAAAGGACTTACTTAGATGCCCGGATGTTAATCAAGCAGAAGAGAAGTCAGCAATTGTCTGAGTTGGCCTCAACGTCGACTTACCCAGACAGTTTCCAGAATACTTCAATGAAGTATTCGGAAACAAACCGAGAGAGTCAGTCACGCGGCATGTTTGCACGTACTGGCCCTCAGATTATCCAGCCGGCTCCGTATGTGCCCCAATATCCATACATGTCATATGGATCACCATACATGCAGCCGACCCTCTTTGGGGGTCAGGCGGCACAAAATGTCCAGCACATGGACTGGCAGCTCCGGCTACTAAACCTTGGGGAACAGTCGCCGACGTCCTCCAGGGAGATAACCGAGGCGGCTCAGTCGGCCAAGGTTAAAAACGTGTTGGTCGGTACCTATGATGGCACCACCTACCCGGAAGACCACCTAATGGCTTACACCAACCTCATGTACTTACTGGGGTTGGATGACGCCGCCTGGTGTCGATGCTTCCCGGCTACGCTGAAGGGCATAGCCCAACGATGGTTTGGCAATCTGCCAACCGGGTGCATCAACAACTTCAAGACGCTTGCATACCTGTTCGCTTCCAGCTTCTCTATGAACATCCCCTCCAAAAAGACAAGTCTCGACTTGGGGGCTATTCGGCAGGGAGATAGAGAAGGACTAAGGTCCAATGTCCGGCGATTCAATCTGATGAGAATTCAGATTCAGGGGTTGTCTGACGAAGTTGCCTACACGGACTTCTTCAAGGGTCTGAAAGACGGGTAGACATTTAAGTTCAACCTGGTTAGAAAGAGGGTTGCTACCCTCTAAAAAGCATTGATGGAAGCCGAAGCCTATATACAGGCAATGGAGCTCTGTGCCATCAAGCAGCCGTCGGACCCTAAAAAGTCGACCAAAGGGGAGAGTCGGTCTGCTCAACCGGCTAAAAAAGAAGAGAGCAAGAAAAGAAAAGAAGTTTGGGTGGCGGACCATTCTGGTCAGCCGTCCTAGAAGAAAAAGAGAGAGTTGAAGCCGTACGTCCCCAAGTACTAGTTCAACAAGGACTGCTCCTCCATCCTCATGGAGATCAAAGACCGGTTGACCATTGAAAAACCCGCTGCAATGAAAAGTCCCATTAAAAGCTGGGACAAGAGCAAGTACTGTCATTTCCATGAGGATATAGGCCATGACACCAATGATTGCTATAGCCTCAGGCGGTTACTGGACCGTCTGGCTGGTGAGGGGGCTTAAAAGTCCTATATGCTGAAGTCCAAGGGTAACCCCAAAACAAACAGTGGACAACCGTCTAAGAAGCTTGACAACCTTGCTATAAGCTCTGACACTGATGAAGAGCAAATCTTTACTATAGTAGTCGGTTTCGCGGGAGGTGGTCCTACCATCCGGGGCACCAAGGACAATTTCAAAAAGTTGGAGGTCAACTCAGTGGATGAGGGCCAGGTGTCGAAAGACACCTTCCTTGAGAAATACCGGGGCAAGGTCAGGCGGCCTCATGATGACCCCATACTCATTGAATGTAAGGTTGCCAACCAATGAGTAGGCTAGATCCTTATTGATACCGGGAGCTCGTCTGACCTTATAAGCTATCGGTGCTTAGCACAGCTCAAGTACAACCCTAGCAGCATGCACAAAGTCTCACACCCCTTAGTTGGTTTTGGGGGAGGGGTAGTGCATCCGGTGGGGAGGATTGACCTACCCATCCGGCTAGGAGAAATGGGGGAGGGACGGCACATGGTCGTCAAGTTCTTGGTGGTTGAGTAATTGACCACCTATAATCTGATTTTGAGTCGTCCAACCCTCAACGAGTCCAAGGCTGTCATCATCCCTTCCCTCGTGCTGATCAAATTTGAGAGGGATGATGGGTCAGTGGGTTCCCCGAATGGGGATCAGAAAACGGCAAGGGAATGTTATCTCTAAGACGAAGCCTACTGTGGCCTTAGCCGGCCAAGGCGAGGAGCCCATTGACCTTGATGACTTCAAGGAAGCTGCGCCTGCTCCCAAAGCAGCTGGCAAAAAGAGAAAGACGGACCACCTGGTGGCCGTAAAAAAAGAGAAGCAATAGCAATCACTGATTGGGGAACGGTCAGATGATCTCCGTCCCCATCCGGCTGGTGAAAATATCGACATTGTTCTAGATGACAGCCGTCCGGAACAAACCAATAAAGTGGGGACGGTTGCTTTTGCCAAGTTGGGCGTAGATTTGCATCAACGGCTGAAAGAATTTAAAGACATTTTTGCCTTTAAAGTGGAAGAGATGTCAGGCGTCAGCCCGGATCTTGTTGTCCACAAACTCGCCGTAGATCCAAAAATGAAGTCGGTTAGGCAAAAGAAGAGGAACCACGACGAGGAAAGATCTCAGGCGACAGCCGCCGAGGTCAAGAAGCTGCTGGATACCGGGTTTATTCGGAAATGCTACTACCTAGATTGGGTAGCAAACGTTGTCCTTGTTAAAAAGTCGAATGGTACTTGGCGGATGTGTGTTGATTACACAGATTTGAACAAGGCATGTCCAAAGGATAGCTATCCACTTCCAAAGATCGACAGTTTGGTCGACTCTACAGTCGGTCATGCCTTGATGAGCTTCATGGATGCCTATTCAGGCTTCCATCAGATACCCTTGTGGAAGAAAGATCAAGAGAAGACGACATTCGTCACTGATCAAGGGTTATTCTGTTATATGATGATGCCGTTTGGGCTGAAAAATGCGCCTGCTACCTTCCAGCGAATGATTAATACAGTCTTCATTAATCAAATTGGGAGGAATGTAGAGGCGTACATTGATGACATGATAGTCAAATCTAAGCTACAGACGGATCACCTTGCTGACCTCCGAGAAACCTTCACCATCCTCTGGCGGCATAAGATCATCCTTAATCCCAAAAAGTGTGTCTCTGGTGTTGAGTCTGGGAAGTTTCTCGGAATTTTGATTGATCAAAGAGGGATATAGGCCAACCTGGAAAAGGTACAGGCAATAATTGACATGAAGTCACCCTTCACTATCAAGGAATTCCAAAAACTTACCGGTTGTATGGCGGCAATGGGGAGATTCCTCAGCCGGTCAGGCGACAAGTGTCTCTACTTCTTCTAGGTAATCAAAAAGAAGATCTAGATTCGAATGGGGGAAAAATGCTGAGGCGGCATTCCAGAAATTGAAATAGCACCTCCACTCATTGCCAAGGCTGGTTAGCCCTCTAGCAAGAGAGGTTCTCTATATGTATTTGGCCGTCTCAAATCATGCTCTCAGTGCTGTTCTCCTATCTGAGAGAGACGACATTTAACTCTTGGTCTATTTCATTAGTCATGTTCTTTGAAATGCTGAGCTGCGGTATCCCTTGGTTGAAAAACCATACTTCTTGGCACATCCGGTGGTGGTCTACACAGACCAACTCCTCAAGCGGCCAATGACAACTTTGGAGTCATCCGGCGGAATGCTCAAATGGGCTATTGAAATGCAAAGTCTGGAAATAACCTTCGAACCTAGAAAGGCAGTGAAAGGCCAGGCGTTCGCCGACTTCATTGTACATATGACAAGGCCGGCTCAGCCAGACAATGTTGATCAGGTCTAGAAGGTATACGTAGACGGGAGCTCTACGATAAACGGCTGTGGTGCAGGCGTGATTTTCAAGTCTCCGGAAGGGGACAAGTATGAATAGGCACTACGGTTCAAGTTTCAAGCCACGAATAATGAGGCGGAGTACGAGGACCTGCTAGCCGGTATCCGCATGTGTAAGGCGATAGGAGCAAGGAAAGTTGACGCCTGCTCTGATTCGCAGTTAATCGTCAGCCAATACCATGGTGATTTCGAGGCCACCCATCCGGCTATGATCAAATATCTGCAGGTGATCAAAGACGAGGTCGGGACACTTGACGAATTTCATCTAAGTCAGGTGCCCAAGTCAGAAAATAACAAGGCAGATTCATTGTCTAAGTTGGCATCATCCGCCTCTTGTGATAAGCCTAGGTCAGTCTTTTGGGAAGTCATGGAAAAAAGAAGTATTGAACATGATTCCATTGGAGTTCTTGACCGAAGCTCTACCTGGATGGATGCCATCCGGGCTTACTTGGCAGATGACACTCTGCCGGATGCCCCTTCAGAAGTGGCTGCATTGAAGAAGCGAGCCACAACTTTTGAGATCTATAAGGGAGAACTCTTCAGGAAGGGTTACCTCCAGCCGCTGCTGAAATGTGTTACCCTTGAAAGGGAGAAAAAAGTTCTAGAGGATCTGCACTCGAGCTTTTGTGCATTACATATAGGCGGCAGAACTCTAGCAAAAAGGCCTAGGCGGCAAGGATACTTGTGGCCTACTCTTGAGGCAGACGCCATGGAAATGGTGAAGAAACGCGATAAGTGTCAAAGATTCGGCCGGCTCATACACCGTCCGGCTACTGATTTGACGGCTATCTACAGCTCGGTTCCATTTGCAAAATGGGGCATGGACATCCTGGGTCCATATGCGCCTGCTACAGGCGGTTAGAGGTATATCTTGGTGGCTGTAGATTATTTCACCAAATGGGTTGAGGCAGAGGCGATCAAGGGCATCAAGACAAAGGATGCCATCTCTTTCATCTGGAGAAACATCATCACCCGGTTTGGGGTACCTATATCTATGGCCTTTGACAATGGCCCTCAGTTTGAAACGCCTACCCTCAAAATCTGGTTAGGAGATCAAGGGATCTCACTTTTTTTTTTGCATCAGTCGGCCGTCCCCAAGCAAACGGCCAAGTTGAAGCCTTCAACAAGCTCATCTCAGACGGCATTAAAAAGAAAATTGAAAGGGTTGACGGTCTATGGGCAGATGAGTTGCCTCATGTTCTATGAGCCATCAAAACAACTGAAAAAGGGGCAACCAGTGAAACCCCGTTTCTCATGACATACGACACTGAAGCCGTCCTGCCTATTGAACATTATGTGCCAACACTTCGAATCATGCTCTATGATGAAGAGGCAAATTGGGAGGCCATGCGTCTAGCATTGGACTCACTCCCGGAGCGCAAGGGCAATGCCGCCTTGCGTCATGAGATATACAGTCTGAGAATGACGAGAGCCTACAACAGAAGAGTACATAAACGACCCCTAAAAGTGGGGGACTTTGTGTTACGAAAAATGGAGGCAACCGGTAAGGATAATGAGCAAGGAAAGTTAACCCCTAATTGGGAGGGCCCCTACCAGATTTTTGAAGAAGTTAGAGGCGGCACCTACCGCTTGGAAACTCCAGACGGCTGGCAGCTAGCCATAATTTGGAATGTAGATAACTTGAAAAAGTACTACTTCTAAAGACATGTAAATCTTTGTAAATAGAGTATGTTACTGAAAGAATGCTTTATTTTCATTGTCTTTTGTACAAAGTCCCATCTGTGCAATGCACAACCGGGCATCCGTCTGCTCTAAACCGAGTAGACATAAGCTAAATATCAAACTTAACAGCTATTTATAAGGCCAATGGCCGGATAGTTTTCAAACCGCCTGCTCCAACATGAGCAGGCAACCGGCGACGCCCATTTGGGTGAATTCATCGAAGAGAGCATCTCCCATTTGGGTGGTACATTGTTCCATAAATCATAACTCAAGCGGCTTTAACCGACTGCCTAGGTAAAGGATAACTCAAGGCCGTTTGAATAATTAATTGAAACCTAGATACAACCGATCGTTGCTTCAAAGCAACACAGACGGTAATTAATATCTGGGTCAAATTTAACCGGTCTTTACCCAAAGGCACTACAGTCGTTACAAACCCAAAGGTCACAACCTGGTTATGATATATACGCCCGGTCAAGGGTCGCCTGCATCCTAAACGGCAATGACGGATTCCCAAAGGGTAACCCGCAGCTGGTTAAAAGAATAATCTAGGTTGGCCCTAGCTGGCACCGTCTGCTAATCCAACTTAGAATAACTACTTCTTTAAATACGGTCAATGACCGCCTATCTATCCGTCCGGATGCTTGTTTGGACGGCTGCCTGCTTAGAGTTGGGCAATATTAAGCAAACAATCGTCCAGGGGCAGGCAGAGCCAATGCATCCGGCATACCGCATGTGCTAAGTTAAATTGCAAAAAGAAAAAGAATTGTACAAGCATACTACCAAAATTGCAAAAATTGAAGCAAATTATATCAAAGGTAAATATGGGCAAAACCGAGTTAATCGGAAAGTTCTATTAATAAAAATGATTGTCAGCCGGACATACGTTCGAGGAAAGTAGATACATCAAAAGTACTCGGCTCGCAGGCCGGAAACAGAAAGAACTATCAAGTTGTTGTTGCTGAGGCTGAGACATCTGGACCTGGCCGGATGGAGGAGCATCTTGAGTTTGTTGGGCTTGAGCTTCGTTAGCTTCACCCGGCGCTTCTTCTTCCGCCTGCTCCTCCTCTTCTTCCTCGGCAACGCCGGCCCATTCCTCAAAGGGAGTCGGCTTCTCAGTTCCGAGAACCTGGGCATCGAAAACCTCAATGGCGTACTTGTACCGCAAGTCAAAGAAAGCCTAGTCGGTGTCTGGGTGGATCAGAACCAGGCCATCTTCATGCGCTCTTCACAGTCGCTCTCATTCTCGGAGATCAGTCGGTCTTGCACAGCTGCCAGCTTCTCCTTATGGTCCGCCTGAGTTTGAGCAAGCTCATTCTTTAGAGGGTGACCTCTAACCGCAGCTCAGCGTTCTCCTTGTCAGCTTCCCCCAATACTTTGACATCAGCTTGGAGGTTTTTAACTTGAAGCTCAAAGTTAGCCGCCTTCTTGTTGGCCGTCCCAGCAGCAACCGTGAGCTCCTTGATAAGCTCCTCCTGTTTCATCTCCCGGCTTTTAGTTTTAATCTCATACATTAAAGTGTTGTATTGGGTAACATCTATGAGATCGGTTGCCCTTCTATTGGCATCCCTTACCTCCTCCTGCTTCTTCCGCAAGGGGACCTTCATGTCATTTACCCTTAGCATCACCTGCAAAGTCAGCCGGAAAGGGGTTAGTTTTTCAATTATGCTACAACCGGCAAAAGAATAAAGTTGTACAAAAGCACACCAACCGGCCAATTACCTCAGCGAGCAGTGAGTTGATGCGGTCAATGTTGACATGGTGCACACCCGGCACCGCCTCCTTTTCGAACCGGGTGAGGGTCCTCAGTATCCTCTTGGCGTACTGTTGGAGGTCAGGCTAACGGGAAGAGGCATCTGCATCAATAGATTTATTTGTTAAGTATTGAGCATAGGCGACACTTACATTCTGCCGGCTGCATGAAGAATCTCTTGATTTGGTAGCTTGGGACTTGAATCCCATAAGCCCAAGCGGCCAGGGGGATCAAAGGTGAGAGCCATACCTTCATTTTCAGGATGAGGGGTCATCTCACCCCCAGCCGCATTTAAACCGGACGCTACAGCAAGCAGCCGGCTTGAGGGAATTTCAGGTTCCCTCGTTTCAACCTCAGCCGGCCCTGTGCTTAGGCCAAGGTCTTTCAAGCTTTTGCCTGCTGAGGTGGGCCTCTCAGGCACAGACGGCCTTCCAGAAGAGGCAAGGGCAGCCGGTACCCTCTTGGATTTAGAAGCAGGCTGGGAGGGCTCCTCTCCCGGTCTTTTTAACATCTTTGTTAAAGAGCGAGGAACGTTCTTGCTCCCCATCTGCAAAAGAAAACAAAACAACCGGTTAATAACAGAGTTAACATCAAACCATGCAACGGTAAAGGAGTTCAGCCGGCATTTACCCCATCATCCTTGGTCGCCAGTTGGGCCCTTTTCTTCTCCAACTTCTAGATCTGTGCAGCAGACTTAGCGGGCGTCTTCTCAGGAGGCACCATCTCTAATCCTTCTCTGTAAAGAAGAAAATCAAAGTCAAATGCCATTCAAGAATGATACAGGCGGCATAAATTGCCGGTTATCAGTCAACATACGTCTGCTAAACACTATGCTAAGGCCGCAGGCGGAAAGGAACGCCTCGTCCTTAACCAAGTCCGGATGAAGGACCCAATTCTTAGGGACAATGACTTTTATCCCATCATCCAATGGCAGGGAGGTCTTCTTGAAGAGCCCCGTCTCCATTATTTGTGTCCAAGCCTCTTCCGGTACTCTAGGGAGGGCGCATTTCTTTCCAAGGAGAGCCGGGTGTGTATTGTAGCGACGCAGCCGATGGTTATGATGCAACGATGGGGAAGAAACCAAGTAAAACTTGCTCTTCCAGCTGCTCCATTTTGACGGCTTGTCAAGCGTCATCATGTATTCCGGATGCGTGGTCAATGTATACCACGCATTCTAGCCGCTAGGGCACGGTTGAGGTAGTGCATATGTGCAAACACCTCCCAGCTGGGCGTTATGTCCTGCATCTCGCAGGCGTTTATATATCCTAGTATATTCACCCAAGAGTTGGGTGTCAACTGCCAAACACCAAGGTCGTAACCCCTTATAATGGCTTTTATTGTATCATGAAGGGGGAACCGGAGGTCAGCTTTGAATGCCGCCTCATAGCAGCCGAAATAATCGTCGGCATGGTCAAGGTCGTCATCCCAGACATCGGTTGCCTCTACAGTCGGCACAACAATTTCCCATCCTGCCCCAACTGGGCACTTCTGTAAGAATCAGGGTAAGGTGGCGTTTAGAGTGACCACATCCCTGGCGGTCATGTGCACCTCTGTTGGGTTATTGATGGAGGACCATTTATATGCCTCCTCATCCTCTTGGGGGGCATCCGATTCCATGGTAGACTCTGTAGAGTCTGATTGCTGGACAGTCTCTTCACCGCCTATATCCTCGAAATCGTCCAAGATATCATCTCCGGATGTGCTAGGTACACCCGGATGGTCATAATGTACAATGTCAGGCGGAGCTTCGGCTGAGCCGTCTGACTGGTATTCGGGGTCTACAGCTGTTCATCTCGTTCGAGCAATTTTGTCCAGCACATGAACAGAGACGGTCGGATTCGCAGAAGAGTAAGGGAGGTCCAAACACCCCCAGACGGCATCCCCGGTCTTAGACTCAGCCTTATCCGGTGATCAGCTTACAACTGTCCTAGGCCGTGCCGTGTGTGTGTTGGGTGAGTCCATTATTCTTTACAATCTATACAACCGGAAAAACTCAAAAAAGTTGCAAGGGGTAGAGACGGTACCTTGAAGATGCTTTAAGCGAGAGGAAAGTAGGCTATCCGGATCAGCAGCCATAAATCTTTTTGTTGCTTGCTAGATACCCAGACGGTTGCTCGGATGTACCCTCTTCATGAGCAACTGAAAATAGTTTAGCAGCCCAACCGTTTCTCTGAAATCTTGCTTGATGATACCCTAGACGGTAGACCGGATGAGGGTATATTGAGAGCAAAGGGCAGGAATTTGAGTATGATCAGGCGGTACCTATGAGTTTTGAGTAATGGGTACCCAAGCGGTAGCCATTTGAGTGAAGAAGAGACAGGCGATTTTGAATAAAATAGCAGCCGGTCTTAGAGCTTTTCTTTTCTCTCTTAGAAAATTTCTCAAAAATGCAAATTGTGAAAATGAGGGGAGGGGGTCACTACTTATAGAGACACCCAGAAGGCGAATTGTCACCTTCCCAATTCGAATTCAAAAAATAAAAAAAATAAAAATAAAAATAAAAATAAATAAAAATAAATAAAAAGAGAGAGAGAGAGGAGACGAAACGTCACCTTCTAAGAGTATGACACCTGTGAGAGACAAATGTTTAGGGTAAAAATACCCCTTGTCCACGTGGACCAATCACATGCTCACACGTGTCATCATCAGATAGAACTAATCCTCTAGTGACACGTGACACTTTAACCTATGAAAGGAGAACTGATCTCCTCTCACTGTAAATAGAGGAAAATCATCATTTATTACACATTCATAAATACACAAAAAAAAACCCGAGCAATATTAATTGCAGAATTCTCTCAGAATCCAAGAGAAAAAACCTTTACATTCCGTACTTATATTCATCCGGACACGTTCTAACTTGATCATCGAAGGCAAAACTCCACCCAACCGGAGTTTCCATGATTTTGCAGGTACAAATGGTCGGCGTGCATTCATAACAATTATAAGACACAACTTTAGAACTTTACTATATCATAAGGATTTGATGTAAAACATAAACTCGATTTAAGAGCTTCATTTAGAACATAGGTATAATTTAGAAAATTAGCATGCAATTATAACATGTGAACACTACAAAAAAAAAAAAAAAAAAAAGACAATATAAAACGCCTATTATAGGCAATATAGAACGCTTTATATGCGTTCTTCAAGTGAGGTGCCTTATAAAGTAAACAAAACGTCTTTTGTAGTAGGCGTTCTGTATTCAATACAATATAGAACGCCCATCTAAAATAACAATTTCTTATTTTATGAGTAAAATGAATAAAAAAAAAAGGAAAAGGGAACTATTATTTTAAGATAGGTGTTCTGTATTCATTTAAAACTAGAACGCCTATCTTACATGACAGTTCTCTTCTCCTAATTTTTTTTTTGTTTTCAAAAAATAAGCTTAAATTTTACCACTGCACCTCTAAACTTACAATATTTCTTTCTAAATTCCATAAATTAATGAAATTTTAAAAAAATCAAATGAAAAAAATGATCACAGATTGATACTCTCGCAGTAGATCTGAGATATAAAAACAAATGATACAATAAAAAGTAAAAATACATTGAATGTTCACTTCTTTCATTCATTCACACAATTTAATTTGATGACATTTATGAGCCATTCTTGATCTTCGAGAGCAAGTGTTGTATTCGATAATTCTTGTAGTTTCATCTGCAATGGAAACAAAAGCTGCATTTTGTTAATAAAATCGAAAAAATAAATAAAATGAAACTAACAATTCAAACACTAGAACAAAAACAATAATTCAACGAACATACTTAAATTAAATTAAACAACAAAATTTATATTGTAAATACTTTAATTAAAGAGACAAAATTTACAAGAAAAAATCTGATTAGAGGGAAAATCAGAACTGATTCACATAATTAGATCCCAAAAAAGCATAACAATGATAAACCAACTTAGTAAATATTACATTTAAAATCAACAAAATATACAGCAAAAATTCATATCAAAGTATTAAATATAAATATACAAATTTTACTGCACAAAGTATACTAAACCTTCTAATAACGTATATAAATTTTAATAAAAAAATATTATTTAGATAGGAAATTTCAAAACCAAGTTAGTGAATTTAAATTGTTTCGAAAAAGAAAGGTGAAATCAAAGCAAAACCAAGGCATTTACCTGAAGCAATTGAGCAAATACCTTATAAGAATAACCAGTAGATCGACGTCGGAAGACAATTCAGGTGCAGCACCTTCATCAATTGAAACATTAGATCAACGACGATTCAATTCAAGTGCAACACCTACACCAGTCTTGAGTAATTCTAATTTAAAAGTGAATTAAGGTTACTGATAAATTGATGAATACCTTATGTTCATCTAGAAGAATTAAAGTGAGAAAAAAAAAAAAAAAAAAAAAAAAAAATTGGAGGAGAGAATGGAGAAGGAGGAGGCGGCCAAGCAGTAAGTAGAACAAAGGAAACGTGCGTGGGTCGTATGGGTTAGGTTTTTAACTTGTGGTGGGTAAATGATGTTAATTAACTGCCACTTAAAAAAAGTAAAATAAATTGATAAATCAAAGAGAACGGTCTTCATATAGGACCATTTTGTATTCTTAACTCAAAATTTATATATCTAATTTTTTTTATTATGATAAATTTTTTTTATTATCATATAGGACCATTTTGTATTCTATTTTGTTCAATAGAACGCTTATCCAACTTGACAGTTGTGTATTATGCGTTATATATTTCACTTTTTGTAGTAGTGGAAATTACCAAATGCTGATGTCTTTGGTGACTTTTCTTCCTTGAACTTCTTCCATGCTTTGTTTATCAACATATCCAATTCTTCGATGAATGCTGGCTCATCGAAGAAGTGTTGATCTTGACTAAGTATGGAAGGACTTTCTTTTGATTGCTTTTCTTCTTCTTGATTTTCCAATGGCTATAATATAATAGAACATAATTTAGAGTACAATAAGGCTAATATTTGTATGTAGAACATAATTACACTTTTAAGCATAGGCTGAATATACTTTAGAACATAAGCTAAACATACTCTATAAGCTGAAAATACTTTAGAACAAAACCTAAAGCTAATTTAGAATATAAGTATTTTAGAACATGATAATAATACCTTTGTGGTATACTTGCACCAAATGTTGTCTATGAGATGATGCATTTTCCCGGTTGTTTCTTCCTCAACAAAGATATTTTTTGCTTGGTCTAGCATGCTATACATCTCTTTCACATTCGATGTAAGAGTTTTTGCCAAATCTTTAAATTTGCTTAAAAAACCCTTCATTTTAACACAAAAAAAAAAATTTAGAACCTAGAATAAATGATTATTTATAATTTAGAACATAAATAAAAAAAATAAAAAAAATAATAAAAAAAATTAAAAAAAAAACCTAAAACATAATATATAGAATCTAAAGTAAATGATTATTTAAAACATAATAGAAATAAGTAAATAAATTAATAAATGAAACATCAAAACATTATACTATCATGTCATTTGGAGAAGTAGTAGAATCACATGTCATGGATTGCTCTTCCATAACTTTCTCCTTCCCTTTGTTTTTCCCTTGCCTTTTTTTCAACGCCTTTTAAAATATAAAAACAACTCTTAAAATATATGCATAAACATAGTGTATGGATAAATATAAAAGATATAATAATCATATGGACCTTCATTTTTCTTTTTCTTATCCTCCGGTTTTTGTTCTCATCCTACACATTATAATATGAATAAATTATAAATTACTAACTTTTGTAATTAAAAAAATTACATATATCAAAGGTAAGAATATGTTATCTACAATTTTTAAAAGATAAGCATAATATAAAAGGTATAATTACAATTGATGGCTCTTCATTTTTTTTTTAATCCTCCAATTTTTATTGTTTCTTGATTTCACCCTACAAATCATAATATGAATAAATTACAAACTTTAGAATATACATAATAAACTTTAGAACATAAAGTATAAACTTTAAAACATGCAGGATACACTTTAGAACATACATAAAAAACTTTAGAACATAAGCATATACGAAAATCATACCACATTCAATTTCATTCTTTTTAATATTTTTCCTCGTCTAAATCCAAGGTCTTTTTCAAATTTCATACTCACATGAATCCTGTCCTTGTTCCACAATGATATTAATGGAACTCCTCGTGGTATCTGCAACCCTTTTCTTTGTACATGATCAAAATAGAATACCTATATAGTTCATGTTAAGAATTATTTAGACTATTTTTAGTGCACTTTGATCATAATATAAATAACATATATAAATAATGGTAAGAAATTAAAAATTATCATAAGAAAGATTAAAGGACCTGTGAAGAAAGATTTTCCATCTTGTCATTCCTTACAAGATTCCATCAAGTGGTCCTTAACAAAAGTGCACCAATCCAGCTTAACTATTTTCTTCGTATCCATACAACTATACAAAACTTGATGTATATTTGTGGGTTGTTAGTTGAGCGGGGGATGTAACTATTGACCACACAAACCACGAAATTCCAAATAAATTCATCGGAAACTTCCTTTTTTTTTTATCTACCTCTTTCACCTTTTCAATCCTATCAATCAATTGTCTGTTTGTTGGAGCACCATTTAAGAGACAAAATAAAACATATAAAACAGAACATAGGTGGAAGTAATAATTAATATGTAGAAAATATTTTAGAACATAAGCAAAAAATATTTTAGAACATAAGAGGTTATGATTTCAAACTAATTTAGAACATAAATTATACATAATTTAGAACATAAAGTATACATAATTTAGAACATACAAAAAATACTTTAGAACATAGAGTATAATTTAGAACAACATTTTAGTAAATAAGCAGAAAATACAATTTAGATCGTAAGCCAAATAAAAACTTTAGAACATAAGTAGAAAATACAATTTTAGAACATAAGCCAAATAACAACTTTAGAACATAAGCAGAAAATATAATTTAAAGCATAAGCCAAATAACAACTTTTTAGAACACTTTAGTAAAAGATAAGTAGAAAATAAAATTTGGAACATTATACTTAAACTTTAGAGCATAGGTTGAATAACCTCATAAGTGACATTTTAAAACAAAATATTCATACCTTTCGTAGGCCAAAGCTTTTTCTCCAATTTTGTAAGAACTTTTCCCATTTCTCATTGGGTTACTCCGGTGGTTCATAATTTTTTATGCTTCCAATGGGCAATCCATAGGTCATGTGAATATCAGATTCATCGAAAAAATATTTCTTCTTCCCTCCCATGTAGCACCAAGCAACATCTTTTGGAATCAAAATTCTTAAAAAAAATTTCTGTCAACCTAGAATTAAATTAAAGTTTTCAATATTTAGAATACAAAATACATCTAGATTAGAACCATAATTGTCAACCTAAATTTGGAAATCATAAGGCACAACTATGAAAACATTAAAAATATTAAGTAGAAACAAATTAGTACACAACCTAGAATATAAAAAATTAAGCAGTATATTTAGAACATAAACTGAATATACTTTAGAACATAAGCTAAACATACTCTTTAAGCTAAAAATACTTTAGAACATAATCTAAAACTAATTTAGAACATAAGTATTTTAGAAAATTATAAGATTTAAAACATAATAAATATATATAACATAAAAATAAAAAATAAAAAAAAATTAATGCTAGTGCTTACTAAGAATCGACATGAGTTGGTACATCCAATTCCAAAAAAGCACCAAATCTAATTTTCTTAATTGCTTGTTTATGCTTATTAGAAAGATATTTCAACACCGTTTTCATGAATTTCGTAGGAGGAACTCTTTGATAAGGTGTCCTCTTGTTTAGATTCTTTTCCTCTCTGATAACTTCGTCATCCTCTTTTTTTTCAATCTTTCTTTTCTTACTTTTCACTTTTTTTTTTCGAAACACTCTAAAAAAAGTTTAGAACATAAACACATAGTTTAGAATATAAGCAATCAATTCAGAATATTAGAATTACAAATTAGGAGAAAAATATTTGATTTAGTACATAAACTTTAGAACATCAGCATAAAGTAGAACATAAGGATATAATTTAGAACACATGTATCTAGTTTAGAACATAAGTTTACTGTTAAAAACACGTACTTTAGAACATAAGCATTTAGTTTATTGTTAAAAAAAAAGTTGAGAACATAAGCATATCATTTAAAACATAAACTCTGGAACGTAAGCATATAGCTTACAAAAATAAAGTAACACACATAAGAAAACAATTTAAAATATAAGCATATAGATTAGAACATAATAAACTGATTTTAGAACATAAATATATCATTTAAATCATTTACTTTAGCATGAAATGTAGAAAATAAACATGCGATATATGACATAAGCATATTATTTAGAACATCAACAAATAATTTAGAACCTTTTTACTCTCATCTTCCACCTCCTCTCTTTCATCATCTTCCTCCTCCAACTTTGGTTCATCCATCTCATCATCAACATCACTCTTATCGTCTTCATCATCATCCTCGTTATCCTCATAATCATCATCTTCTTCTCTTTCTTCTTCTTCTTCTTCTTCTTCTTCTTCTTCTTCTTCTTCTTCTTCTTCTTCTTCTTCAATTTTCGAGGTGGTTGAAGCCATGATGGAAGCTTGCTACGTTGTTTAGAAATATTTTGACTTTTAACATGTTTCTCAAATTTCTCTTTGTCAATTACTTCCGCTTCAACATTTTTAACGACTTTTCTTTAAAATCAAATGTAAATGATTAGATTCATAAGTTAAATAACATAGAGTGCAAATATAAAGTGCTAAGATAAACATAAAATATAATGGACAAACAGTAGATTACAAAATAAGCTTTTGAACATATATGATAATCTTTAGGACATAGACATGTAACTTAGAACATAATCAGAAAATAATTTAGAACATAAACTTATAATTAAGAACATGATAAAAAAAATAAAAAATAAAAAAATTAACCAAGTCAAACCTCAACACCAAAACCTAAATCAATTCCATACATAATCAAATAAAACCACAAAAGGAAAACTTCATAATCATGTATGCTTTGTTGAAAACTTACATACAGTGCAAATAGAGTGCAAATATAAAGTGCTAAGATGAACAAAAAATATAATGGACAAACATTAGATTACAAATTAAGCTTTTGAATATATATGATAATCTTTAGACAATAATGGAAAACTTTAGAACAAACTTTAAAACATACTAAGTAAACTTTAGAACATTAGATTAATTACCTTTTTCTTGTATAAGAAATTTCTTTTTCTTGTATAATAGTGGAATCTTCTTCCAAACTTTCATTCAGATATGTAAATGTTTATAAACAAAAGAAGAATCAAAGCATGATTAATATACATATAATTTAGAACATATAAACAAAAGAAGAATCTAAGCCAGATGATTAATATATATATATATATATATATATATATATATATATATATATATATATATATATATATACGGGGAGGTTCCGCTGAAAACAGGGCTTATGATGAAAACTAAAAACAGAAAATCTCAACCATCCATTATTACTAACAAGATCTAACGGTTTAAAAGCCAAATGATCTTTCCAACTTTTCGTTATACATACTCAATGGTTTAGAGGTAACAACATAAAAAATAACACAATTTTATCCAATTTGACAATGTTTATATAAAGGTAACTATGTATTAAAATAATGTAATTTTATCAATTTTGACAACATTTACCTAAAGGACACTATATACAAAAATGAAGTAACTATATCAATTTTGATAACATTTACATTGAGGTCACTATATTAAAAAATAAGGTAACTATATCAATTTTGACCACATTTACTTAGAGGTCACTATTGACAAGCGCACTTTAGGGCGCGCTTTAGAGCATATTTTAGGATGATTTTGGATGTATTTGGGGCCGCTTTGGCCGATTATTACCTTGTTATGCTTACGTTCCCCATATTACGTGTTTCACGGGTTTTCGGTTTGTTTTTGATGTGTTTTCAGGTAATATCAACCGAGTTTAATCGGATCCCGAGCCCTTGATGCGTAATCGAGCTAGCCTTGACCGGAGTCCGAGGAGTTAAGGAAGTTCAAGTGCCGTGCATTGATTACATAGCACAGGCAGCACGGCCGTGTTACCATAGGCACACCCGTGCTGGCCTTTAAGCAAGCAACCCCAGGCAAGGCAGCACGGCCGTGCAAGCCAATAGCACGGCCGTGTCAGTATCCACGCACCCGCACGGCCGTGCAGGCCATTAGCACGGCCGTGCCAGATGTTGCCCGTGCCCGTGTCAGCTTCAGTATGAGCCCCGTGCTAGAGCATATTCAGCACGGCCGTGTCATTTTTAGCACGGCCGTGCCAGGAAGCTGCACGGCCGTGCCATATATAGCACGACCGTGCCAATTTGAAGAAGAAATCCGGTTTACTTACTGACAAGCTAGCACGACCTTGCCAAATACAGCACGGCCGTGCTGATCCAGGGTTAACTGCGCGCTTGACTTCTCCGCATTAGAAGACGTATATAAGGCCCAACTTTAAGAGATTTAGAGACAGTTTTAGAGATAGTTTTGAGAGCCTTTGTAGAGAGTTATTGGAGAACGTTCTTAGTATTAGAGATTCATTAGTTTTCTTAGAGATATTTCTAGAGATTTTAGTTTTCTTAGATTGATTTGAAGCAAGATTTGTGAAGATTCTTTGTATTATTCATTGACGACGGATATCAAAGTTCTGAACTTTTCCATTGATTCGCATCAATACAATTGGTATTATTCATTCTTGTTTATTAATCAAGCTTTATTATTCCTTAATCAGAATTCATGTTTATATCTATTATGCTTTTGGAATTCATTATTGCTTTGATTATGAATATGTGTGAGTAGTCTCCTAGCTAAGGTTTCGGGATGAAACCCGGCCTAGGTAATCTATGTAATTGAGGATTGATTTTGATAAACGGATTGTGATTAAATTGATTATATGCGATTGCATGTTAATTCATTATAATAGGAGTAGCTAACCTAGAATCTTGAATTTGATTGCATGATATTCTTGATTTGAACAAGAGATTGTGAATTGAGTATTTCATTATTGAATGTGGTTTGATTATGTATCGAGTAATGTTAAGTGCATGAGAAATCCAAGCTTAGTATTGCCCGTTGTCTTCCTATCACATGATATTGATCAGACTTATAGTCTTTGCATATCCCGTTTGTCTATGTGATTCCTTGTTGCTTAGTTACCAATGGTTAGGCGGATTCCCGTTCTCCCTAGTGTCTTAGTTTATTGATTTATTCCATCTTATTAGTAGTATTTTAGAACACCATTTTCCATTGATTTCGAACTAGCTTAGGTTTAAGATTGATTTGCAATTACTCTCGTTCCTCGTGGACCGAACCTTTATTTGCCATTGTACTTGGTTATAGGGTGTTCGTATAAGTATTGTTTGATTGAGAGTTAGATTGTAGCGACCGATTTAACCCTCGTCAAAATGGCGCCGTTGCCGGGGAGCGGTGTTTGTTAATTGCTTTTTGATTTCTTGAGTCTAGTTCATCATAAAAAAAAAGCATAAAAAGATTTTTCCCTTTTGGCTACACTTGTAGCCCTGCTATTTAATTGGTTTGGTTAGTGTGTATGCGCAGGTCTAAGCAGAGAGAATTAATACCCTTCGATCCAGAAATCGAAAGAACTTTGAAGAACAATCGTAAATCTCGATTGACATCATCAAACTCTCAAGGAAAGGAACACAACACACAACAGGTTTCAATGGAAGACATACCGCGCCAACCTAATCGGCCAGCACCACGACCCCTTAAGGAGTTGGGAACTCCTGGGGCGTATAGAGCTTCAAGTGGGATTGCTCCACCCACTACTGAGGCCAATGATTTCGAGATCCGGCCAACTATGATCACCCTCATCGAGAGAAGGCAGTTTAGTGGTGCCAAGCATGAGAGCCCTTTGGCTCATTTGAACGAATTTGAGAAGTACTGCTGATTAGGGGATTTTTCCCCACCAATCACCATCTGACAAGTGGACCAATCAGGTTCCGCCATGTGTCCGTCACATGGGCCAATAGGAGCCTGCCACGTGTCAAGCAATGATCCGTCCACCATGGACCAATTACGACACGACACGTGTCCTTCCCATGACACCTGGGATAACCGGTCACCTAGGCCCAACTCCCGAGGGAAGCCCAATCAGCCCAAGGTTAACCTAAACCTAGATTGACACGTTTCCCGAGGTTATAAATACCTCCCTTAATCCTCATTAAGGGAGATAACATGCTAAAACGCAGATTACACACATTAAACACTCTCGCCTAGAGAGACCCAATCACTTTAATTTCCGCATTAATTACTCCTTAATCAAGTACTAACTTGACCGTCGGAGGCAGATCTCCAATCATCCGGAGCATCCGTTTGTTTTGCAGGTACAGGCGTCCGGTTCCAGTCTCGGAATTGTAACTCTCCCGCAGGACATCAGAAAACCCCGAAACATCTTGGCGCCGTCTGTGGGGAGAGTACTTCTGAGATGGCATCCACGTTTGTACCGGCTCCTGAAGAGAGACGTCCCCTGGACGACCCTCTAGTTCAGTCGGACCACGATACTGAGAATGAATTTGAAGTTGAAGCTCACACAGCTTCAGACGGGACCCTAAGGGCCCGACGTACTGGAACATCTTCAAACTGGAAGCGAGCCAGCAGGCACACCGCCTGTTCGGCAGCAGCCGACTGATGGGTCTGCTCCCATCACAAGGAATGAACTCATGACCTTCATGAGGGACTTCAAGGGAGAAATTCAAGAGTTGATCAACAAGAAGCCGCCTGCTCTGGACAAGGAGCAGTCGGCTAAGAAACCCTCCACTTCACTGAAGAGGAAACCAGTTCAAGGGCGAGATGCGACCCCTCATCCTAAATCTAGGAAGTGGGAGCCACCTGCCCTTGATTTCACAAAATACCGTTTTCCTACTCCAGGAGATAGGAAACCTGTTCGTCATATTCAGGCGGACGGGTCGAGGAAAACATACACAGACGCTCGGCTACTGCTAGAGCAGAAGAAGAGTGACCGACTGTCAGAGTCGGCCTCTACTTCAAACTTCCAAGACAGTCTGCGAAATACCTCGATGAGGCATACCCAGTCGTATCATGAGGGTCAGTCAGGCGGCACCTCCCGTCAGTCCGGCTTTCATAGCGACCAGGAGGTACCAAACTTACCGTTTGTACCGCAACAACAGTATTTTTTACAGCCACCTCCGTTTGGTGGACATGCAGCAAAAAATGTCCAACCTATGGACTGGCAGCTACGGTTGCTTAGACTTGGTGAACAGCCGTCGGCCTTCTCCAAGGAAATTACTGAAGCCGCTCAGCCGGCCAAAGTGAAAAATGTATTAGTAGGCGCCTATGACGACACTACTAACCCAGAAGACCATCTGATGGCATTCACTAACCTGATGTACCTTCAAGGGTTGGATGATCCCACTTGGTGCAAGTGTTTCCCAGCGACACTCAAAGGAATCGCACAACAATGGTTCGGCAACCTGCCGACTGGTTGTGTAAATAACTTCAAGACGCTTGCTTACTTATTCACCTCCAACTTCGCCATGAACATCCCTGCGAAGAAGACGACCCTTGATTTAGGAACAATTCAGCAGGGCGAGAAGGAGGGGCTTCGTTCTTACATCAGGCGGTTTAACCTGATGAGAATACAGATTCAAGGGTTACCGGATGAAGTAGCCTATACTGACTTTTTCAGAGGTCTCAAAGACGGGTCGGCCTTCAAATTTGATTTGGTCCGAAAGAGGGTGGCGACTCTTCAAGATGCCTTGATTGAAGCGGAAGCCTATATACAGGCGACTGATCTTTGTAGTACGGTAAAACAGTCAGACGGGAAAAGGTCCGACAAAAGAGAAGGACGACATAAGCAGTCGTCAAACAAAGACGAGAAGAAAAAAGAGGTATGGGCGACTGATTCCTCTAAATAGCCGGCCCAGAAAAAGAAAAAAGAATTCAAACCATACTCCCCAAAGTATGTGTTTAACAGGGATAGCCAATTTATCCTAAAGGAAATCAAGGGACGGATCTCAATTGAGAAGCCGGTCCCCATGAAGGGTTCTGCAAACAATCGAAACCAAAAATTCTGTGATTATCATGAAGATGTTGGTCATCACACCAATGAATGCATCAGTCTCATGCGGTATCTGGACCGCCTGGCTGAGCTAGGTGATCTTGACACTTATGTCAAGAAATCTACGGGGAACACTTCCTCAAAAAAGTAGTCGACCAAAAAGAATCAACAGGCCGACAGCTCCGATACAGATGATGCAGTCGTCTACACCATTGCAGGCGGCTTCTCAGGAGGCGGCCCCACTATTAGGGGCAACAAAGACAATATCAGACAGTTAAATGTAAATTCCGTTCACCAAGAACGGCCCTCCAAATATTCATTTCCTGAGATTGTCATCACTAAAGAAGATCTAGGAGGGGTAAGAGGGCCGCATGACGACCCTATCGTTATTGAATGTAAAGTGGCCAACCAGAGAGTTGGCCGAATCCTCATAGATACCGGAAGCTCCTCAGATCTCATCAGTAGCAAATTTCTGTCAAAACTAAAATATCAGACTGATTGCATACATCCGGCATCCCACCCTTTAGTAGGGTTTGGAGGAGGAGTCGTCCACCCAGTGGGACGAGTGGATTTACCCATCCGCCTGGGCGAAAAAGGGGAAGGACGACACATGGTAGTCCGGTTCCTGGTAGTAGAAGAACTCTCGGCCTACAACATGATTCTGGGACGACCAACCCTGAATAATTCCAAGGCTGTTATAATCCCATCTCTTATGTTGCTCAAGTTTGAGAGGGATAATGGAACAGTCGGGTCCCTAAGGGGAGATCAGAGGATGGCCCGAGAGTGCTATCTCTCGGATGTCAAGCCCACTGTTATGGCCACTGGGTCGAGTGGTGGAAAAATAGACCTTGACAGTGTCAAGGAGAGTGCGCCTGTTCAAGAAGCAGGCGGCAAGAAGAGAAAGGCATCCCAGACAGGGGCCGCAAGAAAAGACAGAAAATAGCAATCATTGGCAGAGGAGCGGTCGGATAAATTCCGCCCTCAGCCGGCTGGTGAGCATACGGACCTGATCTTAGACGACTCGCGTCCTGACCGAACAGTCAAAGTTTGGACGACTGCTCTGAGAGTCCTGGGTGACGACTTTCACACACTATTGAAAGAATACAAGGACATCTTTGCATTCGAAGTCCACAAAATGCCAGGCATTAGTCGTGTCCTGGCGGTACATAAACTGGATGTGGATCCGAAAAAGAAGCCGGTAAGGCAGAAGAAGCGGAACCATGGCGAAGAAAGAAGTCTGGCGGCAGCCGCCGAAGTTAAAAAATTACTTGATGCAGGGTTCATTCGGCAATGTTACTTCCCAGACTAGGTTGCAAATGTGGTGCTTGTTAAAAAGCCGAATGGCACCTGGCGAATGTGTGTAGACTACACAGACTTAAACAAGGCGTGCCCCACAGACAGTTACCCTCTGCCTAAAATTGATAACCTGGTCGACTCAACAGCCGGCCATGCTTTGATGAGATTTATAAAAGCCTACTCTGGTTTCCATCAAATTCCTTTATGGAACAAAGATCAGGAGAAGACGACCTTCGTCACTGATCAGGGGTTATACTGTTACACGGTCATGCCGTTTGGTCTTAAGAATGCCCCGACCACTTTCCAGCGAATGATAAACACTGTGTTCTTTGATCAAATTGGGAGAAATGTCGAGGCATATATTGATGATATGATTGTCAAGTCTAAACTTCAGAAAGATCATCTGTCGGACCTCCGAGAAACTTTCGCCACACTCAGGTGGCACCATGTCATGCTCAATCCCAAGAAATGTGTCTTTGGAGTTGAGTCTGGGAAATTTCTCGGATTCCTTATCAATCAGAGAGGAATAGAGGCGAACCCTGAGAAGGTGCAGGCGGTCATTGACATGCAGTCGCCTCGTACCATCCGAGAGGTTCAGAAGTTAACAGGTTGTCTGGCGGCCTTGGGAAGATTTCTAAGCCGATCAGGTGACAAATGCCTATACTTTTTCCAGGCAATTAAGAAAAAGGCAAGGTTTGAATGGGGGCCGGATGCTGAGGCGACCTTCCAGAAATTGAAAGTTCACTTGCATTCCTTGCCGAGGCTGGTCAGCCCTTTGCCCAAAGAAGTACTCTACATGTACCTGGCCGTCTCTGATCATGTGTTAAGCGCTGTTCTCCTTGCTGAAAGAGACGGCTGTCAGCTCCCGGTCTACTTTGTCAGTCATGTACTGAAAAATGCCGAGTTGAGGTATCCCTTAGTGGAGAAATTTGGTCTTGCACTCTTCATGGCTGTTAAAAAATTGAAGCCCTACTTTTTGGCACATGCAGTCGTCGTGTATACAGACCAACCTATCAAGCGGCCACTGACCATCATGGAGTCGTCAGGCCGAATGATCAAATGGGCCATAGAAATACAGAGCCTCGAAGTTACTTTCGAGCCTAGAAAAGCAGTGAAGGGGCAAGCCTTTGCTGACTTTATTGTTGAGATGACTCGTCCTCCGGACTCTCAAGTTACAGACCAAGTCTGGAAGGTATATGTGGATGGAAGCTCTACTTCAAATGGTTGTGGAGCAGGATTCATATGTCAGTCGCCAGAGGGCGACAGGTACGAGTATGCTTTACGCTTCAGTTTTCAGGCCTCAAACAATGAGGCAGAATATGAAGCTTTACTAGCCGGAATCCGCATGTGCAAAGCGGCAGGGGCAAGAAAAATAGACGCCTGTTCCGATTCACAATTGATAGTGAGTCAGTACAATGGCGAATACGAAGCAACCCATCCGGCCATGATCAAGTATTTACAGGCGGTCCGACAAGCAGTCGGCTCCCTTGAGGATTTCCATCTGACCCAAGTGCCGAGATTAGAAAACAACCAGGCGGATGCACTTTCAAAATTAGCATCATCCGCCTCCTGTGATACTCCTCGAACTGTTTTTTGGGAAGTAATAGAGAGGAGAAGCATCGAGGAAGATCCTACTGGAATCCTAGGCAGAAGCTCAACCTGGATGGATCCAATCAGGGTATATCTGACAAACGGTACCCTGCCGGATGATCATCAACAGGCGGCAGCACTGAAAAAACGAGCAACCAGTTTTGAAATAATAAAGGGAGAACTTCACAAAAGGGGGTACCTTCAACCCTTCTTAAAGTGTGTTACTCCAGAAAAGGGACGAGAGACTCTCCATGATCTTCACTCTGGTTATTGTGCCTCCCATATAGACGGTAGGACGCTTGCTCAACGGGCAAGGCGGCAGGGCTACTTTTGGCCTACTTTAGAAGCAGATGCGATGGTGATGGTGAAAAAATGTGACAAGTGCCAAAGGTTTGGCAAACTAATTCACCGTCCGGCTACTGACCTCACTACCATTCATAGCCCACTACCGTTTGCTAAGTGGGGCATGGATATTTTGGGTCCATATACGCCTGCTACAGGCGGAAGGAGGTACATACTTGTTGCCGTCGACTACTTCACTAAATGGGTAGAGGCGGAGGCTGTAAAGGGAATCAAGACGAAGGATGTAATTTCATTCATTTGGAAAAATGTCATCACTCGGTTCGGGGTTCCCATGTCTATGGTTTTTGATAATGGTCCCCAATTTGAGACGCTTGTTCTCAAAAGCTGGTTGGGTGACCAAGGAATTGCACAATACTTTGCATCTGTCGGCTGTCCACAAGCAAACGGCCAGGTAGAAGCCTTTAATAAAATCATCTCAGACGGTCTCAAGAAAAAGATTGAACGAGCAGGCGGCCTATGGGCGGATGAATTACCACATGTTCTCTGGGCCATTAGGACGACTGAAAAAGGGGCGACTGGAGAAACTCCATTCCTCCTAACTTATGGTGCGGAAGCTGTTCTTCCAATAGAACACTACGAGCCGACTCTTCGAGTAATGCTATATGACGAAGAGGCAAACTGGGAAGCCATGCGCCTGACATTAGACTCACTTCCTGAAAGGAGGGGCAATGCTGTCTTGCGCCATGAAATTTACCGCCTGAGAATGACTAGATCATACAACAAAAAAGTACACAGGCGTCCACTCAAAGTGGGGGACTTTGTACTTAGAAAAATGGAAGCAGTTGGTAGGGCTAATGAGTCTGGCAAACTAACTCCCAACTGGGAAGGACCCTACCGAATCTGTGAAGAGGTCAGGGACGGTACCTACCGTCTGGGAACACCGAACGGACAACCGTTGCCTCGAACTTGGAATGTAGATAATCTTAAGAAATATTTCTTTTGAATTATGTAAATAGTCAAGGGCTACTTAATAAAAGTTTGCATACTTAATATTCAATTTTATACTAAGAGGGGCACGCCTACTAACAAACAGTCGGCTACTCTCCATGTTTAATTTTTTACTTAAGAGGGGCAGGCCGCCTATACATATACAGTCGGCTACTCTCCATTGAGTATTTTACTCTTTCTTCAGAGGGGCATGCCGTCTGTACCTTTACAGTCGGCTACTCTCCATTGAGTATTTTACTCTATCTTCAGAGGGGCATGCCGCCTGTACCTTTACAGTCGGCTACTCTCCATTGAATATTTTACTCTATCACCATAGGGGCATGCCGTCTGGACATATAGTCGGCAACTCTCCATAGAAGAGGGCCGACTGGTTCCAAACACACAGCCACCCCCCCTTATACTTAAGTAAAAATGATCAGGGCCTGGCCGACCCTGTGCCTAAACAGGCGGCTACCCTCCTTTTACTTAGCACCTACGTTCACCAAGAACTAACCAAGGCCACAGGCCGAATGATCAGACCAGGCGACAAGCCAACAGATCCAATCTTCAAAACTAATACGACCTGTCCCAACATCATAGCAGGCGTCCGGCGGCATCCCTCCGGATGAAATTCGTCGCAGAGAGCAGCTCCCTTTTGGGTGGAACATTGCTCTATAAACTAATCACACGACACCTATACGACTGTCCCCAAGGGCAACCACGTAGCCGTTTTTGAGACAAGGATAACTCTATCACTAACCAAACCAGTGGTAGCAGTTGACATCTGAGTCAGATGACCGCCTGTATTACTTGGGATAAATGAAGGGGGGTACCTCTTGAGTTAATAGCCAACAAACATTGGCGAATCAAAAGGTTCAGCCGGCCTCCGCCGCCTGGTACCTTTACTACTCAAGCAGGAGTGACGGCGACTGAGTAACACAAAAGTTAACTCATAGTCACTCTCTCAAACTTAGTATGGAGCCTAAAAGGTATGAGTCGTCCGCCTGTTTTTAGCAAACAGGGGCTCTCAACCACGACTCCTGCTTGGTTAACAACCTATGAGTTAAAAGCCAACAAACATTGGCGAATAAAGGGGAACAACCGGTACCCACCGCTTGATACCTCTACTACTCAGTTACTTGGCGACTAGGTAACAATCATGTTTACTTGGTCACTCCTTAAAAATTTAGTATGAAACTAAAAAGGTGTTCATACAGCACCTGTTCACACTAGATTAAATATGGCGGGAAACAGTCGGCCTAGACGGCCTAAAGTCTCTAGCCTAAAACCATGACAAGTAGGAAACAACTTTCCTACTTGGTTAATTTTACAAATGACAAGACCGCCTGTCTAAAGGGGATCCAGTCTTTAAAATGGTTTGAATACCGATTGGATAAATGGACGACTGATCGTCTAGCCTTGAAATAGACAACCAATCGTCCTGGGGAATAGGCGGCGTGACTAACTATCCGTACCTGTTTGCAACTATCGGCCATGTAAAACAGTCGGTATAGTGTACAATTGGATATCAGAATATTCAATACTTAAACAAATTTAAAGAAAAACAAAAATATTCATTAAAAAGAAGCCGGTCATTAAAGACCGGCAAAATATTCAGAGCCCCGGTTCCCTGGCCGGGTAAATACAAACAAACGACACGCAGGCCGTGGAAAGAAATAAAGCTTAAGGGTGCAGATCTTCAATATTAGCAGCTGCCGCCTGGTCAGCACTCTTCTTGCTAGACTCGGCTTCAGCTGCATCCTTCTTTGATGCATTACCCCCAAGCGGCACAAGCGCCACTACCGGCTGCTCCTCCTCCTCCAACGCCTCCTCCAATGCCTCTTCCTCAGCAGCCGCCAGGATCTCTTGATTATATCTATCAGAACACTGGCGGTACGTTTTTTCCCATGAGGCAAAGTCGGCATTGGGGAAGAGGCGGCCCCAAGTCATGCGCTGGATTTGAGCAGAGTCTTCCATCATCTCCCGGACCAGCTCTTTCTTTTCTTTCTCGGCCTTTTCCGAGAGCTCCTGAGTAAGACTCTTCTCCTGGGTCACCAGGCGTACCTTTACGCTCGCCAAGGATTTCTCCAAGGTTTCGTATGAGGACATCTTTTGGCGAAGAGGTCTCAGCTCGGCCTTGAGGTTGTTGATGGTCGCCTCCAGCTCGCTATTCCTCTTCTGGGCCGCCTCTAACTGAGCTCGGATAGCGGCGGTAGCCTGCGCCTGATAATAAAGAATATCAATGGTCAGAACTTCATTTTGGGCAATTTGAAACATTGCCTTATCACAGTCAGAGGCGGTCATAGCTTTTGCAGCCTTTACCTCTTTTTTCTTCCGGTCAAGCGGCTTGCGAAGGCCGTTCACTCGGAGCAGGGCCTAAGTACAAAGGGGAACAGGCGTCAGTTTCCAAACAAAAAGAAAACAGGCGTCCTGGAATTCAAATACTCAAAAATATGCTAAGTATACCTCAGCAAGGACCCCTGCAATCCCGTCTAGGTCAAGGGTGCCGACACCCCTGACCGCCTCCCTTTCAGCTGGAGGAACGGCCTTGATCATAGACTTGGCCACCTCGACCAAGTTAGGCTCCTGAGGGCCGGCTGCATCAAGCATAAACAAACGGATTAGACCTAGTAAAGAAGGGAGCAAGTCTAAAATTTACAAGGACAATTTCATACTTCTAGGTGGCCCAGCTGGAGTTTTAGAAGAAAAGGCCGGCTGTTTCTCAGCCGCCGCATGTTTCCTGGCAGAACCAGGAGAGCTCGCAACAGTCGTCCTCCGGGCCTTGGGGTCCGGCTGTTGGGAAGAAGAAGCTCTTGGAGCGCCCGTCTAAAAAAGAAGAAAAGAGTCAGTATATGCATAAACACAACTCCAAAAAGAGGGTGAAAGGTTCGAAGCCCACCAAGGGTGCCCCCTTGTTGGGGGAGTCTTGCATGATGGAGGCCCGCAACATGGCCGCCGCAGTCTTGGAGGCGGTAATTTTGCTCATGGCGTCCGCTGCAAAAACAAATAGCAAAGTTAATAAAAGTCATAACAAGAAATGCACAGAACAGCAGAGTATTCGACAGGCCGACTACCTCTTGAGCACCGACTGCTGAGGCCACAAGCGGCCAAAAAGTACTCGTCGTAGTGCCATTTGAAGCTCGGGACGCAGTGCAGGGGTACTTGATCTCGTACCCCTGAAGTAGAGTTCACCTTCGACTCTACTTTAAAGAGTCCTTTATCTAGGATCTCTTTCTTAGCCTTGGGGGGAACAGGCGGCATGCTGCGGCCGCTTGCAAGAAGGAGCGGATTCCTGTTCCACCTGTTGAAGCGCTTGTTCATCTCTGTGTCTGAACTCTCAATGATGAGGAAGGTGCTCCGCCAGTCCTTCCATTTGTTTGTTTTACCTCTCGTCATAAGGTAGCCCCTGTGGCTCGTCAATTGATACCAGCCGGTACCGCCTTCCTTAGGGGTCCGGCTGAGGTAGTTCATGTGGGCGAAAGCCTCGAAGCTCGGCTCCACCCCGTGCAGTTCGCACTCGGCCACATAGCCGAGTACGTTGACCCAGGAGTTCGGGGCTAACTGCCATAACCCCAACTCATACCCATCCAAGATTCGTTGAACAGCCGGATGTAGTGGGAAGCGCAGCCCAGCCTTGATGGCCGCCTTGTAGTAGCCAAAGCAGGCGCTATCATAACTGGTACCAGTCGGCCATACGACTGTGTCTTCTGGATCCGGCACGAACACTAAAAAGCCGGGGCCCATTGTGTGGTTTGCGATAAAGCTCTCCACTTTCTCTTGCATGGCCGTGATCCGGCCCGAGGTACCGTGCGGTAGTAGGGGGTATTTTGCTCTCGGTGAGAGGCGGATGGCTCCGCCCAATCGTCCCCCTTCTCAACTGCGTGAGAAAGCCTCGCCTCTTGTAGGCGAATGTTTTTCTCTTCTGTGTCCAGGGAAGCATGGCCAGAAGAGCTAGACTCGGAATCGTCCTCTGACGAGTCCGAAGAGGACGACTCCTCCCCTCTCCCGGAGGGGCCCGTCTCCTCTCCTTTAAAAGGAGCAGGAGAGAATGTAGAACTGTCAACTGTAAAATGGGAAGGGGTCACTTTGACTCCTCCCTCAGAACTGCCGGCTTTCAAGCCGCTTTGTTTCACTTCCAATCCTGGCGCCTGGTCAGATGTTTCACTAATCGGCACCCTGTGGGAGGAGCCGTCTGAGTTTGAGATCCTGGCAGTCTTTTTTGTTCTGGCCATCATGCTCTGCATAGACACAGATATAGTCGGACTTTGTATAAGGGCAAAGATGGGTCCAGAAAAGGGCAAGCGGCACTCCTAGTCCTAGATTCAGCCGTCCCCGGTGACCGGCTGATCACTAACCTAGGTCGTGTCGTGTGCTTCCGTGGTGCCATTTCAAAAAAGAATAAAGTAAAGAGAAAATTAAGAGTAACAGAACCGACGGTTACCTGAACGAGTGACGATTGATGAAGTTCTGAAAATCCTTTGCAGTCGGCTTGTCAGAGCAGGCGGTAGGCAGAAAGGGTCCAAAATGTCAGAGCAAGTTCAGGGGTCCGAATGTTCTCTCACAAAGTTCTCAAGTGTGAAAATGACCGAAGTCAAAACTCCTTTATATAGGCGAAGTGAGAAGGCGAAGGGTCACTTCCAGAATTCAAAATTTTGGCGGGAGAATCTCTCGGCCTCTCGCCGAGTGACACCTGTAGCAGGCCGTCGCCTGTTACGGGGCGATACCTGTCACAGGTAACATGTGACCAGTCACGTGCCACCTGTGAGGGGCAAATGATTAGGGGATTTTTCCCCACCAATCACCATCTGACAAGTGGACCAATCAGGTTCCGCCATGTGTCCGTTACATGGGCCAATAGGAGCCTGCCACGTGTCAAGCAATGATCCGTCCACCATGGACCAATTACGACACGACACGTGTCCTTCCCACGACACCTGGGATAACCGGTCACCTAGGCCCAACTCCCGAGGGAAGCCCAATCAGCCCAAGGTTAACCTAAACCTAGATTGACACGTTTCCCGAGGTTATAAATACCTCCCTTAATCCTCATTTAGGGAGATAACATGCTAAAACGCAGATTACACACATTAAACACTCTCACCTAGAGAGACCCAATCACTTTAATTTCCGCATTAATTACTCCTTAATCAAGTACTAACTTGACCGTCGGAGGCGGATCTCCTATCATCCGGAGTATCCGTTTGTTTTGCAGGTACAGGCGTCCGGTTCCAGTCTCGGAATTGTAACTCTCCCGCAGGACATCAGAAAACCCCGAAACAACTGCAATACCATCAAGGTTAATGGGGTGAATCAAGAGTTCGTGAGATTGAAGCTTTTCCCCTTTTCACTTATTGGGAGAGCTCTCGAATGGTTAGAGAAGGAGGTGAAGCCGAACTCTCTACACACTTAGGATGATGTCACGACAGCATTTTTGGGAAGATTATATTGTCAAAAGAAGACGGCCGATGCTAGAGCCTTGATTCAAGGGTTTCGGCAAAGGAGTGGGGAGTCGATCTATGAAGCATGGGAAAGGTACAAGGAGTACCAAAGAGAGTGCCCACACCACGGAATCCCAACATATCAAGTTTTACAGATTTTCTATGGAGGATTGAGTCCTCAAGGGAAGACCAGTTTAGATGCGGGAGCAGGTGGCCCAATAATGAACAAAACTGAAGAGCAAGTCATAGATATTATCGAAGATGTGATACGACACCACATGGATTGGCAAGACGGCGAGCGAGATGCTGTGAACAAGAGTGGAGGAGCGGTCTATTCAGTGGACCACCTCAATGCCATTAGCAACCTGACATCACAAATTACGAACCTCGGGAAGGAGATGTCAGTGATTAAAGCCAAGCTCGATTCCGTGCCATTGCAAGATCTTCCCTCCCAATCTAAGGGGAGAGGTATGAATCCTAATCCTTCCGTTTCTAATATGCCTGTAGGATGTATTTTCTATGAAAACTGTGGGTCTTATGATCATTATACTAATGCTTGTAATTTTGATCCCTCATATGATCCTAATAATAATGATGGTAATAGATATAATAATGAACAGGTCAATGCTATGTCTTATGATAACGGACCTAGGAATGACAATAATAGATATCTGCCACCTAATAAAAGAGGGAACAATTATAATCAGGGAGGTAATGATTTTGATTATCAAAACCAGTGGGGAAATAGGGGCCAAAGGGACCAAAATTCCCAAGGACCCTATAATCAACATGGTGGTTTTGGAAATCAAAACCAATACCAACAGGGTAATCAAATGAATCATAATTCCCAAGGACAATTCAATCAAGGGGGAAACGACATTAATAACAGGGGAAATTGGAATAATAATAAGGGGTACTCTAATCAAAATCCCCAACAATCTAATGTGCGTGGTTCCCGAGCTACAAATGATAATTATTATGCTCATGGACCACCACAGAGATCTAGCTTGGAGGAAATGATGGAGTCCCAGGCCAAAATGTTCAACACTTTTATGTCCACCACTGATAAAAAGTTTAGTGAAGTGATGACACATAATAAGATGCTTGAAACCCAGATTTCTCGGTTGGCTAGTGCTATAAAAGATGGGGTTGGAGTTTCAAAACTACCGCCTCAAGGTATTGACCCTAAAAACTCTGTAAATGCTATCACCACTAGGAGTGGAAAGACATTGAGGGGGAGCGATGAAGTAGTACCCCCTAAGAGTCAACCTGTGACTCCACCTATCACTGATAATGTTGTAGGAAGTGAGGATGAGAGGACTAGAGAAAAAGATAAAATTAATGAGGTCCCAAAGGAACAGGTGGGAGCACAAACCAATGAACCCGACCTATTACATAGACTCCCCTACCCCCAAAAATATGTGATACATAAGCTAGATGCCCAATTCGGGAAGTTTTTAGAGACCTTGAGAGAAGTCCACCTTTCTATACCATTCACTGATGCTATCAAGCAAATGCCTAACTATGCTAGGTTTTTAAAAGATATATTGAGTGGTAGAAGAAACTGTGAAGGGGTAGAAACTGTTAACCTCACTGAACACTATAGTGCTATAATAATGAACAAAATGCCTCCTAAGTTAGGAGATCCGGGTAGCTTTTCAATCCCTTGTGCTATAAACAAAATGAATATTGATAATGCTTTGTGTGATCTTGGAGCTAGTGTTAGTCTCATGCCATATTCTGTTTATCAACGATTAAATATAGGAGAACTTCTTCCCACTAACATATCCCTTCAATTAGCCGATCGATCGATCAAATTTCCAAAGGGTAAAGTGGAAGATGTTCCCCTAAGGGTGGGGAAGTTTGTCATACCTGTTGACTTTGTGGTCCTAGATATGGATGAGGATGTTCATATACCTATAATTCTAGGACGTCCTTTCCTAGCTACTTCGGGGGCCTTTATTGATGTAAAGGGTGCCAAGATTTCATTGAAAGTAGGAAAGGAGGTTTTAGATTTTGATTTAAATTAAACTATGAAATATCCTTGTTCTAATTCTGATAATTGCATGATGGTTGACACTGTTGATTCCATTGTCTCTGATATGCGTAACGAATTATTCTATACTAATCATGATTTTGAGTTGAATGAGAACAAGGAAAACAGGGACATGGAGGAGAAATTTCTAGATGCATTAGATGTGGCCACTGCAAAGGAGGCTAATGAAGCACCAAAGGTAAAGCTTAAACCCCTTCCAACACATCAAGGAAGGGTTTCCCCCGTGTTTGTAGTACCTAAGAAAGGGGCGGTGACTATTGTCAAGAATAAGAATGGTGAGCTTATCTCCACTGCAATGGCAAGTATTGATTATGGGTAACCTGTAATCCATGTGTTGCGTCAAGCTAATGACGTTAAAGAAGCGCTTCCGGGAGGCAACCCGAGACCCAGTCAATGAGGTACTTTTCTCTTTCCCTTTTTGCCTTCTAGGTAGTCTCTCGATGCTTGACATTGAGGACAATGTCTATGCTAGCTTGGGGGGGGGGGGTGAATGGTTTCCTTGTTGATTTTCCCTTGTTTTTCTTCATATTCCTATAAAAAAATAAAAAAAACGAGTTTCTTTTGGTTTCGTTTTGGTTTGTTTCTATCTAACCTGTGCAGATATGAAGACTCATGGAGGTAGCATTAGGAGCTTCGCCGCATCTCATGTTGTCTTAGTGTGTTTTCAAGAAGAATTTGGTGAAATCTTTCCCTTTTTCCTTTAGTTTTTTTTTTTGTTTTTGTGTGCAATATAGGAAAAGCTTCTGTTTGAGAATGTGTAGTCTAGTTTATATGATTTGCCTCATAGTCTTTTCCTATATTTTTGGATCATAATAAACTTGTCTAATTGCAAAATTTTGGAATATTGTTCATGTTGGATTCGAAATGTGAATGAATGTGTATGGAATGTCTATTTCCACTTAAGCCAGTGATGAATACACAGTTCGAGTCTATTGTTGATCAATGTGGACGAGTCTAGGCGAAGGGTAGAAATAGAACACTTTTGTCATGTGAAACTCTATGCCTTTGGGCTGTGGTAAGATGGAGTCGCTTCCCGGTTGTGGATTTGACCCCCTTGATTGGTAGTTGCTTTATTTGTTAGATCCCGTGAGGTTTATTTGTTCTAGCCTTCATCATCCTTGTTGAGTGGCATATTTGGATCCTTGATTACGCATTTTTCGATCTTTGTGTTGACTAGTAGCTCCCGAGACCGACTTGACACTTTTAAGGGAGGAAGAGGGCACCTTTTTCATTTTTCTTATTTTGTTCCTTTTGTTTTGTTACAAATTGATTTTCTTTTTACATCATCTTACTTTCTAACCATGTTGAGCTTTAATTCCATTCTTGGTTAACCGTGTTACAAACCCGATGGCCAATGTTTTACCAACCCTTAGTTGTGAAGCGTTTACCTAGATAGGTTTGTTGAGCTTATTGTTTACTAATCAAGAAATAAAGTTTGATAGTTGGTTTGAGCAGGTGTGAAAGTGAGCCTAATTGTAAATATGTAATGTGAAAGTCATTTTGCCATCAATAAAAAAAAAGAAAAAAAAAGAAGAAGAGAAAAGCCGTCCGAATTGTGAAAAAGGCAACGACACATAAATAAAGTTTTGAAGTTTGAAAGAGGTCATTTGAGTGTGTATTATATGGATAATTTGGGATGTGTAAGAATGTGAATCAATGAGATTGTGGAAAGTGAATTACATCTTTTGAACTATTGTTTTTGAGAATTGTGATTCTTGCGCTTCATTTAGGAATTAACCCCACTTTTTTTAAATTGTTTTCACCTACCTTACCCATTGCCAATACATTACAACCCTTTTAAGACCCTTAGACTTTAGAGGTGTTCGGTTCTCAAACGGTGGAGGGAGATACCTTTCAACCCTATGGAAAGATTATGCGTAATCGAGATGTCGGGATACCTTTGTTATTTCCTCAAAACATCACTTCTTCCGGTTCCTTCGAGGAATCACGAGGGGCCAATTAGGGTGGTGATTTGAAGCAAAAGGGGAGGACGTGGTCGGTTTGGTCGGGTTTAGAGGGAAGCATGATTTCTTTGTTCTCTATGCTTGGTTTAGGTCTTGTTCGCATTTGATCAACGATATCTTGGATTGTGTGTCTCCTTGCTTGTTTGAGTGAGTTTTCCTTCCGTGCATGGTTGTTCTAAGTAGGATCCATTGATTTCATTCCGTGCTTAATTTGATTTGTTCGCAATGGCATAGTTTATTTGATCTTCTGTGTGTTTCCCTTGGTTTTTGCTCGAGGACTAGCAAAAGTGTAGCTTGGGGGGTTTTGACAAGCGCACTTTAGGGCGCGCTTTAGAGCATATTTTAGGATGATTTTGGATGTATTTGGGGCCGCTTTGGCCGATTATTACCTTGTTATGCTTACGTTCCCCATATTACGTGCTTCACAGGTTTTCGGTTTGTTTTTGATGTGTTTTCAGGTAATATCAACCAAGTTTAATTGGATCCCGAGCCCTTGATGCGTAACCGAGCTAGCCTTGACCGGAGTCCGAGGAGTTAAGGAAGTTCAAGTGCCGTGCATTGATTACATAGCACAGGCAGCACGGCCGTGTTACCATAGGCACACCCGTGCTGGCCTATAAGCAAGCAACCCTAGGCAAGGCAGCACGGCCGTGCAAGCCAATAGCACGGCCGTGTCAGTATCCACGCACCCGCACGGCCGTGCAGGCCATTAGCACGGCCGTGCCAGATGTTGCCCGTGCCCGTGTCAGCTTCAGTATGAGCCCCGTGCTAGAGCATATTCAGCACGGCCGTGTCATTTTTAGCACGGCCGTGCCAGGAAGCTGCACGGCCGTGCCATATATAGCACGGCCGTGCCAATTTGAAGAAGAAATCCGGTTTACTTACTGACAAGCTAGCACGGCCGTGCCAAATACAGCACGGCCGTGCTGATCCAGGGTTAACTGCGCGCTTGACTTCTCTGCATTAGAAGACGTATATAAGGCCCAAATTTAAGAGATTTAGAGACAGTTTTAGAGATAGTTTTGAGAGCCTTTGTAGAGAGTTATTGGAGAACGTTCTTAGTATTAGAGATTCATTAGTTTTCTTAGAGATATTTCTAGAGATTTTAGTTTTCTTGGATTGATTTGAAGCAAGATTTGCAAAGATTCTTTGTATTATTCATTGACGACGGATATCAAAGTTCTGAACTTTTCCATTAATTCGCATCAATACAATTGGTGTTATTCATTCTTGTTTATTAATCAAGCTTTATTATTCCTTAATCAGAATTCATGTTTATATCTATTATGCTTTTGGAATTCATTATTGCTTTGATTATGAATATGTGTGAGTAGTCTCCTAGATAGGGTTTCGGGATGAAACCCGGCCTAGGTAATCTATGTAATTGAGGATTGATTTTGATAAACGGATTGTGATTAAATTGATTATATGCGATTGCATGTTAATTCATTATAATAGGAGTAGCTAACCTAGAATCTTGAATTTGATTGCATGATATTCTTGATTTGAACAAAAGATTGTGAATTGAGTATTTCATTATTGAATGTGGTTTGATTATGTATCGAGTAATGTTAAGTGCATGAGAAATCCAAGCTTAGTATTGCCCGTTGTCTTCCTATCACATGATATTGATCAGACTTATAGTCTTTGCATATCCCGTTTGTCTCTGTGATTCCTTGTTGCTTAGTTACCAATGGTTAGGCGGATTCCCGTTCTCCCTAGTGTCTTAGTTTATTGATTTATTCCATCTTATTAGTAGTATTTTAGAACACCATTTTCCATTGATTTCGAACTAGCTTAGGTTTAAGATTGATTTGCAATTACTCTCGTTCCTCGTGGACCGAACCTTTATTTGCCATTGTACTTGGTTATAGGGTGTTCGTATAAGTATTGTTTGATTGAGAGTTAGATTGTAGCGACCGATTTAACCCTCGTCAACTATATACAAAAACAGGGTAACTATATCTATTTTGACCACATTTACATTAAGGTCACTATATACAAAAATATGGTAATTATACAATTTTGACTCATTTACTGCTGGCATTGTTACAACTTGTAGAAAAATTCAGAATCTCTAGATCTCCAAATATCATGTTTAGATTTTCCTCCAATATCCTACATTTAAGAAAACAACAAAAAAAAAAAAAAAATTCAGATCTAAGCAACACTTAAAATCACAAAATTGAATTCAAATAAACTAAAAATAATCATCGGAAGCCCTAACCGGAATGGAAGAGATTGAAACTCCGACTACAACATCGTCAACCTAAACAAAGCGAAAAAAAACAAATTAATAAAAAAAAATTGTTGCAATTACAGCGTCAGAGGAGAGAGAAAGCGAAAGAGAGAGAATACCGAAGAGATGGAAGATGAGCTGCGAGAGTGGCCATGGTGAAGGAGGCGAGAAGGACGAAGAGCAAGAAGCGAGAGAGCGAAGAAGCAGAGGAAGAAGACGCTGACGATGGAGGTAACAACAGGAAGAAATCGGCGAGAAAGGCGGCTGATGCTGGTGTTGCTGTGGTGGAGGTGGTGGTGGCGCCGCCGTTGATTCGCCATGGGCGCCAGAAAAAAGCTTCAACAACACTGAAAAAATCATGAAAGCTGTAGATCTTCTTCTACTTAGATAACTGTCTCATCTTTTGGCGCTTCCTCTTCAATCTCCTCATACGCTTCTTCTTCCACTGCAAAAATCAATCTAATCAACAAGTTGAACCTCAAATTAGTTAACAATGGTGGAAAACTTGACTGAACCGAAAAAATCAATGAAACTAAGAAAGAAACTAAAGTTAATCGATTTGTAAAACAGGAAATCAAACAAAATCGAAAAAAAATTTCAAAATCCAACAAAATCGAAAAAAATTGATGAAAAAAAGTCGAAAAAATTGATGAGAAAAAGTCGCAAAATCGCACTAGAAATCGAACAAAATCATAAGAAATTTTTTTTGGTAAAATTGCCAAATAAAATCGAAAATTAAAATCCGAAATCTACTCAAATTATGAAAAATGACTAACTCACATAATAGATTGTTGATTGAGAAATTGATGAAGAACCGAAGAAATTATAGCTGGATTTCCGAAGATAATGACGAAATTGATGAAGATTGAACCAAATTTCTTTGTATATATAGGAGTTGGATCATGTGAAACCAACCTTAAGCTGAAACTTGAAAACACAAAATCTTGACCGTAGATTCAAACTCATGTTATCCTACGGTAGGGGTTTTTTCTCACAATTATAGAGAAAAGCTTTTAGTTTCTCTCTCCTACATTTTCATACATAACATTCTCTTTCCTCTCTTTTCACTCACCTAATATCTACATTCTTCCTCAAACTTCATACTACTTCTCCAAAGCATAGTTGTAATTCATTCGATTCTTCATCAAATTGGTTCCTATTATCGTCTATGATCTATCAAGTAAGGAAATCGTCTAACCTTGTTTGAGTAAATTTTCTTAATTTTAGATTTTAATCAATGTTTTTAGAGTTTTTTTTTTTTATTTTTTTTTTGAGTTTTTCGTTTCTAATTTGTGTAATTTTTTGAGCTTTTCGTTTTTGATTTTTGTAATTTTCTGATTTTTTTTATTGTTTTTGAGTAATTTATTTTGCATTTGTCATAATTTCTTCATATCGTTGTTTTTTGAGTAATTTCTTGAGTTTTTCGTTTTCAATTTGTGTAATTTTTTGAGTACTTTGCTTCTGTTTTTTATTTAATTTTGTAATTTTTGGCAAATTTTGTAAGTTTCGTAGGAGTAATTTAACATTATTTGAGGTATTTCATTCTTAATCGAGTTTCGTATAAGTGTAATTATGTTATAATTCAACTTAATTTCTTCGTTTGGCATTCTTGAGCTCATCACATCATCAAAATTTTCTACGTTAATCGATATTTTCATTGTATATTGATCAATTTCTTAAACTTTTTACCGCTTAATTTTTTCGGCTTACTTTTTTGAATTTGATATTGATTTTTTCGGCTTTATTTTTTCTCAATTGTGTGATTTTTTCATTTTAATTTATCAGTTTGTGCTCGTTTTTTTCGGCTTAGTTTATCACTTTGTGTTCGATTTTCAATTTCATCATCAAATTTTCTTAACTTTGTGTTTTATTCGATTATTTTGATGATATTTTTCTAATTTTGCTGCATTTTATTGATGTATTTAGTCTGATTGTCAGAAATGTGATTTCCTTGCTTTTGTATTGCCGTAGAAATTGTTTATATATACAACCTATAATTATGGTAGTTTTGCAATGAGTTATAAGTTGGATTTTATTTTTAGTTGAATAGTTGATCAGTAGCCATATACGAAGTTATAAGATAATTGTTGGTTGTCAGATTTTATACTTAGGTGGCCTGTAAAGTTGTTGTTAATTTGTTGTTCTTGACCAAAGTGAAACGAATGAAAAGGAGTTTCTTATTTCCATTACATAAATGGCTATATACTTATACTCATTGTCACTCATCTTTTATTCAAGTATAAAGTTCTAGCTTGTTTAGGCAACTTTCCTTGCAAATAGAGTGTATCCTAATGCATGTTGCTCCATTTCATCTTATTGTTCTTATAATTGTTATACATCTCTCTCCATAATATATGAGTTTACGCTCCTCTATGTGTGGTGGTGGTGTGATGTTTGTGGGTAAGTGAATGGACAATAAGCTGCTCGTTTGTGTATAGGTGTGTGATTGGGTGAAAGTTCTGCTTGTGATTGTGAGCGTGTTGATTTCACTCCTGTGTGCTGTGATGTGCAGATATATGATTTTGCCTATTAATGGGTTGTTATATGCCGTGTATAAGAAAGAATGTGATTGTTTAAGTGGTGTTATGGTTGCAGATGGTGTGTATGTAGTGGTAGGCTATAGGTCATTAGCCCTCAAATTTAGAAATATGGTTAAAGCATGACAGTTGTATAAGTTAGCATGATAGTGGTATGAGCACTATGTATTTTAGTGCCTAATTTTGGTATGAGAGGTATGGGCTGTTGTATATTTTTTCACTTTTTGTTCATTTTCATTCGATTTGGATTAGATTATTCATATGGTGAGAACTAGAGGTGGTGCGACTTTTAAAAAAAGAAGAGGCCTTCGAAGCTCAACATGACTTAATTTGCAAGATATAGGAGGTATGATGAATGTTTGATTTTTTTTATTATTATACCTTAATATTCAATTTTTTGAATCATATGATGTTAATGTATTGTATTATACTACATTATTGTTTGTCAACTTTTTTTTAGTGATAGTACTAATTTTCATTTAAAAAAACAGAGTGTTGAAAAATGTGTAATTCTTGATTCATATGTAGGGGTTGAATTGGAGCTAACTAGTAACGCCTGTTAAGATAATGTTTGAAAAGCAAATTTTTGAGCAATATTAAAAGTTAACCATGAGTGACTAAAATGGGCCTATATTGGAGGCAGCTAATTTTTGAGCAATACTAACAAGCAACACCTGTTAATATAGCTAGTTGCTTATGTTATGGTAGTCTCCTAATACTATAAAATGTAGGTCCCTATATCAATATAACAGTTGATTAGGGGATTTTTATCCACCAATCACCATCTGACAAGTGAACCAGTCAGGTACCGCCATGTGTCCGCCACATTGGCCAATAGGAGCCTCCCACGTGTCAACCATATATTCGTCCTCCGTGGACCAATTGCGACATGACACGTGTCCATTCATGCCAAAAGGATAAATCAGCCAACAAGGCCTAATCTTTGGGAAGCCCAGTCAGCCTTAGGTTTAACCTAAACCTAGTATTGGCACGCATCCCAAGGAATATAAATATGCCCATTAATCCTCATTAAGGGGGAGGACGCACATTTAACACTCTCACCTAGAGAGACTAAATTACATTTCCGCAATAATTACTCTTTAATCATATACTAACTTGACCGTTGGAGGCGGATCTCCAATCATCCGGAGCATCCGTTTGTTTTGCAAGTACAGGCGCCCGGTTCCAGTCTCGAAATTGTAACTCTCCCGCAGGACATCAGAAAACCCCGAAACATCTTGGCGCCGTCTGTGGGGAGAGTACTTTTGAGATGGCATCCACGTCTGTACCGACTCCTGAAGAGAGGCGTCCCTTGGACGACCCTCAAGTTCAGTCGGACCATGATACTGAGGAAGAGTTTGAAGTTCAGACGGGACCCTAAGGGCCCGGCGCACCCGTTATACCGAAAGGAGAGAACGAGAAGATCCTCAAACTGGACTCAGTGATCCAGTTGGCGCACCGTCTGCTGACCAGCAGCCGGCTGACGGATCTTCTCCCATTACAAGGACCGAACTCATGACCTTCATGAGGGGCTTCAAGGGAGAGATTCAGGAGCTGATCAATAAAAAGACGCCTGCTCTGGTCAAGGAGCAGTCGGCTAAGAAACCTTCCTCTTCAGGGAAGAGGAAACCTATTCAAGGGCGAGAGGCGACCCCTCATCCTAACTCTAGGAAGTGGGAGCCACTTGTCCTTGATTTCACAAAGTATCGCTTTCCTTCTCCAGGAAAGAGGAAACCCGTTCGTCATATTCAGGCGGATGGGTCGAAGAAAACATACACAGACGCTCGACTATTGCTAGAGCAGAAGAAGAATGACCGACTATCAAAATCGGCCTCTACTTCGGATTTTCAAGACAGTCTACGCAATAATTCTATGATGTATACTTAGTCACATCATGAGAGTCAGACAGGCGGTACCTCCCGTCAGTTTAGTTTTCATAGTGACCAAGCGACACCAAACTTACCATTTGTACCACAACGACAATATTTCTTGCAGCCACCTCTGTTTGGAGGACATGCGGCAAAAAATGTCCAACCTATGGACTGGTAGCTATGGTTGCTTAGACTTGGGGAACAACCGTCAGCCTTCTCTAAGGAAATTACTGAAGCCGCTCAGCCGGCCAAAGTGAAAAATGTGTTAGTAGGCGCCTATGACGACACTACTAACCTAGAAGACCATTTGATGGCATTCACCAACCTGATGTACCTTCAAGGTTTGGATGATCCCACTTGGTGCAAGTGTTTTCCAGCGACTCTTAAAGGAATCGCACAACAATGGTTCGGAAACCTGCCGACTGGTTGTGTGAATAACTTCAGGACGCTTGCTTACTTATTCACCTCCAACTTTGCCATGAACATACCTGCGAAGAAAACAACCCTTGATTTAGGGACAATTCAGCAGGGTGAGAAGGAGGGGCTTCGTTCTTACATCAGGCTGTTTAACCTGTTGAGAATACAGATTCAAGGGCTACCGGATGAGGTGGCCTATACTGACTTTTTCAGAGGCCTCAAAGACGGGTTGACCTTCAAGTTTGATCTGGTTCGAAAGAGGGTGGCGACTCTTCAAGAAGATTTGATTGAAGCAGAAGCCTATATACAGGCGACTGATCTTTGTAGTACGGGAAAACAGTCGGACGGGAAGAGCTTCGACAAAGAAGGACGACAGAAACAATCGTCCAACAAAGATGAGAAAAGAGAAAAGAGGTCTGGGCGGCTGATTCCTCTAAACAGCCGGCCTAGAAAAAGAGGAAAGAATTCAAACCATACTCCCCGAAGTATGCGTTTAACAAGGATAGCCAACCTATCCTAAAGGAAATCAAGGGACGGATCTCAATTGAGAAGCCGGCCCCCATGAAGGGTTCTGCGAGCAGTCGGAACCAAGGAAAATTATGTGATTATCATGAAGATGTTGGTCATGAAACCAACGAATGCATCAGTCTCATGCGATATCTGGACCGCCTGGCTGAGCAAGGCGATCTTGACTCTTATGTCAAGAAATCCAAGGGGAACTCTTCCTCAAAAAAGCAGTCGGTCAAAAAGAATCAACAGGCCGACAGCTCTGATACAGATGATGCAGTCGTCTACACCATTGCAGGTGGTTTCTTAGGAGGCGGCCCCACTATTAGGGGCAACAAAGACAATATCAGGCGGCTAGACGTCAATACCGTTCACCAAGAACGGTCCTCCAAATATTCATTTCCTGAAATTGTAATCACTGAAGAAGATTTAGGAGGGGTAAGAGGGCCGCATGACGACCCTATTGTTATTGAATGTAAAGTGGCCAACCAGAGGGTTGGCCGAATCCTCATAGATACCGGCAGCTCCTCAGATCTTATCAGTAGCAAATGTCTGTCAAAGCTCAAATATCGTACTGATTGCATACATCCGGTATCCTACCCTCTAGTAGGGTTTGGAGGAGGAGTCGTCCACCCAGTGGGACGAGTGGATTTACCCATCCGCCTGGGTGAAAAAGTGGAAGGTCGACACATGGTGGTCCGGTTCTTGGTAGTTGAGGAACTCTCGGCCTACAACATGATTCTGGGACGACCAACCCTGGATAATTCCAAGGTTGTTATAATCCCGTCTCTTATGTTGCTCAAGTTTGAGAGGGATGATGGAACAGTCGGCTCCCTACGGGGAGATCAGAAGATGGCCCGAGAGTGCTATCTCTCGGATATCAAGCCCACTTTCATGGCCGCTGGGTCAAGTGGTGGAAAAACAGACCTTGACGATGTCAAGGAGAGTGCGCCTGTTCAAGAAGCAGGCGGCAAGAAGAGAAAGGCCGCAAGAAAAGAGAAAAAATAGCAGTCATTGGCAGAGGAGCGGTCAGATGAATTCCGCCCTCAGCCGGCTGGTGAGCATACGGACCTGATCCTAGACGACTCGCGCCCTGACCGAACAGTCAGGGTTAGGACGACTGCTCTGAGAATTCTGGGTGATGACTTTCACCAACTTTTGAAAGAATACAAAGCCATCTTTGCATTTGAAGTCCATGAAATGCCAGACATCAGTCTTGACCTGGCGGTACATAAACTGGCCGTGGATCCAAAAAAGAAGCCGGTAAGGCAGAAAAAGCGGAACCATGGCGAAGAAAGAAGTCAGGCGACATCCGTCGAAGTTAAGAAATTACTGGATGCAGGGTTCATTCGGCAATGTTACTTCCCAGACTGGGTTGCAAATGTAGTGCTTGTTAAAAAGCCGAATGGTACTTGGCGAATGTGTGTGGACTACACGGACCTAAACAAGGCGTGCCCTAAAGACAGTTACCCTCTCCCTAAAATTGATAATCTAGTCGACTCAACAGCCGGCCATGCTCTGATGAGTTTGATGGACGCCTACTCTGGGTTCTACCAAATTCCTTTATGGAAGAAAGATCAGGAGAAGACGACCTTCGTCACTGATCAAGGGTTATACTGTTACACGGTCATGCCGTTTGGTCTGAAGAATGCACCGGCCACCTTCCAGCGAATGATAAACACTGTGTTCTTTGACCAAATTGGGAGGAACGTCGAGGCATACATTGATGATATGATTGTTAAGTCTAAGCTTCAGATAGATCATCTGTCGGACCTCCGAGAAACTTTCGCCACACTCAGGCGGCACCATGTCATGCTCAATCCCAAGAAATGTGTATTTGGAGTTGAGTCTGGGAAATTTCTCGGATTCCTTATCAATCAGAGAGGAATAGAGGCGAACCCTGAGAAGGTGCAAGCGGTCATCGACATGCAGTCGCCTCGCACCGTCCGAGAGGTTCAGAAATTAACAAGTTGTCTGGCGGTCTTGGGAAGATTTTTAAGACGATCAGGCGACAAATGCTTATACTTCTTCCAAGCCCTTAAGAAAAAGGCAAGAAAAATTGAAGGTTCATTTGCATTCCTTGTCGAGGCTGGTCAGTCCTTTGCCCAAAGAAGTACTTTACATGTACCTGGCCGTCTCTGATCATGCTGTAAGCGCGGTTCTTCTTACTGAAAGAGACGGCTGCCAGCTCCCGGTTTACTTTGTCAGTCATGTACTGAAAAATGCTGAGTTGAGGTATCCCTTAGTGGAGAAATTTGGTCTCGCACTCTTCATGGCTGTTAAAAAATTGAAGCCATACTTTTTGGCACCTGCAGTCGTCGTGTATACAGATCAACCTATCAAGCAGCCACTGACCACCATGGAGTCGTCAGGCCGGATGATCAAATGGGCCATAGAAATTCAGAGCCTCGAAGTTACATTCGAGCCTAGAAAAGCACTGAAGGGGCAAGCCTTTGTTGATTTTATTGTTGAGATGACTCGTCCCCCTGACTCTCAAGCTCCAGACCAAGTCTGGAAGGTATATGTGGACGGAAGCTCTACTTCAAATGGTTGTGGAGTAGGCGTCATATGTCAGTCGCCGGAGGGCGACAGGTATGAGTATGCTCTACGTTTCAGTTTTCAGGCCTCTAACAATGAGGCAGAATATGAAGCTTTACTAGCCGAAATCCGCATGTGCAAGGCGGCAACGGCAAGAAAGATAAACGCCTGTTCTGATTCACAATTGATAGTGAGTCAGTACAATGGCGAATACGAAGCGACCCATCCGACAATGATCAAGTATTTACAGGCGGTACCACAAGCAGTCGGATCCCTTGGAGATTTTCATTTGACTCAAGTGCCGAGATCAGAAAACAACGGGGCAGACGCTCTTTCAAAATTAGCATCCTCGGCCTCCTGTGATACTCCACGAACTGTTTTCTGGGAGGTGATGGAGAAAAGAAGCGTTGAGGAAGACCCTATTGGAATCTTAGACAGAAGTTCAACCTGGATGGATCCAATCAGGGCGTATCTGACAGACGGCACCTTGCCGGATGATCATCACCGGGCGGCAGTACTGAAAAGGCGAGCAGCCAGTTTTGAAATGATAAAGGGAGAACTTCACAAAAGAGGGTATCTTCAACCCTTCTTGAAGTGTGTTACTCCAGAAAAAGGACGAGAGATCTTGGAAGATCTCCACTCTGGTTACTGCTCTTCCCATGTAGGCGGCAGGTCGCTTGCTCAACGGGCAAGGCGGCAGGGTTAATTTTGGCCTACTCTGGAAGCAGATGCAATGGAGATGGTGAAAAAATGTGACAAGTGCCAAAAGTTTGGCAAGCTAATTCACCGTCCGGCTACCGACCTCACTACCATTCATAGCCCATTACCGTTTGCTAAGTGGGGCATGGATATTCTGGGTCCTTATACGCCTGGTACAAGCGGTAGGAAGTACATACTTGTGGCAGTCGACTACTTCACTAAATGGGTAGAGGCGGAGGCTGTCAAGGGAATCAAGTCGAAGGATGTGATTTCATTTGTCTGGAAAAATATCATCACTCGGTTCGGGGTTCCCATGTCTATGGTTTTTGATAATGGTCCCCAATTTGAGACGCCTGTTCTCAAAAGCTGGTTGGGTGACCAAGGTATCTCACATTACTTTGCATCAGTCGGCCGTCCACAAGCAAACGACCAAGTAGAAGCCTTTAATAAAATCATCTCAGACGGACTAAAGAAAAAGATTGAGCGAGCAGGCGGCCTATGGGCAGAAGAACTACCACATGTTCTCTAGGCCATTAGGACGACTGAAAAAGGGGCGACTGGAGAGACTCCATTCCTCCTAACCTATGGTGCGGAAGCTGTTCTTCCAATTGAACAATACGAGCCGACTCTTCGAGTAATGTTATATGACGAAGAGGCGAACTGGGAATCCATGCGCCTGGCATTGGACTCACTCCCAGAAAGGAGGGGCAATACTGTCTTGCGCCATGAAATTTACCGCCTGAGAATGACCAGATCATACAACAAAAAAGTACACAGGCGTCCACTAAAAGTGGGGGACTTTGTACTAAGAAAAATGGAAGCAGTCGGTAGGGCTAATGAGTCTGGCAAATTAACTCCCAACTGGGAAGGACCCTACCGAATCTATGAAGAGGTCAGGGACGGTACCTACCATCTGGAAACACCAGACGACCAACTGTTGCCTCGAACCTGGAATGTAGATAATCTTAAGAAATATTATTTTTGAATGATGTAAATAGCCGAGAGCTACTTAATAAAAGTTTGCTGTTTCATTCAATTTTGTACTAAGAGGGGCATGCCTAATGGCAAACAGTCGGCTACTCTCCATTTTATTTTTTATTCTTACTTAAGAGGGGCATGCCGCTTGTTCCATACAACCGGCTACTCTCTTATAAAACAGTTCACCAAGAACTATCAAAGGCTCATGGCCGAAATGATCAGACCAGGCGCCAGGCAACTGATCCAAATATTAAACTAATTCGACTTGTTCCAAAATCATAGCAGGCGTCCGACGACATCCATCCGGATGAAATTCGTCGCAGAGAGCAGCTCCCTTTTGGGTGGAACATTGTTCTATAAAATCATTACACGACACCTATACGACTGTCTAACTAAGACAACCCCATAGCCGTTTCTCAGACAAGGATACTTCTCACTTAACCGACTAATCAGGCCAAACAAGTATTTGCAGTAACCATCCGTGTCAACCAACCGACTGAACTACTTGGGATAAGAACAGTCGATACCTTATGAGTTAATAGCCAACAAACATTGGCGAATAAAGGGGAACAATCGGTACTCTCCGTTTGAAAACTCTACTACTCAGTCATTCGGCGACTAAGTAACAATCATGTTTACTTAGTCACTCCTTAAAACTTGGTGTGAAACTAAAAAGGTGTATATATATTGCCTGTTCTTACTAAGTTAACACAGCAGGACTAGCCGGCTTAGACCGTCTAGTTTCTCTCGCTTAAAACCATGGCAGGTAGGAAAACACCTCCCTACTTGGTAAATTTTACAAATGACAGGACCGCCTACCTGAAGGGGATCCGGTCTTCAAAATGAGTCAGATACCAGTTGGATAATTGGCCGACTGATCGCCTAGCCTGGAAACAGACAACCAGTCGTCCAGGGGCATAGGCAGCGTGACTACCTCTTACCTGTCTGCAACTATCGGCCATGCAAAAAACAGTCGATATAGTATGCAACTGGATATCAGAGTTTTGATACTTAGCAAAATTAAAGCACAAATTCGAAGCATTTTGGCAAAAAAGGCGACATAAAATAATGGTCGCCTAAGATATATTAACAACCGGCCACTAAGACCGGCAAAATATTCAGAGCCCCGGCCCCGTGGCCGGGTAAAAGAAAGCAAACGGCACGCAGGTCGAAGAAGACATAAAGCTTTGATGGGGGCAGATCTTCAATAATAGCAGCTGCCGCCTGGTCAGCATTCTTCTTGCTTAATTCGGCCTCAGCTGCATCTTTTTTCGACGCATCCACCCCAATCGGCACTATGGCCACTATCGGATCCTCATCCTCCATTGCCTCGTCCTCAGCAGCCGCCAGGATCTCTTGATTGTATCTGTCGGAACACTGGCGGTATGTTTTTTCCCATGAGGCAAAGTCGGCATTGGGGAAGAGGCGGCCCCAAGTCAGGCGCTGAATTTGAGCCGAGTCTTCCATCATCTCTCGGACCAAGTCTTTCTTTTCCTGCTCGGCCTTTGTCGAGAGCTCCGCAGTGAGACTCTTCTGCTGAGTCGCCAAGCGCTCTTTAACGCGCTCCAAGGATTTCTCCAAGGCGTCGTATGTGGTCATTTTTTGGCGAAGAGGTCTCAGCTCGGCCTTGAGATTGTTGATGGTCGCCTCCAGCTCATTATTTCTCTTCTGGGCCGCCTCCAATTGAGTCCGGATAGCAGAGGTAGCATGCGCCTGATAATAAAGAATATCAGTTGTCAAAATCTCATTTTGGGCAATTTGAAACATTGCCTTATCACAGTCAGAGGCGGCCATAGCTTTAGCAGCCTTTACCTCTTTGTTCTTCCTATCAAGCGGCTTGCGAAGGCCGTTCAATCGGAGCATAGCCTGATCAAAAGGAAACAGGCGTCAGTTTTCAAACAAAAAACAGGCGTCCTGGAGTTTAAACGACGAGTATGCTAAGTATACCTCAGCCAGGACCCCTGCGATTCTGTCTAGGTCAAGGGTGCCGACACCCCTGACCGCCTATTTCTCAGCCGGAGGGACGACTTTGATCATAGACTTGGCCACCTCGATCAGGTCCGGTTCCTGAGGGCCGGCTGCATCAAGCATAAACAAGCATGTTAGACCTAGTAAAAGGGAAGCAAGTCTGAATTCACAAGGACATGTCCATACTCCTAGGCGGCCTAATTTGAGTTTTAGAGGGGGTGGCCGACTGTTTCTCAGTCACCGCATTTTTCCTGGCCGTGCCAGGAGAGCTCGCAACAATCGTTCTCCGGGCCTTGGAGTCCGGCTGTAGGGAAGAAGAAGTTCTAGGAGTGCCCGTCTAAAAAAAAAAAACAACAACAACAAAACACGCGGTCAGTCTCTGCGTAAACCCAACTTCAAAAAGGAGTGTGTGTGAAAGGCTTGGAACTTACCAAAGGCGCCTCCTTGTTGGGAGAGTCGGTTGAAGATTGTTGCAAGATAGAGGCTCGCAACATAGCCGCCGCAGTCTTGGAAGCGGTGATCTTGCTCATGGCGTCCATTGCAAGGACAAAAACCAAAGTTAATAAAAGTTATAACAAGTAATGCATGGCAAAAGAGAGTATTTGACAGGCCGGCTACCTCTTGAACACCGACTGCTGAGGCCACAGGCGGCCAAAAAGTACTCGTCATAGAGCCATTTGAAGCTCGGGACGCAGTGCAGGGGTACTTGCTCTCGCACCCCTGTAGTAGAGTCGACCCTCGACTCTACTTTGAAGAGTCCTTTGTCCAGAATCTCTCTCTTAGCCTTTGGAGGAACAGGCGACATGCTACGGCCGCCTGCAAGAAGAGGCGGATCCCTGTTCCACCTGTTGAAGCGCTTGGTCAGCTCTGTGTCTGAACTTTCAATGATAAGGAAAGTGCTTCGCCAATCCTTCCACTTATTTTCTTTACCTCTTTTCATGAGGTAGCCTCTGTGGCTCGTCAATTGATACCAGCCAGTACCGCCTGCCTTAGGGGTCCGGCTGAGGTAATTCATGTGGGCGAAAGCCTCGGAGTTTGGCTCCACCCTGTGTAGTTCGCACCCGGCCACATAGCCGAGAATGTTGAACCAGGAGTTTGGGGCTAACTGCCATAACCCCAACTCATACCCATCCAAGATCCACTGAACAGCCGGATGTAATGGGAAGCGCAGACCAGCCCTGATGGCCGCCTCATAACAGCCTAAGCAGAAACTATCATAACTAGTACCAGCCGGCCAGACGACTGTGTCTTCTTGATCCGGCACAAAAACTAAAAAGTCAGGGCCCATTGTGTGGTTCGCAATAAAGCTCCCCACTTTCTCTTGCATGGCCTTGATCCGGCCTTTGGGGACAATGTAGTAGTAAGGGGTATTTTGCACTTTGTTAGAGGCGGACGGCTCCGCCCAATTGTCCCCCTTCTCAACTGCGTGAGAAAGCCTCGCCTCTTGTAGGCGGTTGTTTTTCTCTTCTGTGTCTAGAGAAGTATGACCATAAGAACTAGACTCGGACTCGTCCTCTGACGAATCCGAAGAGGACGACTCCTCTCCTCTCCTAGAGGGGCCCGCCTCCTCTCCTTCGATAGGAGCGGGAGAAAAGTTAGACATGTCAACTGTAAAATGGGAAGGGACCACCTTGACCCCTCCCTCAGAGCTGTCGGCGGTCAAGCCGCCTTGGTTTACTTCAGCATCTGGCGCCTGGTCTGATGTCTCACTAATCGACACCTGGTAGGAGGAGCCGTCTGAGTTTGTGATCCTAGCAGTTCTTTTTGTTCTGGCCATTATGTTCTGCAAAGACACAGAGACAGTCGGACTTTGTATAAAGGGCAAAGATTGGTTCGGAAAAGGGCAGGCGGCACTCCTAGTCTTAGATTCAGCCAACCCCGGTGACCGACTGATCACTAACCTAGGTCGTGTCGTGTGCTTCCGTGGTGCCATTTCAAAAAGAAAAAAAAATAAAGAAAAGTTAAGAGTGAGGGAACCGACGGTTACCTGAACGAGTGAAATTGACGAAGTTCTGAAAAATTCTGAGCAGCCGACTTGTCAGAGCAGGCGGTAGGCAGAAAGAGTCCGGAATGTCAGAGCAAGTTCAGGGGTCCGAATGCTCTCTTCAAAAGTTCTCAAGTGTGAAAATGACTGAAGTCAACACACCCTTATATAGGCGAAAATGAGAAGGCGAAGGGTCACTCCAAAATTCAAAATTTGGGCGGGAGAACCTCTCAGCCTTTCACCGAGTGACACTTGTAGCAGGCCGTCACCTGTTACGGTGTGAAACCTGTCACAGTTCACACGTGACCAGTCACGTGCCACCTGTGAGGGGCAAATGATTAGGGGATTTTTATCCACCATTCACCATCTGACAAGTGGACCAGTCAGGTACCGCCATGTGTTCGCCACATGGGCCAATAGGAGCCTCCCACGTGTCAACCATATATTCGTCCTCCGTGGAACAATTGCGACATGACACGTGTCCATTCATGCCAAAAGGATAAATCAGCCAACAAGGCCCAATCTTTGGGAAGCCCAGTCAGCCTTAGGTTTAACCTAAAACCTAGTATTGGCACGCATCCCAAGGAATATAAATATGCCCATTAATCCTCATTAAGGGGGAGGACGCACATTTAACACTCTCACCTAGAGAGACTAAATTACATTTCCGCATTAATTACTCTTTAATCAAGTACTAACTTGACCGTTGGAGGCGGATCTCCAATCATCCGGAGCATCCGTTTGTTTTGCAGGTACAGGCGTCCGGTTCCAGTCTCGAAATTGTAACTCTCCCGCAGGACATCAGAAAACCCCAAAACAACAGTTAATTTATTATTAGTTTCCTATGAAACTGAAAAAGGTCACTATATCAATGACAATGATTATTATTTAAGTTATTAGTTTGCTATATTATAATTGTTTGCTAGATAAAAATGAAGATAAGTGTATATATAATTATATGCTTGCGTGTTTTTGGTATGCTTATTCTTATTTAGCATGTATCAATCTCGATGATGAAGCAGAAGAACATATTGATGGTGGAAGAAAAATGATTGATGATGATACTAATAGAGATAAAGGAAAACAAAGAGAGATTGTTAAAGATGTTGAATTTGATAAAGATGCTTGGATTCCAAAAAAAAGGATTGAAAAAGAAAACTATCACTAAGAAAAAGAAACCTTCTACTATTGAGAATGCAAATGAAACAATAGATGGGAATGCTCAAAATGCTCAACCTGCTATACCTTTGTCTGCTGTGATGGAAGGAAAGAAGGGGAATGAGTCTTCTTCTTCACATGCTATTGTTTTGTCAGCTAAGAAGAGAAAGTTGGATAAAAATGAAGGTCGTAAAGTGAAGAAAGTGAAGGCAAAAAAGGATAAGAACATTGTGATTCATAGGCAAGAATCTGCAATCATAGATGGTGATGTACATATGTAAGTGATATTTTTTTTTTTTTTTTTTAAGTTTTATTTAAAAAAAAGGTTACTATGCTATAAAAAGAGGCAACTACGTAAAAATAGTCTTTATAAAACATATGATGTTATGTTTTATTAATATTATTGTTATATAGTATTTTTAAATATAGTACTAGTGACATGCATTCATTTTTATTTCTTTTGTTATACCTTCTAGGCATGTCAATTCTATTAATAAATACTTTGGTTTCTTATTTTCTCCTCCTTGTTTTTTTTCTTTTTTATTGTCTTGTTATTAGGCAGCTCTGTTACTTTCTTAATGTGATTCTTTCTATGATACTAATTGTTTATCTTTTCGTATGTCTTATTACAGGGTGCAATGAGAATTTAAAACACGTTGTAGGCCATTTCGTTTAGTAGAGATGATTAAAAAAATTTCAGATGATCAAATCAAGGTTGTGAAAGAAATTGGCTTTGGAGGTTTGTTATCTTTAAAGGTGAAACGAACTGCACCTGATATGCTATCATGGTTGGTAGATTATTTTGATCAGGGTAGTTCCATGTTTACTATTGATAGTATAAAGGATTTTGTCGTGACTGAATTTGATGTGTATGATATTTTTTTCCTTCCTTGCAAAACATCTAAGAAAGTTCAAGAAATTTCTCGTTGTGCTAATGTCATCAACCCTGATTTTGACTTAAAGGTTAAATGGAGGTCTCATTTTGGTCTTATGGGTGAGAATGATCAGATTCCTTTGGATTTTTTGGAATCTAAGATCCCTTTACTATTAGATGGCGAGGAAGAATTCAGACAACTTTTTATCATGCATGCTTTTTCAAGTTTTTTAGAACCTACGTCCAACAGAAGTGTGGATTTGAGAATTGTAAAATGTTTGGTTGATGTTAATCAAATAAGAGCTTATGATTGGTCAAAATATGCCTTAGATAGACTTTGTTAAGCTGTGAAGAGCTACAAAGAAGGAAATATAGAATGGTTTTGTGGTTGTGTTTTGATGTTAGAGATTATCTATTTTCATCGATTGAGGTTTAGGAATGTTGTGCTAAATTCTACAATACCTTTAATTCAACATTGGATTGATGTGGATATAAGAGATAGAATTACAAAAGAAAAGTTGTCCAAGGGTTTGGGTGTGGAATCCTTATGTTTGATACATATCCAATGAGTGAGAAGTTACAATTTGAGGATGGACAAGTTGTTAATAATCAATTCAAGGAAGCTCCTGTGAATCAAACTTCTGGAAAAGAATCCGTTGTTAATGAAGGTGTTCGTAGCAATGTTAAGGGTGTTATTAAGTTTGAGCTACCTGCTAGTTCAATGTCTAATGAAGAAATCCGTTCAATCGCTATTGATGTAAGTATTTTGCCCTTTAATTCTTTTTTTTCGTCACAAATTATTTTACTAAATCTAAGTGCTACATTTTTTTTCACAGGAAGTTTATGAAAAGTTTTTGCTCATGAAAAGAAATTTTGAAGTGGTGTCAAATTTCTACATGGATGAGTTGAAAGTCTTATTTCAGACTTGTAAACCTAATGATGCTTCCACTTCAATACCTTCAATGTCCCAAAGCGATTTATTCTTTATGGATCCTCGTGTTCATGATATTGTTGATGAGATTATGTCTCTTGTAAGTTGGGTAAGCAAAGTGCCTAATGGTTTGGATGATGTTGGTATTGATATTGATGATAATGGTGCACCTGTAAAAGAGATTAATGTTGTAGTTGGTGAAGTTCAAAAGATAAGTTTTGAGTATGTTTTGAGTAATGGAAAATCTAAATGTTCCCTTGCTATGGATGTTAGTCTCATTGGTGATAAAGTTACATATGTAACTCAATATATGAAGTCAAGTAATAAGGATATGAAGATTTTAGATGCAGTTGTCCAGGAACTTGCTGACTACTGCATTAGTGATTACCATGGTTTTGATCTCAAGTAAGTCATGTCATGGTTCGTTTTTTTATTTATTCTTCAAATTTTAATAATAAGTGACTACACTAATATACATGTGTGTTTTTATTTCCTTGTACAGTGAGGTGTTGTTATCTTTTGGCAAACCATTTGAGATTACAAGGAATGAATTCCTTTCATTAGGTGAACCGACTATTGCTATATCTTCTGGTATTATTGATTGTTGGGCTTTGGTGCTTAATGAAAACAAGAAGAGTAGTGCACATGGACCTCAAAACCTATATTTTGGTGTCTCTCAAAGTGTAAGTATCTTTCGGCTATTCAGTTACTATATCATTATAAAGGTAGTTGTTCACTATAAAAGATTCATAAATTAATTTCACTATGTATGAAAACGGTCACTATGTAATTCAAGTAATCACATTTAAAAATAATAACTCTACCTTCTATTTTTTTTTTAATATTTATTAATTTTTGATTGATCTTTTTTAGGCTTTTTTACTGGAAGTTGCAAACAAAGATAGTAACACACAAGAAATTTACAAGCTATTTGACATTTGGTCAAGATGGTTGTTCATTCCTTGCAATGATTTTGATCTTGCAAATGTTGAGTTGGTAATACATTGCAAATGTTGACAATCATTTATCAACTAAGTACTTTTATATTAAGTTTTCAAGCTTAATAATTGTTTATTTATTGTAGATATTTGTTCCTATACTCTTGAGTAAAGCTGGGCACGGGCCGGGTTGGCCAACGGGCGGCCCGGCCCGACACGAAAGTCGGCGTGGCACGGCACAACCCGACAGATGGCCCGACCTGGCACGGTCGTCGCCTGGCGTGCCGTGGGCTGTGCCACGGACAAAATTTGCGAATTTCCGGCACGGCCCGGCACGAGCCCGCTTCTTGGCCCACGTGCCAGCCCGTCAGGCATGGCCTGTGGCACGCCAGTAACGACTCTAATTATAGCCATTGTTGCTTAATGGCCGTTGCTCTTCCCTTCTTTCTAACGGCCATTAACGGCTCTTTTCCCCTCTTTGCCTATAAATACCAAATTTTCATTCACTTCCAAATCACAATTCAACTCATCTCTTCTCTTAATCTCTAATTCTCTTATATTCTCTAATTATTATTTATTAATATCGAAAAAAAATTAAAAGTTCGTAATCGTAATTAGTGGAAAGCGTTGAAGCACGGTTGTAAGATCTAAACTAATCTTTAATTATTTTTGTTGTTATTGTTATTGTTATAATTATTGTTGTTAATTATTATTGTTGTTATTGTTATTGCTATAATTATTGTTATTAATTATTATTATTGTTATTATTATTGTTATAATTGTTGTTAGTAATTATTATTATTGTTATTATTATTGTTAAAATTGTTGCTATTAATAATTATTATTGTTAATTATGGCATCACCAAACATGAACAACCCATCATCCTCTAGTAAAGCCCGTGGTAATAGGTTTCCTAATCCAATTACCCCCCTCCAATTTCAAGTCCGACCAATGACCCCAGTAACGTCCCCCTAGGCTTTGAACAATTTAGGCACGATGGTATTTATGGTTTTCAACCCTATAAAATGAATAATATGCCCGGATTTCCACCACCAAACCAAATTCCACAATTCGGTCAATTCCCACCTAATTTTTTTGACCCACAAAATTTTTATTCTAGCCAAGGTAGCCAACAAGATAACCTAAATGCCTCCGTTTCTACTACTAACCAACAAATCCCCGAATCTACAAACACCCAATTCCCAACACACACAAGAGCAATGGTTAACCGAAAGTGACATGGTAAATATCAAAAGCCGCAAAAGTGATGTATGACATTATTTTCTGCTAAATAAAGACCAAAAAAGAGCAAAATGTAAAACATGTGGTAATATATACTCAGCACAATCCAAGTCCGGGACGGGACACTTAAGTAAACACATGAGAAGTTGTGCAAAACCAGCTAGTGATTCAACCCAGCCAAAAATTTCTCAATTTCATCCACACGGCTTTACCTACAACTATGAGAGGGATAGGGATGAACTAGGGAAAATGATATCACACGTCGAACAACCTTTTCTTTTCTCCGAATGTGACCCATTCAACACTTAAATTAATAAAGCATTACAACGCCAATATAAAAGAATCTCTAGGAAAACCGTTCGTTTCGCCGCCATGAAAAACTTCCTAGAGTACCAAATGTGGTTACAAGATGAATTAAGTAAACTTAATTGTAGAGTGTCTTTGAATGCCGATTCTTGGGATAGTGGTTATAAATATCACTATTTATGTGTGACTTGCCATTGGGTAGATGATCAATGGTTGTTACAAAAACGAATAATTCATTTCAAAATGCTGGAATACCCCCAAACCGGTATTAACATTGCTCGCCATTTAATGGAAGCAATAAATGAATACAACCTTCGAGAAAAAATCATGTATATGACATTCGATAATGCAATCTCAATGACATATACTGCTAATTATGTCAAACAAAACTTGACCAATGTAATATTAGATGGTGACGCACTTCATACTAGATGTGTTTGCCATGTTCTTAACTTATGTATACAGGATGGAATTAAGCAATTGGTCCATACTACAACAAAATCAGAGATGCTATTATGTCTATTAATAGCTCAAACATGAGATACCAAGAATGGAAGAGTTTTCTAAGACAACAAGAGATAAGAGCAATAAAAATCAAAACCGATTGCCCAACTAGGTGGAATTCCACCTATGACATGTTAACCAAGGCAATTGAGTACAAGAATCCATTGACAATTTTTTACAACCAAAAATTTCCAAACAATGCTATATATGAGGATGATTGGGATAAATGTGAACGATATATGCAATTTTTACAGTTATTATATAACATGACGTATTGTTTTTCTTCTGTTTATAATCCTTGTACTCAAAACTTTCTTTCAAATGCATGTTTACTCGCCCAACTTTTCGCTGATCATCGCAACCAAAGTGATTATGATCAGTATCTTCCAGCAATGGAAACAAAGTGGCGTAAATATTATAGTGAAATTCCTTTGATTTATATTTTTCTTCCATATTAGATCCTAAGCAAAAGTATGAAAATACATTTATGTTAGTTGACATTTATTTTCAATGCATGCTTCTTGACGATAATGTGAAGGATATGTTTTTTGCTTTATTTAGAGTTTATGAAACCAAATATGGCACCGTTCCTCGCTCAGGCCCTTCCCAACCATCCAAAAACGTAAGTAAAAAGGCCAAACATTTATTTTCACAAGCTACTAACTTGATTTTAAGGTTTTAAGGTGATTCATCAATAAGGAGAACGCAAAGTGATGTCTCAGAGTTGCAAATGTACCTGAGCTACGACTTCACCAAGGGCATGAACGACGATGAGATAAACAGCCTCGACCTCCTTGCATGGTGGAAACAACAAAGCACCAAGCATCCAACTTTGGCGGCAATGGCACGAGACATTCTTGGTATCCAAGTCTCCTCCGTTGCCTCCGAACGAGCTTTCAGCGCATCCGGGTAGTTTTTAGACGATAAAAGAACAAGTCTAAAACCCGAAACACTTGAAATGCGCGTATGTTTCAAAGATTGGTTGGATGCTGAAAATCGCTCAAAAGACCGTTCTTACGACGACAACGACAACGATGAAGGAACCTCCACTTCCGACCGTTCGGGTTCGGCTAGTTCCTAATCTATGCAACTAACCGGTGACCTTGAAGGCGAAGACGAAGACGAAGACGAACAAGAAGAAGAAGAATAGACAATTTTTGTATATTGTTTGATTTTTATCATTATCAATATTATCATTTTGCGATTTTTATCATTATCCAATTTTTGTTTAATATCCTTGTACGATTTTTATCATTATTATCATTGTACAATTTTTTCAAGTAATAATAATATGAAGTATGCATTATTCACATCCAAAGTCCAATTTGCCTTTTTTCCCGTTAAGTTATAATTTCTAAATTAATATAACAAAAAAAAATTATAATAATTAATAATATAAAAATAAATATAATAAATTATAAACATTAAACTATAAAGTAATAATATAAACTAAATGTATAAATATAAACATTAAATATAAAAAATAATAAAACATAAATATTAAACTTAATTTATTTTAGAAAAATAATAATATAAGATTATATTATAAGTTATAAACTATTAAAAAAAAAAAGCAAAGGCAGCAGCCCAGCAGGCCACAAGCAGGCCAGCCCGGTACGAGCCCGCTCGGCACGTGGGTCGTGCCGTGGGCTGGCCTACGATTTTGGGTGGCACAGCACGACACACTTCCTCCGGCACGGTGGCATAGCATGGCCCGGCACGCCGGAGATCGTGGCCTGCTAGGCACGGTCCGCGGCGGCCCTACACGGCACGTTGCCCACCTTTACTCTTGAGTGACCACTTCTTCCTAATTGTTGTGAATTTGAAGGAAAAAAAGCTTTAATTCATTGACAATATGAGTTATGATACTAAGTACATGAGTGAGGTTGAGAAGTTCTCTGATGTTCTGGTAAAAATATAATGTTTTGGATTTTATTTGTATTTTTCAATTTAGGATATGCCATATGGAACCTAATGTATTATTATATTTTGCCTAGAGTGATATGATGAGTACTTTTCTTGATCAACTCCTTCCTCAAAGTAATGACTCATTGAAGAACATGGTTGCGTACAGTTTGGAGTCACCTTCTCTAAATTGGAAGTCTGGAAAACAGAATAATGATAGTGGCATTTATACTATGGTCAACATGCTTTACTTTGATGGAGTTGATGCGTTCAACTGCGATGTTTTGAGAATGGTTATTATTGTCATTTTTTTTATTTGGCTTTCAATTTTTATTATATTAATTATTTCCTCCATGGAATTTAACTAGCTTTTTTATTCTAATTTTTGTTTTAAATTAATATATTAGGTTTCAACTAGACGGGTATTGAGAGCTCAGATTGCTGTTACTCTGGTATTGTTTGATATGAACACTGTCAGAGATGAAGTTCTTAAAAAGCTATTTGAATTCAGATCAATAAGGAGTCAAGTTGCAAAAGATGTTTTTGATGGGAGAAAGAAGAAAACAAAGCAAGGTAAAAAGGAAAAGAAAGTATAGGCAGACTAACAAATATGTGGATGAAGTTTTTTGCACAGAAGTAGGAAATCTAATGTAATGATCTAGTTTGCATCAACTAATGGATAGTCAAACGAATTTGTATAAGTGTTAATGTAGAGCAATATGATATGATTCCAGTTCATACGAAGGTTTTGAATTGGTGGTATTGGTAGTTTTTTTGATATGTAATCCTTAATTGACATTCAAGAAGTTTAGTGAAATATATATTAGTTATAAATTTGGTGGCTGTGTTATAAAAACTAGTATCTATGTTATTTAAAAAGGTATCTATGTTATTTAAAAGGTTTTTAATATTATAAGGTCACTATGTATTTAAAAAGGTATCTATGTTATTTAAAACGCTTCTATATTATAAAGTCACTATGTATTTAAAATGTTATTAGTTCAATGTGTTATATATAATTAAGTAATAATGAAAAAGTATCACCATATTCATTATTCTATTTTGTATACATATGTGACAAGCTAGTTTTCAAGGACCTATAATAAATATGTACCTAAAAATGCCGAACTTTTAATATGACTTTCTATAGTCACTATGAAAGTAAAATGGCATTGTATGAGTTAAAAGTTGCCAATTACTATGCAATGCAAAAGGATCACTATGAGATGCAAGAGCGTTACTATGTGATTAAAAAGATTTCTTTAATAATCTATCTCTATTTATATAAAAAGGTCACTATGTATTGTAAAAGTGTCGTATTTATATTAATTTATTCTTAAGCTATTCAATTAGTATATCAATTAAAAGAACGAGTCCCTCCTTCCCTAACTTTTTATTGTCTTAATCTATGTGGGTTGGCGGATCTGAGTGGGGCTTAGAAGAATTGTGAAAATGTGAGTATTTTTTTATAACGGTTCCTATATCATAATAAAGGTCATTAAATTATATCACTGAAAAGGTTACCATGGATAAGGTTCCAATACGATGAAAAAAAGTCACTATGACATTAAAAACACATGCTATAATATAAATTTAAGTTATCATATGCCAATATGTCACTACATCAAAATAACTATAAAGGTCAATAAAAAGTTAAACAATAAAAGGTCACCCTATCAATAAAATTTTAATAATAAAAGATCCATGTTTAATATATGTGTAACAATAACGGTCACTGTATCATTAAAAAGGGCACTATAGCACTATGTTCTTTCTCTCCTCTCATCTCCTCTATTTCAGCACTAGGTCGTCAGTAGCTGATGTTGCTTCTTGTAAATATGAAGTCGTTTTGCAGCCTTTTTACTCTTCTTTGAAATCCTGAAATCATGTACATGAACATATATAAAATGAAAATCTAGTAGGAAGTAAACATAGTACAAAATTTATTTATTTTTTTCTAAAAAAATACCCCATTCAAGTTGGATTTTTTTTTGGACAATTCCGACTATCATGGTTTGTTCTCTGTCCACAACTTCTATAAATTCTATCTTTCCTTTGGCTTTCCTCAATAGAAATCTCTTTGTCAGATTTTTTCCTTTTCCAACTACCACTACCTTTATTGGAAGACTTGTTTGGAGGAAGAATATAAACAACAATGTCATTAGATCTAACAAATAATTCGATGTGCTTATTTGTTGCCTCACATTTATCAACTGGACTTTCAGAATCCAAGTCTTTCATCTCATTTTCAAAAGATATTAGCTTAGACAACAATGACTCAAGGCATTCAACTTTCTCCTCACAGAGACTTACACATGAAAAAAACCTGTATCATAAATCACCAATTAGCTTTTGCTTCTTACCCTTCTCTGCCCCATCAAGCAAGTTGTTTAAGCCAAAAATTAGTTTCTTCATAGATTCTTTAGTCCAACGATGCAAAACATATTGCCTTGGAATCTCAAATAAGAACTTTCCTTTCATGACAAAGAGAATGTGACGACATAATATTCCAACAGATTCAAACATTTTACAAGAGCATGAAGCATCATTAGAACACAAAACATATGTGACATGATAACTTTTTTTCCTTGTGTTGTCAACAATTCTATATTGCTCAATCCCTTCTTCTTCTTTGATGGTAACACTACTTATACCACAATTGTACAAAGCATGCTTGAATTCCATTTGGAATATGTAAAATACATTATGAGTGTAAACTAATGCTCCATGCTTTTCCAAGTGCAGGGGGGTGACAAGTTGGGGATGTGTAGTTTTTGAAGTGGCATTCAACTTGTCTTGTGTGTGCCTTTGAGCATCGATTGCAGATTGGTGAAATTAGTGAAAAAGCTATTTTCACTCTTTGATCTTTGAGTTGACCTTAAAATCCCACCCATAAAAAGGTCACGAAAGTAGGAAGGAATCCACATATTCCTTATATTATACATATTTTTAAACCAATC